>NC_134720.1:21452575-21755606 GCF_049634645.1 Pelodiscus sinensis | reverse complement strand
GCACACCCCTAGCAGGGTGGAGAAAGGACACAAGAGACTTTGCCAAATGCACCTTAATATTTAGGGAAGAAGGCAGGGACAAAAATAGCAAAAAGAAGAAAATGGATGACAGCATAAAGGGCATAAGAACGGCCGTACTGGGTCAGACCAAAGGTCCATCTAGCCCAATATCCTGTCTGCCGACAGTGGCCAGCACCAGGTGACCCAGAGAGGCAAGCGATTTGTCTCCTGCCATCCCTCTCCAGCCTCTGACAAACAGAGAACAAGGACACCATTTTATCACCTGGCTAATAGCCTTTTATGGACCTAACCTCCATGAAATTATCTAGCTTCTCTTTAAACTCTATTATAATCCTAGCCTTCACAGCCTCCTCTGGCAAGGAGTTCCACAGGTTGACTACACGCTGTGTGAAGAACTTTCTTGTATTAGTTTTAAACCTGCTACCCATTAATTTCATTTGATGTCCTCTAGTTCTTCTATTTAGGGAACTAATAAATAACTTTTCTTTATCCACCCTCTCCACACCACTCATGATTTTATAGACCTCTATCATATCCCCCCTCTGTCTCCTCTTTTCTAAACTGAAAAGTCCCACTTGCTTTAACCTCTCCTCATATGGGACCCATTCCAAACCCCTAATCATTGTAGTTGCCCTTTTCTGAACCCTTTCCAAGGCCAAAATATCTTTTTTGAGGTGAGGAGACCACATCTGTACACAGTATTCAAGATGTGAGCGTACCATAGTTTTATAAAGGGGCAATAAGATATTCTGGGTCTTATTTTCTATCCCTTTCTTAATAATTCCTAGCATCCTATTTGCCTTTTTGACTGCCGCTGCACACTGTGTGGAAGTTTTCAGAGAACTGTCCACAATAACTCCAAGATCTCTTTCCTGATTTGTCATAGCCAAATTATCCCCCATCATACTGTACATATAGTTGGGGTTATTTTTCCTGATGTGCATTACTTTACACTTATCCACATTAAATATCATTTGCCATTTTGTTGCCCAATCACTCAGTTTGGTGAGATCTTCTTGGAGTCCCTCACAGTCTGCTTCTGTCTTGACTATCCTAAACAGTTTGGTATCATCTGCAAACTTTACCACCTCACTGCTTACCCCTTTCTCCAGATCATTTATGAATAAGTTGAACAGGATTGGTCCTAGGACTGACCCTTGGGGGACACCACTAGTTACCCCTCTCCATTCTGAAAATGTACAATTTATTCCTACCCTTTGTTTCCTGTCTTTTAACCAGTTCTCAATCCAAGAAAGGACCTTCCCTCTTATCCCATGGCCATGTAATTTACACAAGAGCCTTTGGTGAGGGACTTTGTCAAAGGCTTTCTGAAAATCTAAGTATACTATATCTACTGGATCCCCCTTGTCCGCATGTTTGTTAACCCCTTCAAAGAACTCTAAAGATTAGTAAGACAGGATTTCCCTTTACAGAAACCATGTTGACTTTTGTCCAACAAATTATGTTCTTCTACATGCTTCACAATTTTATTCTTTACTATTATTTCGACTAATTTGCCCGGTACTGAAGTTAGACTTACCGGTCTGTAATTGCCAGGATCGCCTCTAGAGCCCTTTTTAAATATTGGTGTCATGTTGGCTATCTTGCAGTCATTAGGTACGGAAGCCAATTCAAGGGATAGGTTACAAACCACAGATAATAGTTCAGCAATTTCCCATTTGAGTTCTTTTAGAACCCTTGGATGAATACCATCCGGTCCCGGAGATTTGTTAACATTAAGTTTTTCTATTTGTTCCAAAACCTCCTCTAATGACACTTCAATCCGGGACAGTTCCTCAGATTCATCACCCACAAAGGACAATGCAGATTTGGGAATCTCCCCAACATCCTCAGTCGAGAAGACTGAAGCAAAGAAATCATTTAGTTTCTCCGCAATGGCTTTATCGTCCTTGATTGCTCCTTTTATAGTTCGATCATCTAGGGGACCCACAGGTTTTTTAGCAGGCTTCCTGCTTCTAATGTACTTAAAAAACATTTTGTTATTTCTTTTTGAGTTTTTGGCTAGCTGTTCCTCAAAATATTTTTTTGCTTTTCTTATTACATTTTTACACTTGATTTGACAGTGTTTATGTTCCTTTCTATTTATCTCACTAGGATTGGACTTCCACTTCTTAAAAGATACCCTTTTGTCCCTCACTGCTTCTTTTACATGGTGGTTAGGCCACGGTGACTCTTTTTTAGGTCTCTTGCTATGTTTTTTAATTTGGGGTATACATTTAAGTTGGGCCTCTATTATGGTGTCTTTTAAAAGTTTCCATGCAGCTTGCAGGGATTTGGCTCTAGTCACTGTGCTTTTTAATTTCTGTTTAACTAACCCCCTCATTTTTGTGTAATTCCCCTTTTTGAAATTAAATGCCAGGGTGCTGGACTGCTGAGGTGTTCTTCCCACCACAGGAATGTTGAATGTTATTATATTATGGTCACTATTCCCAAGCGGTCCTGTAACGGTTATTTCCTGGACCTGATCCTGAGCTCCACTCAGGACTAAATCAAGAATTGCCTCTCCCCTTGTGGGTTCCTGCACCAGCTGATCCAAGAAGCAGTCATTTAAGTCATTGAGAAATTTTATCTCCGCTTCTCTTTCTGAGGTGACATGTATCCAGTCAATATGGGGGTAATTAAAATCCCCCATTATTATAGAGTTCTTTATTTTGGTAGCCTCTCTAATCTCCCTCAGCATTTCGATGTCAGTATCGCTGTCCTGATCAGGTGGTCGGTAATATATCCCTACTGCTAATTTCTCATTATTGGAGCATGGAATTACTATCCATAGCGATTCTACTGAACATAAAAACGAAACAGGAATGGGATAAGAAGCCAAATGGAAGGTTGGAAGGGAACTAAAAGGGGGAAGTGTGTGAACAGAAAGAAAGGGACTGAGCAAAGGGGAAGAGAGGGAGAGATCAAGGATAGACAGAGAAGAAAGGGGAAATGAATGAGGGGAAAGACAGGTTCTGAATCAGCGTGGTACAAGTTGAACCTCTGTTAACTGGGACTCCTTGGTCCAGCAACGGACCACGGATGTTCCAGGACCAGAGAATCCCTGTGGAAGGCCAGCAGCTGAGTTCCCCACAGCTGGGCTGCCTGGCGTGCCGAGGCTGGACTGCTAGATACAATTCAGTGAGGCTGCCCAGAGGGGCCAGGAGCCTGGCACACTGCAGCGGAGCTCCCACGTACAGCCAGGAGCTTTGTGCCCAGGGAGCTGGGCTGCCTGGCTTAGCAGGGAAGGGGGCAGGACTGGCAGGGCAGCAGGGCTGGTGGGGGAGGTGGCTGCCAGGAGGTCAGTAATCAGTCCAGAGCTGGGGTGGCCAATAGCAAGGGGGCCAGATATGACTTGTCCTGGTCTGGCAAAATCCCTCATCCAGGGCCAGTCAGATCCTGAGAGAGTTGGACCAGGGAGGTCCAACCTGTACTTAAGTATATGATTAAACAACTTCAGTGGAACTATGCATATGCTAATCAGTGTCTAAGGGTATGTCTACACTACAGCGCTAATTCGAACTAACTTAGTTCGAATTAGTTAATTCGAACTAAGCTAATTCGAACTAACGCAGCTAGAACTAAAAACTAGTTCGAATTAGTGTTTTGCTAATTCGAACTAGCGCGTCCACATTAAGTCATCCTGAAAGGGACACAGGCACACGCAAGAGCAGGTGCACCTGAAAATAAAACAGCTGCGGCAGGTGTATGCCAGGGCCACCAGGGGCAGCACCGCAGCAGGGGCTGCCACCTGCCCCTACTTCCCCACCTCGACTGACTCTTGGGGGGAGGGGAGATCTGCACCAGCCCAGAAGGCAGCGAGCCGGGACCAGAGGGCCCTGACCTGGGCGCACCGGAGGGGTCACCACAAGGAGTTCCAGCACCGGAGTCGGCAGGGTCGTCCAGGCAGACCGTATCGGGTAAGTAGTTCGATTTAAGTAGTTCACGGGGGGAGGCGGGGAGGGAGACCAGGGACCGCGCGCGTGGGCCATGCCTCCCACGGATCACGCAGACACCTGTGCACGTGCGAGCATGTGCCATGCCACCTTTGGGCAGGTGGCTCCAGCTGCGTGACATCCAGGGGCCATGGCCCAATAGGCACATACGTGTGTGAAGAGACCTGACATGCTCCCGACCCCGGGGTGGGACCCAGCAGGATGCTTTCCCTTCACACGTCCCCTCTACACAGAAGCAGGGGACATCTCCCCTTCCTCCCCCGCCCTGGCCACACTATACACAGCACAGGGACATGGATGCGGTCTTGGGGCAGCTCCCAGTCGCGGGATAGCCAGACATCCTGACCATGGCCTCTGTACAAGCACAACGGCTTTGACGGTGCAGGGCACGGTCATCCTCACGTCGCCGGGAGGAAGAGGGGGGGCTGGTCATCATCTACTGTGTCTCCAGGGAGAACTGACCACTTTTCTTCTTTCTCTACAGCTGCACCAGCTGCTCGTACAGGGCGCACCACCCTGCCCGGGACATGCTCCCGCACCCGCGGCCTGCTCCGGACCACCACCACAGAGCAGGAGTACTGGGACCAGCACCTGGGGTCCTTGTAAGCCCTGCACCGCACAGTGGAGGCCTGGATGTGGGCAGACCTGCAGCTTTGCCAGGAGCAGCTGGCTGAGGACCGAGCCAGAAATGCAAACCTACAGGCCCTGCTGCCCTGTGGTGCCCTGTGCTGGTCCTGTGCCTGCTGCCCCCCAACAACTGTCCCTCCTCCCACTCCTGCCTTCCCTCCCACCTCTTCCTCCTCAACACCCACACCCTCCTCCTCTATGTCCACACCCCCCACCTCAACCTCTGCACCCTCCACCCCATTCTCCCGCGGACACCGAGGCCCCCTCCCTTGTCGTGCTGGAAGGCGGTTGGGCCGGCGAGACCCCCACCCCGATCCCTGAGTTTCCCCTCCCCCTCCTTCCTCTTCCTTCCCCCTTCCAGCTCTCTCCTCCCAGTTTTCCCCCTCCCCTCTCCCACCCTCTCTCCTACCCTCTCCTGCCTCCTTTCACCCCTCTCCCCACAGTTTTATTCCCCCTCCCCAGTTCTGTTAAATAAAGAGAGTTTGTATTTTTGAACACACGTGTCCTTTATTTTTTTACATCAGGAAGGGGGGCTAGGGAGGGGTAAATGGAAGGAGGTGAGGGAGGAATGGGGCATGAGCCCCCAATGGGGAGGACTGAGGTGGCTCTACGGGCTCCTTTGGGTGGAAGCTCTCCTGCAGGGCCTCCTGGATCCTGAAAGTCCCCCAATTGACCCTTCCGAATGGCAGCCTGCGGCAAGTTCAGCCGGGCTGATGGCCGAGTGCTGTGATGTGCCGAGTGTGGGCACTCAGGGCACTCCAAGACAGGACTGCTTTGCTGTCCCTCATCGAGGTAGACAAGCAAGCGGGGAACCCTGAGAACTGTTTGTCCAGGGTGGGGGTCGGGTCCCTTTAAGCACAGCCCTCGGCTAGCCTGAGGCAGCAGCTCCACACTCTAAGCCCTAACCTGATGCCCTGCCGGCACTGGTTCCGGCCATCCTTAACTTCGGTTCAGGGTCCACTCAATGTGGATGCTCTAGTTCGAATTAGCAAAACGCTAATTCAAATTAGTTTTTAAGTCTAGATGCACTAATTCGAATTAGCTTAGTTCAAATTAACTTATTCGAATTAAGTTAGTTCGAATTAGTGCTGTAGTGTAGACGTACCCTTATAGACATAATCTAGGGCAGTGGTCTCCAACCTTTTTACACCCAAGATCACTTTTTAAATCTCAGAACAAGTGAAGATCTACTGCCCCATCCTTCCCCCAAGACCCCACCCCTTCCTTGAAGCCCCGCCCTCTCTATTCTCCTCCTCTCTATCACTTGCTCTCTCCAGCCCTTATACGCTCTACACTGCCACTTTTTTCCCAATTCTTATGTAGGAAGAGGTTTTCCCAACATTTGATCTGTCTAGACTGAACCAAATGTTAGAAAAACCCCTTCTTTTGGAATCCCACTTATTCCTCGTGGAACGAGGAATTATAGGGGTTACCGAAAGAGCATGTTTGCTCTTCCACTAAAAAAAGCAGAAGAACAAATGCATTCTTGCCTGCAGAAGAGTTTTTCCAGGATATCTCTGGAATCCTGGAAAAACTCCTGCAGTCTAGCCGTACCCTCACTGGGTTGAGACAGGATGTGTGGGCTCTGGGATGGGAATGAGGGATTTGGGTGTGGGAAGGGGTGAGAGGTGCAAGCTCTGGGAGGAAATCTGGATGCAGGAGGAGGTCGAGAAGAGGATGCTGGCTCAGGGAGGGAGCTCCAGGCTGGGGAGTGTTGGAGTCAGATGGAGGGTTGCGATACTAAGCAAGCCACAGGCTCATGGCTGTGAGGATGCAGGAATTTGGGTTGAGGTATGTGAGGGGTTCAGGGCAGGGGCATTCAGTGTATGATAGGCTCGGGTCTGGGGTGTGCAGGAGTGTTATAATGCTGTGGCCAGATAGAGGCTTGGCCCCAACTGGGTTTTTTTTTTGTTTTGTTTTGTTTTGTTTTTTTTGGCCAGGCTTCATTTTTAAATAAAATACTATGTTAAACACAAAAAGTTTCTGCATTGTCTTTATTTATGAGAAGGGAAGGGAACCTGTTTTGAGTCAGGGGATCACTGACCCACAGAAAAGTCAGTTGGAGCCACACAAGGGAGATGCAAAAAAAACCCTCCTCCCACAAAAACCCCAAGCCTCACTAATGTGGCCCCAACTATGCTGGTGGGAGCAAGGGACATGGTACTGGGGAAGGGTGCTAGTGGGTGCTGAGGTAGGGGACAGAGTGCTGGGGTGGGAGCAGGGTACTGCAGCAGGGGGCAGGTGCCAGTGGGGGCAGGGAGTCCCCTCCCTCAGCCTCCTGCCAGGACTCCCCCACCACCGCACCCCCCAGAGGAGGGAATCCCCCGCGCGTGCCTCCTCTGAGGCCAACTCCCCCTCCTGTGGCACAGGGAAGCCCCCATGCATGCCTCTTCCAGGGCCGACCTCCCGCTCCCGCGGTGCATAGAAGCCCCCACGCGCCTCCTCTGGGGACTCCCCCAGGGTATGTCTACACTACAAAGTTAGTTCGAACTAACGGACGTTAGTTCGAACTAACTTTAATAGGTGCTACACTAGCGCTCCGCTAGTTCGAATTTGAATCGAACTAGCGGAGCGCTTAGTTCGAACTAGGTAAACCTCATTTTACGAGGACTAACGCCTAGTTCGAACTAGCTAGTTCGAACTAAGGGCTGTGTAGCCCTTTAGTTCGAACTAGTGGGAGGCTAGCCCTCCCCAGGTTTCCCTGGTGGCCACTCTGGCCAACACCAGGGAAACTCTATGCCCCCCTCCCGGCCCCGGACCCCTTAAAGGGGCACGGGCTGGCTACGGTGCCCGTGCCAGGTGCAAGCCTGCCAGCACCCAGCTAGCAGACCCTGCACCTGGCACGGCACAGAGCCACCCACCCGATGCCCCCCAGCCCACCCCCTCTTGCCGGGACCAGGCTGGCGGCTCCCGGGAGTTTGCCCTGGACCGCAAGAGGCGGGCACCTTCCTGGGCTAGTGCGGACATCGTGGACCTCGTCCACGATCTCCGCACTAGGCACAGGAAAGTGGCCGTCTAGGGCAGGAGAGCTGCCAGCCTGGCCACCCAGGACCAGGTGTGCATGAAAATCAAGGGGGTCCACTGAGACCCCCGACACTGAGCCCTGAGCTTACAATGGCCGTCCTGGGTCAGACCAAAAGTCCATCTAGCCCAGTAGCCTGTCTGCCGACAGCGGCCAACCCTAGGGACCCTGGAGGGGATGGACCGCAGACAATGACCAAGCCATTTGTCTCGTGCCATCCCTCTCCAGCCTTCCACAAACTTTGGGCAGGGACACCATTTCTACCCTCTGGCTAATACCACTCCATGGACCCAACCTCCATCACTTTCTCTCACTTCCCTTTAAACTCTGTTCTAGTTGTAGCCTTCACAGCCTCCTGCAGCAAGGAGTTCCACAGGTTAACTATTTGCTTTGTCAACAACAACAACTTTCTCTTACTAGTTTCAAGCCTGCTACCCATTCCTTTCCTTTGGTGTCCTCTAGTCCTTCTTTATGGGAACTCAGGAAGAACTTTTCTGAATGCACCCTCTCCACCCAACCCCTGCTTTTAGAGACCTCTATCCTGTCCCCCCTCCGTCTCCTCTTTTCTAAGCTGAACAGTCCCAGTCTCTGTAGCCTCTCTTCATCTGGGACCTGTTCCCAACCTCTGATCATGTTAGTTGCCCTCCCCTCTCCCAGCCTTTCTCTTCCCCTCTCCCACCTCCTTTTCCCAGTCTCCCCCAGTTTTTTTTCAATAAAGACAGAGTCAATGTTGGAAGAAACGTTATCTTTATTTTGTACATCAATAAGAAGGGGGGCTAAGGAAGGGTAAGTGGAAGGAGGTGAGGGAGGAATGGGGTACGAGCCCCCGATGGGGAGGACTGGGCTGGCTCTGCGGGCTTCTGGGGGTGGAAGTTCTCCTGCAGCCCCCCAATTACTCCCTCTCCCCAGATGGCAGCCTGCGGCAAGTGCAGCTGGGCTGATGGCCGAGTGGTGTGATGTGCCCAGTGTGGGCACTCAGGGCACTCCAAGCCAGAACTTCTTTGCAAGCGGGGCACCCCTTAGAACTGTGTGTCCGGGGTGGGGGTCGGGACCCTTTAAGCGCAGCCCTCGGCTAGCCTGAGACAGCATCTCCATGCTCTAAGTCCTCCTTTTATGCCCTGCCAGCACTGCTTCCGGCCATCCTTAAGCCCTGTTCAGAGTCCACTCAATGTGGACTTGCTAGTTCGAACTAGCAAAACGCTAGTTCGAACTAGTTTTTAGTTCTAGACGCGTTAGTTCGAACTAGCTTAGTTCGAATTAACTAATTCGAACTAAGTTAGTTCGAACTAGCGCTGTAGTGTAGACGTACCCCCAGGCAAGTTCCCAGCACGCCAAAGAACTTAGGGAGAGGAGCAGCCAGCGCACTTCCGGAACACCCAGAAGTGTTGCGAAGCTGCAGGACTTCCATCCACCCCACAGGAAGCCAGAACTACCTCCATTTTTGCTGGAGGTAGGCAGCGGGGCTTCTCAGGGGTGGGGGAAAAATGGGGGGGGCTCAAACGCCTCACAGTCGACTGGTCAAGGCCAAAGATAACCAGCTCCTAAAAGTTGGAGTGAAGGACCTATAACTTGTTGCCAGGATGATTATGGTGAGGAAGATTGGGTTGTGTCATTAATGAAAGGATATGGGCAGCAATGCATGAGAGCAGTCAAGCATGTTCACAAAGTAAAGGATGACAGGATTTGAGAAGAAGAGTATGATCCACAATGGCAAAATAGGCAGCCCAGTGGGAAGCTACCAATGTAGGTTTCCCACTCCTAGTTTGTGGAGCATGGTGCTAAAATCTCCATGCAATCTAACTAGAAAGCTGCCTGCACAGATTCCTCTTCTCACACAGCAGTCAGATCCTGGATCTCCCACATGCTCCATGCAGTGGAGCTCATTTACAACACTGGGCATTCACAGTCAGGTGTGCTGCTGTGCTCACCACGTTGGCCAAACAGAAAATGAAATTCAAAAGTTCCGGGGCTTTTCCTGTGTGCTGGGAGAGCTGCAGAGTTGAAAGTGCTGTCCAAAGCAGTCACATTGGGACTCTGGAAAACAATGACATCAGCTTTAACAGCATTGCGTCTGCACTATCCCAAAGTGAACCATGCAAAGCTGAATTTAGCGCAACCCCTTTTGTCAAGGAGGAGTACAGAAATTGACTTTGACCACCCTTAAAGCTGGGGCTTGGTGGTGTAGATTCTTTGTTTATAAAATCGACCTAGTGTGGCTAACTTTGACCTAACCTCCTAGTGTAGACCAGGCCTTACTGACGACATACCAAATTTACTTAGTTTACAGATAAAGAGATGGATATTTTCTAGCTGCCAGGCCAGCAGGCACAGTCTGGTTTTTAAAAGTCAGGATGGATTTTTTCTGACTCATTCATCATCACAAGTAATTAAGATGCTGGAGACCAAATTCTCCAAATTTACACCTATTCAATCCCATTTTCTTCCTCAATTTGAAGTCCACCATATATATTTGAAGTTTGTAGTGGGGTAATGCAAGCATAACTGAATACTGACTCTGGTCCTACAACTGTTGATGCATGGCAAAAATAGAATCCAGCTCTCTTGCTGATTGGTGCATTGGTAGTAAGAGTAAAAAATTGTACAAAACTTTTCTGGAGCCTACTGTGATATGACTGAATACACACAGGGACAGCAACTTTTACAGAAGAACAACACTTTGTGTTATTATTCAGTTCCCACTAGAGGGCACATATGGCACAGTTCATTTTCAAAAGGAAAACAAAATTACACACAGCTGTGGCATGGACATAATCAAGCATGTACACCACAAGATGCAGATTTTAATTCCTGGAGACAGTTTTACTCAGGAATACTGTCAGTTATTTTGGTCAAGTATTTATTTCCACACAGCTACATCTCTATCTCTAAGTGCACCTGCTTTGTTAGTGCTCATAATGGGATAAATTCATCCCTCGTGTAATTCTTTTGACTTCAGTTGAGTTACTCCAGGGATGCATTTTCCCCATTATGTGTGATTTCTGGTCTACATAGGGAGATTATGGTCTCTGCATTGCTACTATAGGCACAGGCGTGGACTGAGTAGGGGCTGAAATTTTAAATTGCTAGGTATACACAGCATGTCAATTATCACCATGAAGATGTTTAAAAGAAGAAAAAGAGGAAATGCAAGTTATTCACAATAGTAAATAACCTGACATCACTTGTAAGGAAATCTGTTACCTTTATAGAGTACATTCCAATAATAAAATAGCTTATTTTAAATTTGGAATGGATGTTGATTTTACATTTTATAAACATGGTGGCATGGTTTCTGACAGAAAAGATACACTTGAGCAAAGAAAATTTAGCAAAACAAACTGGATTACTTTCCAGTATGGTAGGGCAGTGGAAATATTGCACTTGTGTGAGAAGGTGGATGGACATAGAGGAAGCATGTGGGGGGAATGCCTCCATAACTTTCATGACCCCCAACTCAGACACACAGAACAACTCCCTAGAAGTGTAATTAAGAAGCTGGAGACGCAGTAGGGGCCCCAGCCACTGGCAAGGAGCCACAGATCCTCCCTAGGGAGCAAGTTCTTTTTATTAAGGCAAAGAGAGCTTATAGCTAACAACTCCATTGATTTTATTTAGGTATTACATAACACAACAACCAAAGCCTGCTGTAAACAATAGCCTGACACAGTCAGTTCTGCTTCTTACTATTCAGAACCCCACCTTCCATAATGAAGAATGAGTTCTGAACTCCCCAGCCTCTCCTACTTCCTTATATATTATCTGTTCCACACATGGAGAACATGAACCTCCTACAAATCCACTCAGATCTATCCTGAATTTTAAAGTGGAACCCCTGTCATTTCTGAGGAGAGTTGTGGGAGAAAGATAATTCCTTCTTCTAACAGAAAGATTTAGAAACAACAAGTAGTCCTGTGGCACCTTAGAGTATGTCTACACAGCTGTGCTATTTCGGGATAACATTTGTTATCCCAAAATAGCATTGTGTGTGTCTTAACAGCATGTCCATTATTTTGAAATTAATGGGTGTCTTATTCTTCATTATATGAAGAATAAGGAAGACACCGTAATATTGCTCTATTTTGAAATGTATTTCAAAATAGGCTCTCTCAAAATAATCTACACAGTTTGCAAATTGCGTAGCTTATTTCAAGCTACGCGTGACTGTGTAGACATACCCTCAGAGACTAAGAAAAATATATATGACCTTTCATGGGCAAAACCCACTTCTTCAGATGAACTCAGTCAGGGAGACAGAGTCTTTACGTCTCTCCAAATCTGGTCTCATAGGAATTGCCACTGGAAGGGGTGATCTGGGCCAGTGAAACTTTAGGGAGGACTAAGAAGGATCATGGTATTTCTGCGGGTTGGATAATGACTGAGGAAGGTGAATGAGGGGCTCTGTCCCCACCCTCCACCCCACACAGCTTCTAAGCATTCTCTTGATGTTCTACCCACGTGATACAGAATTAATATACATTGTGACACCCACTCCCTGACATTTTTGTTATGAGGCTCAGGGCCCAAATCGAACTCAGAGTTAGAGGCAGAGCAGCAGGACAATATGAAATACTAGAACATTTAAACGGAGTTGCTCATGTTCTTAACTCCAATAAATTACGGGGTTTTTTTTTCATTTAAATCATTGATCTGGCATGGGGCTCGGGATGAGGGGTTCAGGATGCAGGCTGTCCCAGGCAGAAAGGACAACCCCAGCTCTCTCTCACCACAGCGGCTTGGGGTCTGGTGAGAAGTACCTGTCCATGGTACCTGCAGCTGCAGTAGGCACAACCAGGGGAGGGATGCATATTCCCCTGCCAGGGGCGGCAGGTTTGTATAATTTTTGGTGGTGCCCCATTAGCCACACACCCGACCCCCATTAACCACGCCCCCTGACACCTGTTAACCAGGCCTCTGGAGGTAACACACTCAGAGCCAGATGGACACATGACCAGAAGTAAAAGGTGTCATGTCACCCCTCTCGAAGGACTTTTCCCACCATCCTCCTACCAACAGGAATTAGTTTATCCCCCACCAAACCCCCCTCATGCAACTATCCTGCAACTGCATTAACCCAACGTGTGTGACATTAACTCGGGGGTAGAGAGGCTGGGGGAAGTGTTCCCTCTAAGGCTATGTCTACACTCGTGGCTTCTTGTGCAAGTACAACCGTTCTTGTGCAAGGACCCACAGAGTATCCACACTGCCTGCCTGCTCTTGCACAAGGAAATTTACAGTATGGTGTGGTAAGAGAGGGCATATTGCACAAGAGCTATGCTCTTTACTAACAGGTGTAAGCTCTCTTGCCCAAGAGGGCAGTGTGGATGCTCAGCAGGGATTTCTTGTGCAAGAAACCCCTATGGCTAAAATGGCCATTGGAGCTTTCTTGCTCAAGAGAGCGGCCACACTGCCATGGATGCTCTTGAGCAAAAGCACAGCTCGCACATGACAGTGTGGACGTGTTCTTGTGCACGACTTCTTGCGCAAGAACTCTTACGCAAGATGTTCTTGCACAAAAAGCCGCCAGTGTAAACATAGCCTAATAGTTTCCTCCCATGAGCAGAATGAATTTTGTGTTGTTCACCAGTACTGAGTTCATGTGGCTTGTTTGGATGTGCCACTGGGCACCCAAGTTAATAAATATTTTATAAACCGTTACCTTTTCTCTCTGCTGCCATGTCTCCTCCCCTTGCTCCATCAGCTCCCTTGGTGCCTGCTGCCCCCAACTCCTCACCCTCCTCTGCTGTCCTGACTCCTGCCCTTCTCACTGCCCTTAGCCCTCCTGCGACCTGCCCCCCTCCACCAGCCCTTCTCTCCCCCCTGTGCCCATTCCTCCAGTAGCCCCACTCTGATCCGGTGAGCTACCCCCCCTCATCCCCTCTTCTAACACCTCCCTCTACACACCAGCCCTGCCTCTCTCCTCTGGTGCTGGTCCTTCTCCTGCAGGTGTCTGCCCTTCTGCTTCACCCCCAGAATCCCCTGGCACCTGCACCTTCCCTTAGCCCTGCACCCTTCTGGTGCCTCCCCCTTCCTTCACTGCCCCTGCACCCTTTACCCTCATTTTCCCTGATGCTCACCCCCTCACCACTCTCTGCCCCTCTCTGCCCTCGCACATGACTTGCTCCATCCCCACCTTCCTCATGCCCACTCCTTCTTTCAAGCCTTCTCCCAGCACCTCCCCCTCCAGTCCCCAATGCCCTTACTCTCTCCTCTCCCAGCATCACCCTGTCCCCACTCCCACTGACACCTCCTCTCCTACCCTTTTCCTTATTGTCTGCACTTGGCCCCCTGGCATTTGTCTCTCCTCCACCCTGTGCCTTGGTGCCTTCCCCTTTCTTCCCCCTCTCTCTCCCCCTCCGCACAAGCCCCTTCCTCTCACACCCCCTCCCCCTAGTTTTCCACCTTCCCTTCCCTTCCCTTATGCCTTCCACTTTGCAGGGCCGGAGTCTGCGCTCAGGCCCCAGAAGTCCCTGGACTCCAACCCCAGAGCTAGACCACACGGTGCAAAGCTGCACCGAGCAGTTTTAAAGTCTCGGGCCATGATGTCACGTCACGCCCAGGTGTCTCCCCGCTCACCTGTAAATTCCGTGCATGGCAGCAGCAACTGGCAGTGTGCACCAGCAAGGGGGAGCCAGACTGAAAGCTACGCACGGCAGGGCCGGGGCTGGGGGGACGCTCTGGGGCCAGGGTGGGAGGACGCGTGGGGGGACCGGCAGGTGGGGGCCGGGGCCCACTCCAGGCAGGGCCGGGGGAGAGACCCAGCTCCAAATATTGGTGGAGCAGGGCCCCCGGCTCTGAATATTGCTGGAGCATGGGCACCACAAGCCCATATAACTCACCGCCCATGTCCCCTGCTGAGGGACAGACAGATAGCACATAGACATACAGACACGCAAACAAACTCTCTGAAATATAGTAGATAGCTGTCCCTTTCTCCACCCCTGATCCTATTGGGGGTTATAGATGTCCTGGTCCCCACCCCTGGCCCCTTGCTACCTCCCTGTGGTCATTCTGAAGTATAACTGTCCCTCCAGCCAGATACCTGCCTTTCCATTTTATGAAAAACAATCAAATTCCAGGCACATCCCATTGTTGTGGTACAATCAAACCCCTATCACACTTTAAGTTATAAGAGAAAGCTGCATACCAAATTTGGTAGTCCTAACTCTTACCGTTTGAGAGACGTTCTTGAACAAACAGATTCACAAATGGACAGACAAAATGCACATTTCTAAAATACATAGTGAAGAGAAGAAGAGAATATACAAAGTACATACCGAAATGCAGAATTAGGGTTGCCAGATGGTTTCAACAAAAATGCAGGACACACTTGACATTGCATCACAATCTATATTACATCTTATTTAGAAAATACTGGACATTTATATTTTCTCAATTTGTTTCCCAAACAGAAAGCTCAAATACTGCACTGTCCAGTTCAAAACTGGACACCTGGCAACCCTATGCAGTACAAGATGCAGTAGGAGAGGATTCAAGATGCTACTGGACTTAATCTGATGTTGGACTGGCTGAGTTACCTAGATTAGCAGGAAAATCAAGGACTCTGGATAAAGACAAATGTCGAGCTGGGGAAGGAGGAGCATACTGTGGGAACACTAGCTTTTGGGGGGAGCCCTACCATGTTGGTGACTGCAGACTCCATTTTGGCTTTAATCCGTTTATTTAAGCCACTTCATTAATTCTTTTAATAACTTATCTCATGATCTCAATCTAGCGACTTATTGCTTAGCTTCTGGGCACATGTAATTAATAAATTGTACTAAAATAAAAGCAACATGATTCACAGTACTCTGGGAAAGGGAAGAGTGACAAAGCCATAGCTGGCCTTTTAAAGGTCATCTCCAATACATTTCATATAAGTGTATTCCTGAATCCATGCTATTTACAAAGCAATGCAGTAGTACAGTATCAATCAGTGTTCAATAAGTGAATTATAATATTGTGCCATCTCTTAAGCTTAAGTGAGGCATCACAGAGATGCAGAAATACACAGAGGATTACTACTGGGAGGAATAATAATAAAAATAATATTTGGTGCTTGCAGTGCATTTTAGATTTTAAGTGAAATATAAAGAGATCTAGATGCAGGTATTGGAGCTGTTCAGTTATTGTTATCTCACTGGGAGTAATCATTACCCAATAAACTACAGAATAGTTACTAGAAAACTGTATCATAAATAATTAACATTAAACTGCACTGAGCAAACCACATGCTATTATGCATTATCCTTGTTTTTCTTACTGCCTTTGTTCACTTAGGGGCAGATTCTTCCACCCCACTTTCTTCTCTGGTCATGGTTGGGCCTCAATGCAGCAGAACTACTATGATTCTAGATCACAGGAGGGAAAGAGGAAGAATTTGGAAAGCCACAGAGGCTCCCTACAGATCTCATGTAAGAAATCAGTGCTTTTTGCGGAAATACTATGCTGCTCCCGTTCGGGCAAAAGTCCTTTTGCGCAAAAGGGCCAGTGTAGACAGCTCAGATTTGTTTTGCGCAAAAAAGCCACGATCGTGAAAAGTGCTTTTGCGGAAACGTGTCCGTGCCAATCTAGACGCTCTTTTCCACAAATGCTTTTAACAGAAAACTTTTCCGTTAAAAGCATTTGCGGAAAATCATGCCAGTCTAGATGTAGCCACATAGTATAGGCCAGGATATAATGGCATTAAAGCTACAGTAGTGGCCAGGGAGTGTCTCTGCTGTTTTTCTCTATTGCCTAGGAGAGAGGTTGCTGAGCAGTTCTGCAGGACAGATGGAAGCCTATCTCACTACTCAGACTGTTCACTAAGATCAGGATTTGGCCCCTATTCCCTGACTGGCAAGATTTAGTAATTTGAAGTGCATCTCCTAGCCACTAGCATGAGTATTAAGTGAAGAGTCAAGTCCTGCAGACCTTACTTACTTGTTTTCAAGGAAAAGTTTGCTTTACTATGGACTATGGGGTTGGAAGAACTCATGTGTGTACTGTCAGCATCTATTTTGATGTGTGAATATTCAAAACCAGTGAGAACAGGTTACACAGAACCCTCCCCATGTTGACGAGAGGTCTACTTCCATCTCTCCACATTCAACAAGGAAGTACAGCTTCCTTAGCCACAAACTTTACAAACAGGAGGTCCAGTTCTGCTACTAAAACTGTGGACAAGCAGTACCTTCCTCTGGGAGCAGTGCTTTGGGCTCATTATTAGTTAGGGCAGAGGCTGGATCCAGCCCTCCAGGTGAGTTGATCTGGCCCGCGGAGGCCCTACTGCTTCCCTCCCGCCCCCATGCTAATCAGGGCCTCAGGATGGGGGGAAGTGCACAAAGTCTCCTCCTGCCCTGCCTCCGCCCTGCAAGGAGTGTGGCACAGCGCTTAGAAGTGCTGCGCGCTCCTGGCAACAGGAGGAGACTTCACACGCTTACCCCCACCCCCAGGCCCTGATTAGCCTGGGGGCGGGAGCGAAGCGGTAGGGCCTCCGAGGACCAGATCAATTCACCTGTAGGGCTTGATCTGGCCCTGATTTGCCTGGGAGCAAGGGGGAGCCCACGAAATCTCTTGACCTGCGAGGGGTGTGGTGCTTCTGGACTTGGGGGCAGGAGGAGCACGTGAAGTCTCCTCCTGCCCTGCAAGGGGCTCAGCTTTTAAGTCAACTCGAAGTGCGATGCTCCCTGGAAAGGTGGGGGCAGGGAGTGAGAAACTGTCTTCCACCTCCCCAGGCTAAGATTGACCTGGGGGCAGAAGGAGGAGCACGCAAAGTCTCCTCCCACTGCCAGGGACATGGGTATGATTAAACATCTGCACAGAAATTTTCTTGGGAAAAGAAGTCATATTTAAGACAGACAGACAGACAGATGTCCTCCAACTGCATAAGGACTATGAAAACAAGAAAATATTATTTACTGAGAAAGGTGTATGGGGTTTCCCCTATGCCACACCAGGAAGGTGTGCACATAACAGACTTTTGAAAATGGCACGGGGACAATCTGATCCAGCATCCTTTAGCATTCACAACTTCTGTAGAAGTGACATCTCTATTCAGTGCAAGATTAGGTGCTTATTCACCTTTCAATATTCAGTTTACACAGATTCAATCAGATTGCTATAAGTGATATTTTTGTGATGTATAAATAAATCCACAAGGAGATGGTAAACTCAATATTCCTTTTAGAAGAAAAAAATAGAGGAATTTGAATGGACAGCTAAGTTGTAGATCTGACAATAATGGGACAACAGAGCAGCGCACTCAAAAACTTAAAAGACAGGTACCTCTGTTAGCTGTTTCCATTATGTCCCCCTCCCCCCTCACTGTTGTATATAAGAACCAGGCACAAAATGTTTAGGTAGTACTAATGGGATAAAACATACCCACATGTGGGATAGAAGAAAGCCTGTGTACCACTATAAGTCCCATTTAAGTCCTATTTTGAAGGCAAAAGAGGCGCTCTGGCCTTCTCCACAGGTGTGACTTTCACCTGTAACATCAAAAAGGCAACTTTGTCTCTGTGAATCTATTGTTTTTCTCATTTCTTCTTCTCTATTACTTTCCTCATATGCCTTATTTCAGTGACAGGCAACCTGTGCTAGTGAGTAGGCTACATGAAGGGCCCTCCATCTCAGCAGGCTACAAGACTGTTATAATCCAGATGGTCTCCCAGGCTAAGGTAATTTTGCTAATTGCGTTTGCTAGCACAGAATTTGTGGGGTGTGCCAACTGACCTGTAGCAGCACTTTGATTGGATGCCGAAGCAGTGCACAACTCTCATAATCAATGTTGTGTGCAATCAATACGCACTTCACTTCACATGTCTTAGCATTACATGCTTGTCATGTTAATAATACTGGTAGGAGTAAACAGATGGAAACTAAAGGTTCAGTATCAGGATCCTATCACCAAATATGCTCTTATCCCAGTCTGAGTCTGAGGTTAACCAGCTGTGCTGTATGGCCATTTTGGCTGGTTTTGAATGGTTAATTAATCTTTCAGATAGTTAGATCCTAACTATGAAGTCAGTGTAGAAACAGATAGGAAAGCAATTTAGGTTCAACTTTACTGTAGAGACAAATTCTGCCTGGACTTACACTATTAAGTCAACGGAGATGCACAGAATATAAATATCACAGAATCTATACCCTAGAGGTTCTGCTGAAGAAAAACAGAAAAGAGGCATGAACAGAAAAGGAAGAACAAATGTCCTTACTCCAGCAAAGCTTCCCACAAACTGGGAGTTTTTCAGGATCAGGTCTGAAAGTGAGAAGATAGGAAAGGTGGAAGAGGAGGGTTGAGATACCTCATAGGGGAATATACCAAGTGAAAGCTGTAATTTTGATCTGTGCTGATGTATCGAATGAGTGGGTTGAGGCATTAGGAATGGATTCTATCTTGCAGAAGTTCCAGCAACTAATATAAGCGGTACATGTGGATACAAGGTTGGAAGGACCGCAAACAATTTGGAATACAGGATTAGAATTCAAAATGACCTTGGCAAATCAGAGACTTGGTCTGAAGTCAACAAGATGAAATTCAATAAAAAACAAATGTAAAGTACTAAATGCACAATTACTAAATGGAAAATAAGCAGCTAAGTAAAAGGATTTGGGGTTTATAGTGAATCTCAAATGGAATGAGTCAATAATATGAGCAGTTGTGCAAAAGGCTAATATTCTAAGATGCATTAACTGAAGTGTTCTGTCAGACATGGAGGTAACTGTCCAGCTTTACTCTGCACTAGTGAAGCTTCAGCTGAAGCATTGTATTCAATACAATACATCTTTAGGAAAGATGAGGACAAACAGGAGAGTCCAGAGGACAGCAACTAAAATGGTAATAGGTGTAGAAAGCCTGACCTATGAGGAATGGTTAAAACAATTGGGCATGGTTAGTTCTGAGAAAAGAAGACCCTGAGGGGCAAGGGCTGAAATACTTTAAGGGCTGATATAAAAAGTACTATGATTATATATGATTATTTGCTATTTATGTATTTCAGTGAAATAATCATATTATTTTAGAACCTACAGTTGCCAAGTGTTTTTGAAAGATTTGTTAAAATTGCAAACAAAAAGAGGAAACACATCAGAACTATCCATCTGACCTATCCATTTGATCTACCCATCCCTCAGCCTGTGACCCCTTACCAAACTTTATCTACTGTCTTCTATTTATTATCTTTCAGTGTAGTTACATGCCTACAGTGCATTTTTTATCTGTATCACTTTTTATATTCTGATTATGTAACTGTACCAATTACATAACTGTACAGTTGATAAATGTAGGATTTGTCTAAGGATCAACACAGAGCCTCTGCTGTCAAGCCCCTAACAGATTCTCCCGGTCAGCCAGCATGTAGAAAGCTGCTGTTCACATTACATACCATGAGTACAGCATGTATACTCTGCCCAGGCATGTGTAATAAATAATTCACCGCAAGCCTTTTACATAGATTGGTGTCCGTTGCACAATGTAATGTCACCAAGCGAAAACACAGCCAGCATGGTACCTTGACATAACCATTCCAATGCAAAGTGTAAAAATCCAACGAATTAAAATTTAACCGGTTCTCTCTCTTGGGGGCTGGGGACTTGCCAGCTCTTTGTTGTATTTGGTCAGCGATTCCTGATTTGGCATCGCTGTCTCTTCTCTCCCAGGGGGCCCCCCTAGCTACTGTCGTCAGGCGTCTGCCCCGCTGCATTTAGTGTGACTGTGCATGAACCACTCTGCCGCATGAGGCTTTTTAACGAGCCACTTCTGTCTGTTGTAGTCCAATGCGGCTAATTACAAAGGACAAGACAATGCCGGCGGCCCCTCTCAAAGCACCTGGAAAATTGTCCCCCCTCCCCTCAAGCGCCCGCCCCTTCCCGCCCTCCCCAGAGTGGCTCCTTTGTGAGTTTCCTAGAAGGAGGCGAGGCAGCCGCAGGGAGCAGAGCGAGGGACGCGCTGCCGGCCGGGGATGCCAGTGACACGCAAGCCACCGCCCGGCGGGGAGGAGTGGCCCAGTCACCCCCTGCCTGACAGTGTATCGGGTGTTCAGAGCCAGGAAGAGACGGGGGCGGGGTGGGCGAGCGGGCCCTGCCGGCCTCGCAAATCAAGGGCTCTCCCCGCCCGAGCCGCCCGGCGCTGCAGTCCGCTGCGCTTCAATCATTAACCGGCGGGGGAGGCGTGCGCGGAACCGGAGCAGCGCATCGCTGCCCGGGGGGGCCACGCCGGGCACGGCTCGGTCTCCTCCAGCGGCAGGGGCTGAACTACCGCGAGGCTGGGTGGGCTCCTCTGCAGGAGGAGCTGCCGCCGCGCGTTGGCTGGGGCGATGCCGCTGCTGCAATGAGTGATGCTGGCGGGGGGAGGCGGGGGAGCAGCACAAATCCGCTGCAATTCCTCCTCCGGCGGCAGCCAGCAAAGCGGCTTTTCCTGCACCGGTCCTGCTCCGGCTGGGCGGCTGCGGCTCCGGGGCCTCCCCCCACCGCCGCCCCTGCAGAGGCGCTGCCGGCCGAGGGGCCACCATGCCCGGAGGCCGGGCAGCGAAGGACCAGGCGCTTCCCCCACCCTCCTCCGCCCCCCTGCTGCGCTGGGACGAGGTGCCCGATGACTTCGTGGAGTGCTTCATCCTGTCGGGCTACCGGCGGCTGCACTGCAGCGCCCAGGAGTGCCTGGCCTCCGTGCTGCAGCCCACCAACGAGACGCTCAACTTCTGGACCCACTTCATCCCCCTGCTCCTCTTCCTGAACAAGTTCTGCCGCCTCTTCTTCCTGAGCGGCGCCGGCGAGCTGCCCTTCCACCACCCTTTCCTGCTGCCCCTCTGGTGCTACGCCTCGGGCGTCCTGCTCACGTTTGCCATGAGCTGCACGGCCCATGTGTTCAGCTGCCTCTCGCTGCGCCTGCGCGCCGCCTTCTTCTACCTGGACTACGCCTCCATCAGCTACTACGGCTTCGCCAGCACCGTGGCTTACTCCTACTACCTGCTGCCCGGCCTGCGCCTGCTGGACGCGCGGGCCCTGAGCCGCTACCTGCAGCAGCGCCTGGGCTGGCAGCTGGACTGCAGCCTCCCCATCGCCCTCTACAGCGCGCTGGTGCTGCCGGTGGCCTTTGTGCTGGCGGTCACCTGCACCGTGGCTTGCTGCAAGAGCCGCTCCGACTGGTGCGCCTACCCCTTCGCCATCCGGACCTTCGTCTTCGCCATGCCCCTCAGCATGGCCTGCCCCATCATGCTGGAGAGCTTCCTCTTCGACCTGCGGGGCCACAACCCCACCCTCTTCGTCTACTTCTACAGGCGCTACTTCTGGCTCCTGGTGGCGGCTTTCTTCAACATCAGCAAGATCCCGGAGAGGATCCAGCCGGGGCTGTTCGACATCATCGGGCACAGCCACCAGCTCTTCCACATCTTCACCTTCCTCAGCATCTATGACCAGATGTACTATATAGAGGAAGGGCTGCTGCAATTCCTCCAATCCCCCCCTGCCTCCCCAACCTTCCTAGGCACCATCGGATACATGCTGCTCTTAATACTTTGCCTGGGAATGGTCATACGGAAATTTTTGAACGTTGCAGATCTCTGCAAACAGAAGTAGGCAGCCAGGTATATTTTTTCCTATAGTGATTCTTGTTCTTGTTCTTTTTAGAGGATGCTGCAAAAATTTAGGTGAAAAAAATCTACAAAGGAGCCTGATACCTTTCTGTTGAAAGTGACAAGAGGAAACAACCAATCACTGAACTGCTAGAATACTATTATTCTTAAAATGACTAGTTTCCCAAGGGAAGCAATCAAGCACTATTGTTTAAACTACTCTTACATTGTTGTTTAGGACACAAGATGAAACCATTTAGCACTATTGTTCAATCTGCTAGAAAAAAAATTGCATGAACTGTGAAGGCCCTTTTACTAACTCTAGACTGTTTAGAAGAGTATTGAAATCAGCAATATGTATACCGGCAGTTCGGGCACCGTGGTTATATCCACAGATTTTTAATCAAAATTCCCTGTGTGGAATTCCCTGGCAGATTATGCACAGAAGTTATTCTTCTGTGCTACTACAATAGTCTTTTGAGGTCACATGCACTGGAACTGGATTTGAAATGCAAACTAGTTGACAGCTATTGATGATTCCCCTCCCCCCCCCCAGTGTTACAGCTTCTCTGTAGCAACCAAGCTATAGTTAAGATTTTAGAGAGAGAGGTAAAACAACTGCAAACTGTTATGGAGCTATAATTTGATCAAGAGATTTTGGTGAGACTGTGTGATTGAAGCTTGAATGGTTGGCATAGTATCTCAAGTCAAAGTAGAAATACAGGATCATATTCTTAGCTGCACATTTCCATTGAAGCCAGTAGATCAGAAGAGGATCATACCCACAAAACCAAAACCTAGTTCCCTGCATTGAATACAGTAGGAGTTTTGTGAAGGTAAGGAGAGCATGATTTTGCCCAAAGACCCTAATTAAGATCTGATTTATTTTTTAAAGCTATGAAATATAGTGACCTAATTTCTGCTTCCCCTCTTCTGCTGTTCAGGTAATTAGGGCCAGATTCTGTCATCCTTGACTACTTGTAGAATGAGATACTACTGAATATGCATAGAACTACTGAACATGTTCTAGGAGGCAGAAACTGGCTCTAGATAAATAGTATTATATTTTGACATCCTTTAATCCAATTTACCTCTGCAGCACCTGGACATTTTAAAGCCCTACCTAAGTGGCTGTGCTGCTGCTGTTTCAGAGGGCAGAAGTTTTCATTGGGTAACTCATCCAGTTTACAGGTTAACACCACCACATCCATGAATATTTAAAAAATACAGATTTGCTGTGTCTATGCACAGCAACCCAGGTATTATCAGCAAAGCAACATACTGTTGATACTAATAAAGGATTTGTAGATTATAAACGGGGTTTTAAACAGAACTATTTTAAAGTTTTTTAATTGGAGAAACAAGCATGCAATAATATAATGCAAGGATATTATGGTCAACGTTCAGGTGACAAGCTACTTGTTATGCACCATTTTCAAAATGTATGATGGTTCTCTTCTAGTTTTATATTGCACAATAGCTTAATTGCTCTTTATACAGGTCAGATTCAGGATTACCTAGGGAAATGACATTTCTGATGAGCATATGTGACCCAATCTTGTAATAAATATTGGGAGCTCAATCTTGTTTTCCTGATTTAGGAAAAATTCCCATTATCATCAGTGAGTGTTTTGGTTGATTAGGGATTGCACGATCAAGCCCTGAATTTGAGGTCGCAGTCTTCACACAAACATGATTTTGAAGGCTGAATGCATCAGTGACTTTCATCTATATAGGGAGCTTTTATGGTGTTTCTCAGGATACCCAAGACAGAGTCAACTTGTTATTCCCCTGTCTCCTGTGTGGGAAAAACTTGCTTGTGCTTAACTGGGGTCAGCTCCTTCATACTACCAGCCTGTTAGCCACCCAGGCACTTTCCTCTGGGCTATACCAGCCCTTACTTTACCTTGCAGGCTAACAATAGCTATATCCTAGTCCCTAAGCCCCTTTGAAGTGTTCCCTTGTAATATCCAACCCTTTTCCCACTAAATTCTCACAGAAATACCAGGTCTCCTGTCCCCAATGGAACAGTGTACACACCAGCGGTATAACTCAGCACAAGATTAGCACCTTGCTTAACACCACAGCACTAAGATATATTTATTGTGAAAAACAACCATACCTTTATTAGCAAAGATTCAAGAGGTAGTGAGTAAGGATAATGGAAACACAAGGGTTACATATAAAACAAATGCATAACACACATTCTAGAGACAATTAGCTTAACCTCCTTGTCTAATAAAGTTTCTGCTCCAAAGCCTTTTTCAACATTTTCGATGAAGGCTGGTTCTGATCCTATTTTCATAAATGCATACACATTGCTCGTTTACTTCCTAAATACAGAATGGTGAGATATTTACTTTGTTCCCCAAATATAGCCCAGCAAATCTTTGAGGTATCTCTCAAGATTAGGAAAAACTTAAAAAACAACAAATAGTCTAGTTGCACCATAAAGACTAATAAAACATGTAAATGATATAATGAACTTTTGTGGGTGTAACCCACTTCTTCAGATGACTGGAATATTAGAAGTCCAGATCCAGATCTCCTGCTGTGTTTCTCTATGAATTTCTTCCTGAAATTCTTGCAATCCTTCATCTGAATTCAGCTTGAATTGGTGATGGAAGATCCATTGCGAATGAGATAATACTTAATTTACATGTCAACAGAGAATGGATAAAACAGCTCTTGTCTGACAGGAAGCTTATCTCTACCCCTGCTGTGATACAGACTCTAAGAACATATTTTCAGTATACATACAGAACTCCTTACATAGTATTTATACATACATTTCACAATGACAATGAACAGTGTGACCCAGCTTTTCATTTAAGACCCCATGTAACATTCTTTGGTGAACCAGAATATGCATATCAGAATTAGGATAATCTTGTACCCCCTTTCCGGTTGACATTAAGGGATCTTGGGTCACTCCATGCACCACTCTGATAATGGGGGTAGATTTCCAAAGACTCTGATAATGGGGGTAGATTTCCAAAGACAGAATGCTCCACTAAAAGTCAATAAAATTGGCACATTTAAATTGACATTTGTGCTTTGCACATTTTTCCCAGAGTGCTTATCACTAAGGTCCTTTATGCCTGAGCAGAAGCAAATCTTTTCCAGTGTGACTATCTTTTTAGATCCCTTGGTCCAATAACTTCTGCTCTTCTTCAGCTGGCAATCTTTATGCATCCAAAACTTTCATTGAAGTCAGAGTGTTTCAGTCTGGATGAAAACTACAGCTATTAAGGGTGCTTGAATCCATAGGTAAATTCTCTTCACTGCCTACTTTTGGGGTTAAAAAACAACAATGGTCCAGTAGCACCTTAAAGACTAAAAAAACATAAATAGTATCATGAGCTTTTCTGGGTACAACCCACTTCATCTGAAGAAGTGGGTTGTACCCACGAAAGCTCATGATACTATTTATATATTTTTGTTAGTCTGTAAGGTGCTACAGGACCATGCTTTTTTTAGCTGCAGATTAACATGGCTTCCCCTCTGATACTTTTGAGGTTGTTTACAACAGAGAATGCATCTTCCCCATTCCATTATATTAATCTGGTGATAACTGAGGCATGATGGGTCAATGAGATGGGTTTTTCTCATGACCCAAGATGTGGATAATAGAAGGACAAGGGGACCCATTCACCTTCTTTCCCTATATATATTTTTTACAGTTTGTAGTTTTGGTTTTAGTGAGCTACAATTTAATAAAATGTGGCCACACAAAGATATCACATTCATTCTGTGTCAGCTATGGGGCTCCTAACACATCATTTGTGGAATCACAAATCATGTGATTAAGTTGTGTAAATCCATGGTCCCCAAACTGTGGTCCATGAGTATTTATTGATGGTCTGTAGACAGCAGGCTGGTCCCATGTGCTCGTTTCCAGTTGCTAAACCACAGTAAAAGATGCTAAAACCTACATTAAACACTCTCCTGATCTTTCTTTATAAATGATTATATTTGCCCCAGTGGTGTTACTCAGTTGCCAGTAACATAGGAGGTGGTCTGCACAATAGCCAGTAGGAGAGGAGACTGGCCCTGAAAAATTCTATTTAAAAGTATTTCACACTCTGAAAAGTTTTGAAAATCCTTTAACAAATACAAAGCCAGCTCTTGCAGCTGTACCATACTCCACACTCTCCCACTTCCAAGGGAGTTTTGAGTGTGGAGCCTCTGCAGGATCTGGCGCATGGCACAGTTAGAACATCTTCATAAATTATGCACATACGCTGTGAGTTTGAAAGTATGATGTTAAGAACAAAGCTGATGTTTCAGATGTGATGCATCCACTTTAAAAGAAAATATTTTTAGCAGTGAGATGGCTCACCCAAACTTCAAAATAAATTATTTCTTTTAAAGATTTTTAAGAGATGGGATTAGAGCCTTCAACCAGCATTTAAGAAATGTAAAAGAAATCAGGCCAGGGGGAAC
Source organism: Pelodiscus sinensis (assembly GCF_049634645.1). NCBI lineage: Eukaryota > Metazoa > Chordata > Testudines > Trionychidae > Pelodiscus > Pelodiscus sinensis. Next base: position 21,728,985 of record NC_134720.1, on the reverse strand, counting down.
AGCTCACAATGCTAACAGACAGCTCAGAAATAGCTGAGTGTAAGCTAATTGTAGAGAAAGTCTTTAAACCATACTACATAATAAGTTTTATTTGTGCTTGTGTCAGTAACAATGTAGAGGGCATCTTGAGAAGCAATGTCAGAAAGGCCATGGCTAACTTGTAAAAATACATTTGATATTTGCAGTTAGGCTATGTGAGATCATCTATATATATCCCAATTACAACAGTATATGGGGTTGGATTATCTATGGCTGCAAGTATAACTGGAATCTTATTTCCATTCATAAATGGTAGCTGTGAATCCCACCTGATATACAGATTTGTGTTCAAAAAGGCTCCCAAGGACATTCAGAACATTTCTTCATTCCTAAACATCTGTATTTCAGCAAAGTTTTGATGTGTATTTTAGCATCTTGAGAAGCAATGTCAAGACCAGCTGTAGAATTATTTATGAATGCTAATGGCAAGTGCAACTTTCTGATTTTTTGTACTCTCAGTGCACTGGATATATCAAAAGGGTGAATATGTCAAGTAGGTCTGCCTAGCTTTTCAGTATTGTAAATAATTTGTTTTAAATGCAGATTAATATTGCATTCTAATGAGAATTGCCACATTTCTCTGCAGAATTTCTAGGGAACTATTACTTGAATGTCTATATTCATTTGTTGGAGGACACGTGTAGATGATGCAATATATTTGATGGCCAGTTTTTAATGAATATAGATAAAATATAATTGAGTTAGGGAGGCTAAAAATGAGACAAGCCATCCTCAGATATGGGACCCATTCCTGCTCTCATTAAGTGAATGGCAAAACTTCTACTGGCTTTAAGCAGGAGCCATCCCCTTGGCTTTCATGTATACAAAAGAGAAATCAGTGCATGATTCTACAGTCATGTCCAAATCTGGATGCAGATCTGCTCTCTGATAGCTATGAACTTTAGAGGCATTTTAGGGGACATCTAGGAGGGCATTGAACAGGCACCTGCCAGAAAACTCACTCCAAGCACAGGGAGCAGAGAATGAAAGATTTCAGCTCCAATCTGTATGAGCAGGTACTTCTCAGACCTTACATGAAAGGAGTCATGGAGGGATGGGATTTGGGGCTCAGAAAGAAATATGTCCTATGTATGTTATAAGCATTTCCTTTCATGTCCCAGCAGTAGTCCCTATCCTGACACACTTATGCAAGTGTGCACAGATCACGTGGGGCTGCTGCTACACAGAATGTTGGTGCACAATTGCATTATTTTGTAATGAATGAATGGCCAGCACCATAGCCTTGCTGTCAGCATGACAGTGAGCAATGGCAAGCTTCCAAACTACTTGTAGCATGTAAACTGGAGTAAAAATTACTCCAGTGAGTTACATAGCTGGCTTATAGAAACTCTCTTTGGGTACTATGGCAGTACTTCATTCTACATGTGGGAAGCATAGTGTATTCATCTGAGTGTTGGAATCTAGAATGCCAAGCCAGCTCAGAGCTATTTCACAGCAAGACTAGCTTCTGAGCTCTGGAAACAAGGTGAAAGGGTATGCATACACAGAGTTCCAGTCGGTATGCCGTAAGGGGAGAGATTTGGCAGTTAGAACTAGATCATTATTATGTTTTCTCATGTGAGAGTTGATTATTTATTTAAAGTTTCCTGCTCATTGTGTCGATGCTGAATTCAGCCTCATTTATTATGTTTATGTCAACAATGCTCAACAAAAGTGTGAGTCTGACAGTTTGCTTTATTTTTATGTATAAATTTCATTCCATTACAGTAGTCCAGGCAGTGCAACTGTGATTGTTGCATTTCATAACTGATCATATGGTTGACATCCACATGCCTTTTAGCACCAAATAATGCATACCGTAATAACCCAGATACCAACAGCATGTCTTATTGCCTATAACAGTCAATGTGATCAAATGGTCTGAGCAGAGAACCAGAAGGTCCTGCCTTCTGACTTTAACTGCCACTATTTTTTTCTGTAACAGATTAACTCGGCTATCCCCTGAAGCTACTATATGGTCTGTGATCTTGGGCAGATTATTTAAACTTTCTGGAGCAAATTCATGCAAATAATTGGAACACAACAGGGGTGAATCTGCCTCCCGTGATCTCAGTTTCCCCATCTGTAAAATGGGAATAATAAACCTCACCTACCTCATAGGCATGTTCTGAGGATTAGCTAATGTTTGTAAAGTGCTTAATAAAATGTAAAGAACTCTATAGGTGCTAAGTAATAGTCATAAACATTCAGCACAAGGAATGTCATATTCAAGGGGGCTTGTTCTCTCCCTGAGAGAAGCATGGCTGTTTCTAGAATCAGGAACTCATGGCAAACAAGTGGACAGACCCTATCTATCCTCCTTATAGTCTTACCTGTAGAACAGCCTGATCCTACTCCCTTTGAGGTCAATGGCAAAACTCCCCGACTTCGGAAAGCCTCAAATGAACAATACACCGTTTTAGAAGTCAACTAAATGCAAAGAAGTCAGTGGAGGAGCAGGGAGGAAAGCAAAAGAGGTTTGCCTTTCATTTTTATAAATGCCGACTACTGATTAATTTGTACAGAGCAGCCTTTTAACACTCATGAGGCCTGACTGCTTATTTGATCCTGTTCCCAGTTATTGTGATGACAATGGGAAAAGATGTAAATGGGAGTAGGATCTGGCCTCAAATTCCCTCATGCCCTTTGTGCACCACTACTAAGTCTTAGCTGAGTGATAAAGATCTGCTGCACCAGTCCTGATTAAGTAACTAGTATTTAGAGACGTGTAAACTTTGTTCATTTGTTGGATCAGTCTAATATACATACACCCCAGTGACTTCAGCCAATTTAGGCTTTGACCATTATATGCATCAAAACTGAATGGAATATCTGATCCTTCTCTTCAGCCACTTTCCCCTTCTTTCTGGAAAACCTCTGTGAATGATAGCTACAAGCAGAACAGATGAATAGCTAAAAGAAAAGTTTTCAGGAGCTTGTTCTAAGTGGTGGAAGAAGTAAAGACAGGGCAGAAACAGAGGCCAAATAGTTTGAATAAAATTAAGAATCTTTATGCCAAACTTCACCCTTTATCCTACACTAATAAAATCCTGGATTCTATATCGTGCCTGTAGGTCATCCATGTAGGCTGCATAACTTTAGGCACAATTAAAAGCTAAGGGAATGAGTATGGGGCACCATCCTTTATATACTCAGGTGAAATGTAAGATACAAAGTGTTTACATGGATCAAAAGATACAGACTTCCTTTCAATATGTTTATTTTTGTTGGGGCTGAGAGCAGAAAGAAACTAAATGATTTTCTCCACTGAGAATTTATTAAAATAGGACCTGCTCTGCTCCACTGAAATCAATAGCAATTTAGCAATTGACTCGAATGGGAGCAAGTTTATGCCCATAATTATTTAAGGGAAAAGACCATCAGGAGCCTTCCTGATCCCTGGGAGTTTCTTCATGGCTGGCTATATATCTTAAGGAGCCTCTTACTGTGTTATAGATGAATGCCTTAGGGCTTGCAGCTGCAAATGGGAGTCAATAGCATGGAAAATACAGCAACAGTTGCATCTTTTTTATCAGCTAGTGATTCAAGCACTTTTCAGTATAAAGGAAATATCTTGTCTAAGGGACTCTGCATGCAACTGAATAAAACAGTGTGAATCTTCATTTCAGTTGAATTGTGTTTGTTTTTTTGAGGAATTTGCCCTCTGTAAAGTCTTGGATGCTGACTACCGTATACATAATTACTATGCACTTTTAGCCGAAAGAAAAGTGTTAGCTATAAATAAAGTTGTTTCTGAACTCCTTGTAGAAAGTTGTGTGTGTGGTTTCTTCATTTCTTTCTCCATGCTAGTGGGGGGCCTCTGGGAACAGAAATATACTACATACAGCCATTTAGATAAATTGGATGCTTTCAAGTTGGCAGGGCCTGATGAAATACACCCTACCCTACTTAAGGAAGTAGCTGTAGCAATCTCAGACCTGTTAGTCATTATCTTTGAGAACTCATAGAGAACAAGTGAGGTCCCCAGGGCACAGAGAAGGGCAAACAGTATCTCTCTCTTAAAATGGAAACAGAGAAGACTCAGGAAATTATAGGAGAGTCACCCTAACTTCAATTCCTGGAAAGATATTGAAACAAACTACTAAGCAATCAATTTATGAGCACCTAGGGGTTATAAGGTAATAAGGACTAGCCAGCATGGATTTGTCAAGAACAGATTGATTTGGCACAATTTAACTTCCTTCTTTGACACAGATATTAGCCTTGTAACTTGAACTTGAAGCTATGTGTGTGATATATCTTGAGTCTAATAGGGCTTTTGACATAACCCCACAGATATTCTCATAAACAAACTGGGGAAATGTGGTCTAGATTAAATTACTTTGCATAGCAAGTTGAAAGACTGAATGAGTAGGTATAACTGGTTGGCTGTCAGACTGGAAGGATATATACATAGTGGAATCCCACAAGAATGAGTCTTGGGTCCCATACTACTCAGTATTTTTATTAATGATTTGGATGATGGACTGGAGAATATGCTTATAAAATTTTCATATGGGAGGGATTGCAAACCCTTGGAGAACAGGATTACAATTGAGAATCAACCTTGTTAAATTCACAAATTAGCCTGAAATCAACAAGATGAAATTTAATAAAGGCAAATGCAAAGCATTACACTTAGGAAGGAAAAATATCAAATGCACAAATATAAAATGGAATAATTTACTAGGCAGTACTATTACAAAGAAGGATCTGGGACTATATAGCAGATCACAAACTGAATATGATCGAACATGATGCAGATGCAAAACAAGCTAATATTCTAGATCATATTCACAACAGAGTTTATATATAATGAGATAATTCTCCTGCGCTTTATACTGTATTGGTTAGGCCTCAGCTGCAGTTTTGTGTTCAGCTTTGGGCATCAAATTTTAAGAAAGATATGGACAAATTGGAGATAATTCAGAAAAGATCAACAAAAATGATAAAGGGGTTAGAAAACCTGCCTGATGAGGAAAGATTAAAGAACTTGTCTTGAGAACAGAAGACTGAGGAGGGGCCTGATAACAGTCTTCAAATACATTTAAGGGGCTGTGTTTAGACTGCATCCCTTTTCCGTAAAAGGGATGCAAATTAGACATATCGCAATTTCAAATGAAGCAGGGATTTAAATCCTCCCTGCTTCATTATCATAAAAATGGCTGCCGCTTTTCTCTGGCTCGGAGCTTTGCTGGAAAAAAGCGCCAGTCTAGACGCGGATCTTTCCTTTCAGAAAATAAAGCCTTTTCCGAAAGATCCCTTATCTCTCTTAAAATGAGGGATTGCCTACCTCGATGAGGGACAGCAAAGCATTTGTGTCTTGGAGTGCTCTGATTGCCATCACTCGGGACACCATAGCACTATGCAGCATCGAGCCAGGGCTGCCCCTGGGCACTCCGGTGCGTCTCGTGGATGCGATGCTATCAGCCAGGCTGCACTTGCTCCAGGCTGCCATCCAGGAGGTCCATCAGGAGACTGTCAGTATCCAGGAGGCCCTGCGGGAGAGTGTCCACCCCGAGGAGCACTCAGAGCCTCCCTGGTCTGCCTGACTGGGGGCTTGTGCCTCATTCCTCCCTCACGTCCTTCCATGTACCCCTCGCTAGCCCCCCTTCTTAATGTCAAAAAATAAAATTCACATATTTTCAAAAATATAAACTCTCTTTATTTAACAAAACTGGGGGGGGGGGATGAAACTTTTGGGAGAATGGGGAAAGGAGGCAGGAGAGGGAAGAGAGAGGGTAGGAGAGGGGAGGGGGAAAACTGGGAGGAGGGAGCTGGAAGGGGGAAGCAAGGGGAAGAAGGGGGAGGGGAAGCTCAGGGTTCAGGGGTGGGTGTCTCCCCAGCACAGCGGGTGCGGGGGCCTCGGTGTCCCTGTGGGGATGGGGAGGAGGGTGTTGAGGTTGAGGTGGAGGGTGTGGAGGTTGAGGAGGGAGAGGCGGGAGGGGGAGAAGGAGTGGGAGGAGGAGTGGCAGCTGCGGAGGCAGCAGGCGCTGGAGCGGCACGAGACAGCATGCTCTGTGCCAGGATCTGCAGGTGTTCGCAGATGGCATGACCCTGGGCAAGCAGCTCCCACTGGAACTCCCGGTCATCCTGCATCCAGTGCTCCACAGTGTGGTGCAGGGCTCACAGGGCCCCCAGGTGCTGCTGTCAGTACCCCTGTAGAGTTCGGGTGGACCTGCTGAGCCCTTGGGTGAGGGAGCATGTCCTGTGTGGTGTGGTGAGCCCTGCATGCGCAGCTGGTGCAGCTGTGGAGAAACAAGAGAAGTTGTCAGTTTTCCCTGGGGACACAGTGGATGAAGCCCAGCCCCCCTCTGTGAGGTGAGGATGACCGTGCCCTGCACCGTCAGAACCAATGTGCTTGCACAGAGGCCATGGTCAGAATATCTGGCTATCCCCGGAAGTGGAAGCTGCCCCGAGACCTCACCCATGCCCCTGTGCTGTGTATAGTGCAGCCCAGGTTGTGAGGGGAGATGTCCCCTGCCTCTGTGTAGAGAGGGCTTGTGAAGGGAGGGCGTCCTGCTGTGTCCCTGCCTGGGGTCAGAGGCATGTCATGTCTCTTCACACACGCGTGTGGCCATGAGGCCACAGCCCCTGCGTGGCAGGCAACTGGAGCCACCTGCCTGGGGTGGCACCGAACATGCTCACACATGCACAGGTCGCTGCATGATCCGTGGTAAGCAAGGACTGTGCGCATGGTCTCTGGTCTTCCTCCCCGCACCCTCAGGAAGGGGATAGTGATGGCATTCACCTGGTGTGGCCTCCCCGGACAACCCTGGTGACTCTGCTGCTGGGACAGCTTGTGGGTCCTGTCGGTGTGGCACCCTACGTGGTGGCTCCTGTGGCTCCTCCTCTGCGCCCTGGTCAGGCCCTCCGCTCCCGGATCGGTGCCCCCCGGGGTGGCACGGACCGTCCCGCCCCCAATGATGCGGTCCAGGGCATCAAAATAGGGGCTGGTGTCTGCCCCTGTTGAGGAGCTGCCCCGAGTGGCCCTGGCGTATGCCTGCCCCAGCTCCTTAATCTTCATGCGCACCTGCTCTTGGGTGCGCACGTGGCTTTTGGTGGCCATGGTGGCAGCTATGCGGCCGAACACGGTGGCGTTCCTCTGTCTAGTGCAGAGATCATGGACGTTGGAGGCCTCCCCCCAAACCTCAATGAGGTCCATGATCTCCGCACTAGTCCAGGAGGGCACTCGCCATCTCCAACCCCTGGCTGGCTCCTGGGAATTGGGGAACTGGGCGGGGGACAGCTGGTGTGCTGCCTCCTCTGAGATGCACTGGCAACGCTAGCCACATGGGAAATGAAGTTCCAACTTCCCTGGGCTTTTTCCTGTTTACCTCGAGAGCAATAGAGGCGAAGTTCTGGCCAGAGCTGGGTCCTGTGGGGTGCCTCTCAGAGGCCAAGAATCTCGACTTTCTCAGCCTGGGGCCTACAGTATTGTGAATTTGACCACAGAAGTTCAAAATTTGTGTTACTCCTCGTGAGAAGCAGGTATACTGAAATCGATTTCAGCGGCTTCTAAAACTGTTGGAACGGGCTTGGTAGCGTGCATGGCTGTCTGGTAGCCTAGGCGGGGGAAGGCTCTGCCTTCCCAAATTGCCAGGCATGGCCCTGCCTACACTCTGCCACCAGAACACCTGCTGTAGGCATTCTTGGGACGGAGTGTTGCTGCCCCCAGTGCCTGCCTTCCTGCCTCTCCCGGGTGCTGGACAGTAGGGGCTGCGTGGTGTGTCCTCTTTCCTTCCTCAGTGTTCCGGGGCTGGGGAGGCTGGGCTGCACAGCACACCCTCCTTCCTCCTCCGCACCCCGGGGATGGGGTGATCACATGCCTGCCCACTTCCCTCTCCTCCTGTTGGTTGGGGTGGCATACACATGTGGCGTGCTGCTCTGCCTCCCTGGGGGGAGGGTAGGAAAGGGGCAGGGGCTCAGCAGAAGGGGCGGAGTTGGGGGGTTGCCTCCCCCACCCCTACCTTGACCATGGTAGCATCAACTCCTTGTTTAGAAAATTGACCTTATGCAGCTAAATTCAACCTAAACTCCTAGGCTGCATCTAGACTGGCAAGATTTTGTGCAAAAGTGGCTGATTCTGCGCAAAATCTTGCCACCTGTCTACACTTGCCGCGAGTATTTGCGCAAGAACACTGACTTTGCACAAGAGGGCCAGTGTAGACAGTCAAGTTAATTTCTTGTGCAAGAAAGCCCAATGACTAAAATGGCTATCGGAGCTTTCTTGCGCAAGAGAGCGTCTACAGTGGCACGGATGCTTTCGCGCAAAAGCAAATCTTTTGCGCAAAGGCACATGCCAGTATAGACGCTCGCTTGCGCAAATACTTTGAATGGAAAAGCTTTTCTGTTAAAAGTATTTGTGCAAAATCTTGCTAGTCTAGATGCAGCCCTAGTGTAGACCAGGCCTGAGAAGGTGCAGCATTATTCAGCTATGTACAAAACAGATGTGGGGGGAGGGAAGGAAGAGACTCTAAGTAAAGAAGAAAGTATGCTCAAACCCATAATATTCTGAGCAACCCAGTTAACCTCTTGATGACCGTTGTACTACATCCCTCCCTCTTAATTTACAGTCTGGATGTAGTCTTTTAAATTACCAGAGACTTGTCTCTCTCTCTTGTAAATTACCAGGGTCTTGTCCCTCTCTGTGGCAGCCAGGTTTGCTTCTGGGGCAGAAACTCATCTCCTTCCTGTGGTGTTTTAGATGCTGCTTGTAATTATTAGAACTGGTAGCACTGGCTGTTGGGAATCTGGAAGCTCAGGAAACAGGGAGGAGGGTGAGGAGATGGGCCAGGCCTGAGCAAGAGCTACAGAGGGGAGCAGCAGCAGCTTTGTAAAGAGGTTTCACCTTTGGTAAATAAAGGCCTGTTGAAGTTTGTCACTACCTTGCTTGCATGATACAACATCTTTTGGGGGTCTACCTTCCTGGGCTTGAGATGCTGTTTGATATCCAACAAATCATAGATGATTAATTGTCCAATCATTTATAACACAGACCATTTAAAATTTATGCACAGATGCAAAATGAGCACATCCACGGTAGAAACACCTGTCAGGAGCCCGAGTCCCTTTTCACTTGCTTTGCATTTTGTTATTGTGTCACTTTCATCGACTATATCTTCTAAGAGCAAATATTGTAAGTTTTTCACTGCTGACTCCAATGCCGCCATTGCAAATTCTGCTTTGGGCCAAGTTAAGTTCCCCTCTCAGCCAGCAATTAATTGTCTTTGAATTCTCTCATAATTAATATCAAACCAATCTGTCCTGCATCATCTCCTCTGAGACATTTCCAAATGAGCACTGTTCTATTAATCTTTTTAGCTCTGCCACATAGACAGGCACCTTTTGCCCTGGCATCCCCAGCCTGCTCTGAAACTTGAACCATTCCACGGTGATGTCTGGCTTTGGTGTGTAGTGCTCTAGTAAGATCATTGGCAGATCTACTATACTTTTATTTCCTGACAAACTTCCCAAGAAGAACCAAGTGCGACTGCCACAGACACTCAGGTAAATTGCTTTCCGAGTGGCCATAGCTATAATCTCATTGGCAGGAAAACAGTGGCCTTTGCCATTAATGCTGCCACTCCTCACTTGCTCCATGAAGGTGCTAGTCTATGTTTTTCTTTGTTGTCAGTTTTGTAAGGGGACCACTCCGTGCACAAGAAATACACTTTTCCTATAATACTCAAGGCATGGAACATGCTGCTTTATTCAATTCTATGTGGGGGGAAGGGATACTAACATAGCTCAATTTGTAGTGAAACAAGTGCTAGGACTCACCCAATATGTTTTATATTCATAGCTGGTGTGGCAAGCCCAAGGTGCTGGGGATATGAACTACCTAACCCCCCCCCCCACACACACACACCCCCAGCAAAGCAAGTTACAGCAACCCAAGCGCTACCTACACCAGCACTACATTGGTAGGAGACACTTTCCTGCTAATATAGCTTCTACCAATCATGGAGGTGGAGTCACTATGCCAAGAGGAGAGCATCCTCCTGTCAGCATAGAAGCATGTGTGTTACCCAGGCTAACAGCAATTGGTAGGAACAAGTGGGCACTTCAACCAGAACTGTATTAAATGAAAAGTATGTATTTTTCATTAAAAAAAGCAGAGCATTTAAGTCCAGATCAAAGGCATTTAGGTGTCTAACTTTCATTGATTTCACCCAGGGTTAGTCTTATTTATAATTTAAGAAAACAAATCTGACTTTTTATTGTTTGCATTGAACATTGCAGAGTTTGTCTGATGTCAAAATTCATAAATATTCTGTTTAACTGTAAACTTGGAATATTCAATTAGAGAGAGAGAAGGTGAGTGAGGTAATGTCTTTTATTGGACCAATGTCTGTTGGTGAAAGAGACAAGCTTTCAAGCTCCACTAAGCTCTTCTTCAGATATCTCTGTGTAACTTGAAAGCTTGTCTTTCACCAACAGACATTGGCTTAAAAAAAGATATTACCTCACCCAGCTGATCTCTCTAATATCTTGGGATCAACACCACTACCAGAACATTGCAAACAGCAAATTCAGTTCTCTTTCTATAGGATTAGGAATGATAGTTATAAATACCCCTGCAGTGGATTTCAGCAATCATTTTATATTACAGCAATGCAGTGATTAAAAACAGCCATGCCAGGTCAGACTAACGGTCCTTCTTGCCCAGTATCTTGTTTTCTGATTATGGCTGATACCAGATGCTTCAGAGAGAATGAACAGAACAGGCAATCAAACGATCCTCTGTTGTCCAAATCCAGCTTCTGGCAAGCAGAGTTTAGTGTTGCATCCCTGCTTATCCCGGCTAATAGCCCTGGATGGATCTATCATGTATCCTACATGATCTTGTCTACTTTTCTGAACCCTGTTACAGTTCTCTCCTTCACAACATCCCCTGGCAGAATCCCACAGGTTGACTGCATTTTGTGAAGTACTTCCCTTTATTTGTTTTAAACCTGCTGCCTATTAATTTAATTGGTGACCCCCTAGTTCTTGTGTTTGTGAAGGGAGAAAACAACATTTCCTCATTCACTTTCTCCGTACCAGTCAAGATGTATAGACCTTTAGTCTATTCCCCCCCCCTTAGCTGTTTCTTTTCCAAGCTGAAGAATCCTAATCTTTTAAAGATCTCCTTTAGTTGCCCTTCTCTATATCCTTTCTAATATGTCTTTTTTGAGATGGGGTGTCCAGGTCTGCGCACACTGTATTAAGATGAATGCAGAGTTAAAAGTTAGTAAAGCATGTACATTCTACAAAGGGCTTGCTCCTGGATGGGAGAGGAGGGAGCTGTGTTAGGAGAGCCGCTAGGGGGAGTGAGAAGGCCACTCAGTTTGGTGCAGTGAGGGAGCACTGTGGTGGATAAAGTGGAGAGCTCTTAAGAGTACAGGTTTTCCAAGGTCACTAGCTGTTGTGTAATTTTTTTGTTTTGACCATGAATGAGAGCTAAGAACTATTGCACCAGATATGCCCAACCTCTATTCTTCCCATACTGTTTTTATGGGTTCTGTACAATTGCTGGAGGCACTTAGCCACATGACATAAAGACTTGCAAGATCAAAGCCAGGGTGTGCCATCCCTACTCGGCTGCTTTAAGTATTTACTTTGTAAATTAGACTCCACTAGAGGAAGAATTGGCGCAAACAGCTTAGAAATCAGGCAGAAGTAACACCTTACAAGGCAGCTGTTTGGTGACACAATTTATAATAAACGGAAACATTGTTTTGGAAAGGATGAAACTTTAGCTTCCAGGGATGTATGGGAGGAAAAGCAGGGCATGAATCAACAGCAGGTGGAGTATATGTCTTGCCATGTTGGTATCACAGCAGGACATTATCATGTATACAAAACAGTAGAAAAGTTTCAGAGGGGTAACCACGTTAGTCTGTAACCAAAATTTTTTTTTAAAAACAGAGAATAATCCTGCAGCACCTTAGAGACTAACAAAAAATGTAGATGGTATCATGAGCTTTCATGGGCATGACCCACTTCTTCAGATGAATGGCGTAAAGGGGTCCAGTTTGGAAATAAACAGCAGAGAAAGAGAGGGGATGGGAAGGGACAGAGCAGGGGGGAAATGGAGAAAAAAATATTGTCAATTAGAATGTCCATGCTAAATGAGGCTAATAGAGTGAGCTATAAGTATTCTTAGTGCCTGGTGCTTAGCATTTTATGTCATTAGGATGTGGAAAGTAGGGGCCCATCCAGGGCAGGTCTTTGTTTAAACCTCTATTCCAGGTGTTAAACTTGTAAATGAAACCCAGTTCTGTAGTTTCTCTCTCCAGGGGACTTTTGAAATTGCTTTGAAATAAAACACTTTTAGATCCATTAGTGAGTGCCCAGTCAAGCTGAAATGTTCCCCAACAGATTTCTGTGTGTTACCTTTTTGAATATCTGATTTGTGTCCATTAATCCTTTGTCGTAAAGACTATCCAGTTTGGCCAATATACAAGGCAAAGGGGCATTGCCGGCACTTGATGGCATAGATCACATTGGTGGATGTGCATTTATATGAGCCGTTGATTTGGTGGGTTATGCGTTTAGGTTCTGTGATGATGTCGCTTGTATGTGGACAGAGTTGGCACTGGGGTTGGTTGCAGGGGTGGGTTCCTGGATTAGTATGATGCATGGTTGCTGGAAAGAATTTGTTTGAGATTAAGGAGTTGTCTGTAGGTGAGGATTGGCCTGTCCCCCAAGGCCTATGAGAATGAGGGGTAATTTTCAAGGGTAGGCTGTAGATTGTTCATAATGCACTGGAGGGGTTTAAGTTGGGGGTTGTAGGTGATGACCAGTGATGTTCTGTTGTTTTCTGTCTTGAAGAAGCTGGCTCTGTCAGCTCTGACTCCTGCTCTTTCAATCTATTTTTTCACTTATCTGGGTGGGTATTTAAGTTTTAAGAATGCTTGATATAGATCCTGTAGGTAATGGTCTCTGTCTGTGGGATTGGAGCAAATCCGGTTTCATCTTAGGACCTGGCTATAAGCAATTGATTGCTTGAATGGAAGCTAGAGGCATGTAGGTAAGTGTAACAGTTGGTAGGTTTCCGGTATAAGGTGGTGGAAATGTGACCGTCGTGTAATTGTACTGTTGTGTCAAAGAAGTGGATCTCTTGTGTGGACTGGTCCAGGCTGAGGTTGAAGGTGGAGTGGAAGTTGTTGAAATCCCTGTGGAATTCTTCAAGGGTCTCCTTCCCATGGGTCCATATGATGAAAATGTTTTCAATGTAGTTTAGGTAGAGTAAGTGTACTAGGAGGCAAGAGCTGAGGAAATATTGTTCGAGGTTAGTCATAAAGATGTTGGCATATTGTGGGGCCATGCGGCTGCCCATGGCTGTGCTGCTGACTTGACTTGAAGATATAAATTGCCCCCAAATTGGAAATAGTTGTGGGTGAGGACAAAGTCATAGAGCTCAGTCACCAGGTGTGCAGCGGCATCATCCTGGGATAGTGTTCCTGATGGCCAGTAATCCATCATGGTGTGGAATGTTGGTGGAAAGGGATTCTACATCCATGGTGGCCAGGATGGTGTTTTCAGGAAGATTACGGATATTCTTTAGTTTCCTCAGTAAGTCAGTGGTGTCTCAAAGATAACTGGGAGTGCTGATAGTATAGGGTCTGAGGAGAGAGTCAATATAACTAGATAATCCTGATGCAAGTGTGCCAATGCCGGAGATGATGGGTTGTTCAGGATTTTCAGATTTGTGGATCTTGGGTAGCAGATAGAAAAATCCTGCTCAGGGATTTGGGGATATGTTTGTGTAGATTTGGTCCTGAGTTGTAGCAGGAAGTTTTATGAGCAGTTGGAAGTTGAACAAACATCTCAGAGTTAGTCATTTTCCCATAAACACTGATAAAGTGCTTATAATCATAGGGAATAAAATGCAGTAAATATAACCACCAAATTAAACATTTAAAGTAAATTGTAGGTTACACAGACTTTCTATTGTTTGGAGTTCATTTTGCCTTATGATGGTAAAGGTGGTAATGTGGTTATCTGAGAATCATCAGCTTAGCAACAACAAAAGCCCTCATCATTTTGTTTTAAAACTTCCTATAGTTCTAAGAAAGAAGCTATCAGAGCAAACAGAGCAATGAAGCTGAACCTTTCTGAATATAGCCTATCTGTTTTTTTGGGCAAACAAACCTGGTTAATCTTTGGTTAGTTGCCTCATTTCTTTGACTCAAGTCCATGATATGCTAATGAACCAATTGCACTAGTGACTGGTTAATTTGACTTTGTTAATTCTAACTCTTTAGTTTCCAAACTGAGTCATTACTATCCCCAATCTATGAGATCAGACTGTACATACAAATAAGTCAGTTCTCTCATGTGAACTTTTAAAGCAGATACAGATTAAATTATATTTAATAGATTTGCAAAATTTAAGGCCAGAATGGCCCATTAGCGTATCCAGTGTGACCTGTGGCAAACTTTGCCCCTGCACTGAGCTCAATAACTCATGTTTACGTAAAAATTGTCTTCTAGAAAGGCATCTGGTCTTGACTGGAAGACAATAAGAGATGGAGAATCCATGTCTAAACTTGGTAGTTTGTACCCCTGCTTAAATCGCTTGATCGTGTCTTCGGTCCACCCTCTCTGGGGCACCTGGTGCTGGCCACTGTCGGCAGACAGGATACTGGGCTAGAAGGACCTTTGGTCTGACCCAGTACGGCCGTTCTTATGTTCTTAATCACCTTCACTGTTAAAAATGTGTGCCCAATTTCTGATTTGAATTTGTATGGCTTCTGCTTTCAGCCATTGTTTTTTGTTATGCCTTTCTCTGCTAGATGAAAGAACCATTTCATATTGTCTTATCTACATCCAGGGCAACATACACTCCTTTATGTTCTACAGGTGTTTCAAAAAACACCTGTTGTAACTCTCTCCTTTCCCTCCCATCATCTACCAGAATTTGCATATATACCTCCCAAGCCAAGTATGGGGCACTACTTGTATATTCTGCGTGATGTGGGCTCACTGTAGGCGTGGGACACCCCCATGGTGTACACAATGTAATGTGGCAAAAGGGCATGTACTTAATGCACCAGGCTCAGGCGCCAGGTTGCTGTACTGTAAACTGTGTACCGACCCTCACCCCAACCTAAAAATTTGTCCCTGGATACCCTATCCACTCGATTTCTGTTAAACTTGTGCTTTAAACTTGTTTGCAAACATTCACTCAATAAACTTGTCTCCTCCTGTAGAGACTTACACACTCAATATACAAGAGAGGCACATACCTGTGTACCACAAACAAACATCCGCATGGAAGGATCTGCCTTATTTTTTACCATTCAGAGAGGCCTTTGGGTCTTAGCCTTGTTCTACATAACCAACTTTGTTGACGTTACTATGTCAGTCAGGGTCTTGAAAGTCCACACCCTGAGTGACAGTTATACCACCTAACTCCCAGAATAGTCTATGTCAATGGGGGAAAAGGCAACCAGAGGACTTCTCCTATATGCCTCTCAGGGAGGAGGAGAGCCTAATGCTAATGGTAAATGCTCTCTTGTCAACATAACATAGCTGTTGCAGAGCCAGATTTATCTGCCCCTCCGCTCCCTAGCCAGAGTGAGGAATGGCACTAAACAATAAAGCCATGCAGTAGAGCAGACCAGCCCACAGTCAATATCCTTCAAGGAATCTAAGAGCCTCCTGAAGTTTTTAAAAAATGGTTCCTGAAGCATTCTGGGGTTGGTTTCTTTTGTTTATTTTTCCTTTAAAGCTGGAGTGTTAATGAAATGTATGCTGCTGAACGGTGCTATGAGTTAGCAAGCACATGTTCTGCTTTGGCTTTAGCTTTCCCCTTCTTAGTAAAGACATTCATTTGTCACCTAATATTAATTCCCAGCTTGATACACACTGCTTCACACACCGTCAAGAATTACTGGGGTAGATGTCGTATTTATGAAGTGAAACTGCAATACATTGCTCTTGCTTTATGGTCCCATAACAGATGGCTTTATTAGACATTGGCTTGCTGTGAGTTTTGAGTTCGCTTGTGTCACTCTGGTTCATGCTGGAGAGTATACCACTACAATATCTACTATATATATATACATATACTACCTTCTCTACTTATGCTACATCGATGACATCTTTATGATCTGGACGCATGGCCAAGAAACACTGGAGACATTCCACAGAGATTTTAACAACCTACACCCCACCATCAATCTCAGCCTGGACCATTCTACACGCGAGATCCATTTCCTGGACACCACAGTACAAATCAGCAATGGAAAATTAGACACCACTCTCTACAGAAAACCCACTGACTCATACAGTTACCTACATGCTTCCAGCTCCCATCCAGAACACACCATACGATCCATCATCTATAGCCAAGCCCTTCGATACAACCGCATCTGCTCTAATCCCACTGACAGAGACCAGAAACTTTAGGATCTCTACCAAGCATTTATAAACCTCAACTACCCACCTGGAGAAATAAAAAAGCAAATTGAAAGAGCCAGACGAATACCTAGAAACCAACCACTTCAAGACAGACCCAAGAAAACCAACACTAGAACACCACTTGTCATCACCTATAGCCCCCAACTTAAACCTGTCCAACACATTATCAATAAACTACAGCCTATACTGGAACAGGATACTAAACTCCGAGAGGCTCTGGGAGACAGACCCATAGTCTCCTATAGACAGCCACCTAACCTCAAGATGATTCTTACCAACAACCACAGGACATACCACACTAATACCAACCCTGGTACCTTCCCTTGCAACAAACCCCGTTGCCAGCTTTGTCCACATATTCACTCTGCTGATACCATCATTGGACCTAACCAAGTGAGTTATAAGATCAAGAACACATATTCCTGCGCATCCAGAAATATAATTTATGCTATCATGAGCTGAAAGTGTCCGTCAGCTATGTACATTGGACAAACGTCTCAGACACTTCGCCAAAGGATCAATGCCCACAAAACAGATATTAGACAGGATCACAAAGAAAAAACAGTTTCTTGCCACTTCAACCAGAAAGGACATTGTCTCAACGACTTGATTACCTGCATCCTGCTTCAAAGGCCTTTTAAGACTACACTTGAAAGGGAATCCTCTGAACTGTCATTCATGCTGAAATTCAACACTTTACACTTAAGTTTGAATAAAGACTCTAATTATCTTACCCATTACAAAGATAGCGTCCCCAATTATCACCTCTAATATCATTAGCTCACAGACATTTACCTCCCCCCGCCATCTCCCTTCTGTTCTGAAATTTGATTTGTCCTTTTCATATGTGTTCTTTTTTTTTCATTGTATCATTTGGTATATATGGTTGAGATAATTTTCTTCCACTATTTGATCTGAGGAAGTGGGTCTGGCCCACGAAAGCTCATCACCTAATAAACCATCTTGTTAGTCTTTAAAGTGCTACATAGTCCTGTTTTTTGTTTCAGCTACAACAGACTAACACGACTACATTTCTATTACTATATATTAGAGAGAGTTTGTCTGTCTGTCGAAGAACTCCTAAACAGTAACACCGGGCACCACTAAATTTGGTACACCGCTTCCTTTGATAATTTAAAGGAAGGTCAAGGTTTGATTGTGCCAGGAAAATGCAATGTGCCTGGAATGGGATTGCTTCATAGAGAAAAGAGATTCACCTGGCAGGCAAAAAGAGGCTGCCTGTGGGTACCCCCTTCCAAGTCCCGGACTAGTCCAGCCCTGAGCCTCCCCCTCTCCAAATGCCTTTTAGGGAGGGTGGGGTGGCTCCCCCCCTTCATATGGGGATATTTGCTGTTCCCCTTCATCAGGGAGCAAGGGGAAAGTACACCGTTTGCTGCATTCCTCACTCTGGCTGGGAAGTACAGGGGGCAGACGAACCTGGACCTGTCCCAGCTGGGGGACATGCACCTCCCCAACCTGTACCCACTGGAGCTGTAACAGCCATAGAGAGGTGCTTCTCAACAGACCTCAAGTTGCTGTGGTGAAAGAGCTGGGGTAGTCCTCTCTCCCTGGGGCAGCCTGCATACTGAACCCCTCATCCCCAGCCCCACCCCAGATCAATGACTTAAATGAAGTATGTACATTTTCATTTTATTTTCCAAAAAAAAACAACCCCAAAATGACTTAAGGCTCCAAGCAATGCCAGGTAAATCTTTTAGTTATGTATAAAAACATCCACAGTGTAGTCTCTTCAGCTGAAGGAAAGGCTCACACAGAGCATCTGAGGAAAAAGACATGCAAAGGCCTTTTACAGCTTTGCACTCACTTGATACTAGAGTAACTGTGCTTGTGATAAGTCCACAGCCTTGTGTTACAGTAGCCCTCAGGCTGTTCTAATTTATATCAATCACTAATGGCCTCAAGAGGCTGCTCCAGCAGAGATGCTGGGGCATAGGAGAATTTTGGCCATGCCTCCTTTCCCCCAGGCAGTCTCCTTAATTCAGCCACAGGGGTAGGATTAGGATAAGAGCTATTATGCTGGCTAAAAGGATCCTTATATGATCAGTTAGGGGCTAGATATGCTGACTATAGGACCACTTGGTCCTAGTGGAGTGATACATAGCAGCCCCCGGATAGCCTAGAGGCCTGGCTGTAACTTTGTTCTAAGTGTTGTTTTATATTCACATTGCTTGGCATCTCCCCCCATATTTCCCACTTGCTCCCTCCTGCCTTAAGGACACTGAAGAGGGGAAGGCACAGCCCCACCCACCAGCTGCTGAACAGCTGATTGGTGGCCACTCCCAGGACTGCAGAAGCAGCAGCCCCAGCCAGTCCTGAGAGTGCTCACCACCCTCTATTTTTTATCTCTGTAGGTGCTTGAACCCTTGCGCACCCATAGAGTCAGCACTGATAGTTTTCATCGTCAGCTGCCCATCTACACTGAGCCTAGATCTTCTATAGGAAGCATCTACTTATTCTATTAGATGATAATTAATGAGATTGAAACTGTTTACCATTCTTCCCAGTGCTTCTGAAAGGAGAGAAGGGTTTCAGTTTGTGGGAATCTTCTCCTAGAGACTGTGGCAGAATGGGTTTCAAAGAATCACTTACATCTCCTTATGCAAACTTTCCCAGCATGCACTGATCTTTATGGATTAATACACTATACATTAATACACTCTATTATCATTAATACTTACTGAATATATTAATGGCAAGTTTTAAGTTTCAGATTTCAACTGTTTTTGCAGGGATGGTGCTTACACAAGTGTGGCTAGAATTATTTTATAATTGAGAACTCTTCTATAATGAGGAAGTGCTATTTCCTGCACACTGCCTCTTAACTCAAAATGGCTAAAAGAATTTTGCTTGAAATTCTTATGTACCTCTCATATACCTTCAGGCTAAGAGAAAGGCTGGGAACTTCTCTGGATTGCCTGTTTCTGAAAGACATAAGCATGAAAACCAGGGGCATTAATGGAAACTGTTTATTCAGCATCAGGCCTATCCATCTGAACTCTCCAATTCCCTAATTGTCTACTAGAGTATGATCCAATAGTTTCATTAATACTGCTTTTAATACCTGTTTCTCGGCCATACACCATGATATTAGTAACTACTTACAGAACGAGCATGGTCTATTGGAGGCAGAGAAACTTTACCACAGCCAAAACTGAGCGCAGTTATTTAGTCCCACGCGTAAACTCTGTAATGCATTCCTGTTAAGTCATTTTTTAGTCATATCCTTTTTATTACTCATGTTTACAAACATAATTTCACAAAATATATATCTCCTAGTCATGTTAACATAATGACTTCCTACATGGCCATTCACAATCCAGTATTAATCTCTCTCCTCTTATTTCAGTTGCATTTCAATTTGATACTATCATCTGCAGGAATATTGCTACTAAATTTCAGCAGGGAGATGTTGCTATCCTACAGCTATGTAATTTTTCATTTTCCCACTAACGATCTCTGATTAAAATAGTTCTTGTTTTAACTACCAACATCATAATCATCCAGGATGGACAGATAGATTTTGTGCCAGACAGGTAAAATTTTGCAAGGCTGCTAAAGCGATTAACTGGTTAACTATACAAAAGTGTCTGAGTAATGCAACACAATAATTTGTAAGAAATTCAATCACTGTCCCAAGGCTATAATACAGCACAAGAACATGCAGTCATACTGTGGTTTCAAATTGGACCACACACTTTTCTGTGTTCCAAGTATTATGTGCTGCCATTCTCTCAGGAACAGAATGATGCAGGCTTTGAAGTATGCAAGGTCCTTTTTCATCCTGATATTTAAAGGAAAGTGGCAAATGCAAAAAACAAACAAACTAAAGGAAAGTGGCAAATGCAAAAAACAAAAACAAAAAAACAAAAAAGCAGAATAGGAAATCCAGTTAAAGGAAATAGATTTATTTAATGTTCTGTGATTTGATTTCTTTCTGGGTGCATAAGTTCCTTGGTTCATACTGTTAGCTGGCTTATTGAAAGATACAATAATAAGAAACTTTCTAAAATAATAGGTCTGAGGAAGTAAATTATATCTATAAGGGACATTTACCTGGTAATTCTGATACAGATTATTTCTTCTTCTGCCCTGCTGTGGTAAAACCTCTTGGAATTGCAACATACACTTTTCAACTAATAAAATCCACAGCATGACGCTGATTTGAAAGAGGTTCAGTATGAAAGGTGACATGCAAATCTTTGCATATCTTTCTCTCAACTGTGTCAGTATATGGTATTCTTTAGTGCTGGGCATTTTCAGAGACAGGATTCTGGGCCAGATGGACTGGGCTATCCAGTACAGTAATTCTTAAGTGCTGAATATCTGACTGAATAAGCTGTGACTGTAGACACAAATGTTTTGTTCCAAGAGCTCTAATTACTGATAGAATACAGCCTTAGAGCCGGGCTGTAGCTACCAGAGCTGTGTCAGGATCCTGTATCTTCATCTTCCATTGCAGGAGACTACCATATGAAGATGGAACTAATTACTAGTATGAAACTGCCAAGACTAAATTTAGTTTCAAATGTAAAATATACAGGGTGACCTAACAACCAGGCTAACAGGGGTAGTCAGTATGTTACACATTGCAGATGCAACTCACCCATGAAGGTTAATACAAGACTTATGTACCATTTAAGCACTGAGAGCTTGGGCTGCATGCTGCCCATTGAGGTTCTATGTATGGCCTACGAGACATTGTTACAGTTGCCCATGCACAGGGTTGCCAGAATCTGTTGTTTTTTGTTCACACAGGTTTTTTCCTGCCAGTATTACAAAAGTGACACACACTTAAAGCAAAGGCATGTGAAAGTGAGGTGCATGTTGATTGCACCCAACATTGTGAGAGCTGTGCGCTCCCTCTGCATCCAGTCAAAGTATTGCTACACTTCAGTAGGCCCACCCTTCAGATTCTAGGTATGCAAATGCAGTTAACAAAACTACCCTTTCCCGGGAGACTGTCTTGGTTACAATCTTGCAGCCCACTGAGATGTAGGCCACTCATGCAGCCCATTTACTAGCCTAGATTACCCCTCACTGGTTTAAGTGGTATGTCTTCTACTGACCCCTCTGCACAGGAGTGAATTTCACCCTCAGTGGTTAGTGTGCTTCTGAGAGGAATGAATGTGTTTAAGTTGGGGGGGGAGGGGAGACAGAAAAGCATGACTGGAGATGTAGCGCTTGTACATCTTCCTCCATGTTCAAGTTCTAACTGTCCAGAATATGCAAGTGTAATCCAGGCTGCTTAGAAAATTAGATTGCTAGTGCCAAGGTTTCAATGTTTGTGCAGCAGCACCCACATACACACACTCAGGTGATAACAATCTCCAGCAACACTATATGCCGCACCTCTGGTTGTTTTTACCAGCGAAGAGGAGCAGAGACCCCCAACTTATAGATTGATACTGCTCTTCTACTTAGTACTGTCCTGTGTCCAGCCAGAGAAGATAGTGCCTTTGTTTGCTCCTGGTATTGTTCTATCTCAATAAAAACAAGACTGGTATGAAACAATTGACTTGTCCACACTGGCAGGTTTTGTTACCAAAAACTGCCTTTTGGCCACAAAACAGTGAGAGCATACACACTGCAATGCAATTTTATTTGGGAAAAACATTGTTTTGGCAACAAAAAACTTCCACCCCTGTGAGGTTTTGTTTTTTCCATTCCCTTTCCAATGTGGGTTCTGCTGTTTGTTTTGGCAAGAGAACTGGCTTTCAGTCCGAATCCCACACTGCCTGCCCTGATGGCTGTGCTGTATTTTATGATCTCTGCTACCCTGCAGGCATGCAACCCTCCCCTTTCAAAACTCCGGGAAATATCTGACAGCTGAGTGGGGAACTGTGACAGGGCAGCTGCCGTGCCCCGCACGATCAAGGCACCATCCCCGGCGTGCTGGGGAGAAGCGGCAGCCCTGTGCCAGCTCCAGCCCTGTGCGGCTTGTTCCGCCGCACTCCAGGGAGGGGCCAGAGGTGCGGATGGACAGAGAGCACCCGAACTTGCGCTGCCCCGGCAGGAGCAGGGAAGCCGCGGGGCCAGCGGGCTGGCGCAGCTGGAGATGGTGCATGTGCAGGGCTCGCGGCAGCTCCGACCAGAGTTAGCCGAGAGCCAGGGAGGGGGAACAGCTGGAGGAGCGGATGCGGGCCTCTCCTCTGGTGCACCGGACGTCACAATGGCGGGACGCTTAAAAGGAGTGCCGCCGCCAGAAGAGAGGAGGGGAGAGTGGAGGTGGCTGGGGGCCAAGGAGGGCCGAGGTGCACCGAGCCGAGGAGTGCAGAGGAGAGGAGAGTGGAGGGAACGGAGCGAGACACTCAACGGGAGGTCCCGTGGAGGCTGCAAGAGCTGCCCTGCGGGGCCCAACGGACAAGACTGCCACCATGGCTCGGCGGGGGAGGTAGGAAGCGACCCAGGGCAGGGTAGCAAATCCAGGGGGTTGGTGTGTTTCGGGGTGGATTCTTCCCCCCACCAACCGGAACTGGGGCATGGGCCCCAGTCCTTAGGGCCCTGGGTCAGGCCTTGGAGTGGGGGCAGGCCCGAGCCCCCCTACCTCACCCTTACCAGCCCGCCAACACACCGGAGGAGAGGACGGTAGGAGAGGACCAACCCTGCCGGACTCGGGGCAGGGTGGGTGACGGGGAACATGCAGCACGGGGTTTGTTTGCATGGGACTGACAGCGGGGCGTGGGCTTGTGGGCCCCAGGTGGGGCACGCCCACGTGCCCCATAACAGGAACAAAGAACAAAGAATTGGAGTGCTTCTATACTGCTGCTGCAGGAGGAGAGCTGGAGATTCTGCTGTGCTGCTTTGACATTCTCTTGCATAGAGAACTCAGAGCTATGAGGTAATCCCAAGAAGTGCAGGGATCAGCTCTGCCGTCCCACAACACATTACCCACATTGCTTTGCTCTGTCTATTGACAGGGTTCTAGCAATGTACCATGAAATGTTGACAATGGAAGGCAGAAAAAACCTCTTTGACTGGTTTTTGCTTTTGACAACTTTTGCATGTCAACCACTTTTTTTGCCAAACCTTCCCAGGGTAGAAATAGCCAAAGAGATGCATCACAGACTCTGTTCTTTTTATATGTAATTACCTAAGTTCTGCTTGGATAGTTCTTTGAACTGGATTTTATCTTTTTCCTGTTCTCTGAGCAGTCTCCTCTTGTTTTTTCTGTCACAGTTCCATGCCATTTTTAATTCTGTGTGCCCCTACCAAAGCTCAAGTTTATGTAGTATTTTCTGCATTCGTAGATTTTGGTTGGGGGGGGGGGGAGGAGTCTCATAATTTATACAAGTGACTCAAAGGCAATTTCTCATCTGTGTCAATTTCAGCCTCTGTACTATTTTGCTATTAGGAAATGTAAATTGAATACAAATCACAAGAGCACACTGGATTTCCTAAAGCTTTTCTTGAATTGTCTTATGCTGATCTGTATTAGAAAGTTTCACCGAACAGCTTTTGAAATCCATATAGCACACATATGGCACCCTCTGAAATTCTTCATTTTAGTCAGACATGAATTATTATATAGAACCATACTGTGATAGACATCTCTCATGGTGGGACATAAAAAGGCTGTTTCTGCTTCTACTGAAGTCAATGGGAGTAGAGACAGAACCATGGTGTTATGAGATGAACATAAAATATGCCTCTTTGCTCTGGATCCATGATATCCAACCAGTTCTGAAGCAGTAGCCACTGTAAAAGGTATCATTATTGTTCCTCTGTGATCTGTTCCATACTCATCAGAACTCCAGTCACAAGCAGACTCCAGTCACAAGCAGAATAGAAAGACAAGTTCATTTCAAAGAGCATTGCATATACTGTTTGTCCACTATTATTCCAAATAAAATAGTTTATTAATCTTGCATTGTCTTGTCTGAAATCAGACTGAGGGCGAGAAACAGTAGCTAACCTATAATGTATCCCAAAAAAGTTATGTATTTTACATATTCTGATGATATGAAGGGCTTTTGTGAGTTTGTGTCCTGGGAATTCATGGTCTGGAAAAATTTCCAATTTTGCTGGCAGCTACTTGGACTACAGCCTTCTGAGATGGAAAACATTCAGCACATCTATTAAAGAAATCTGCAAAAATAAGGGTATATTGATACCCTCTTGCTGTTTTAGATAATGAGCCAATAATCACTATTTCCATAAACAATTGAATGGAAATTATTTTACCAGTAGCTCTTTCATGCAAGAATTCAATTGGTGAGCATCTCAGAACAGCAGCAGCAGCAGCAGCAGCATCACTATAGTTATTATGGCCATGTCTGTTTTTTCTATTTTAACTCTCTTTTTTCAGGGGTTTAAAACCTAGATGTAAGTCACATCAGAAAAAAAGAATTGGCAAGAGGGTTCTAGCCAGAGACCAAATATATTGTCTTAAACAGAATTTAGAAATAATTTGTTTGCTCATTTTCAGGATAATTACATACTACTGAGATTTTGTGGTTTCTGTTTAGTTTTTGGTACTCCTGTGTCTCAAATACCTTCCCTATTTACATTAAAATTAATCAAATTAATCCTTAGTAAAACAGCAACATTAGGGGGAAAATTTAGCTCTTGGTTCAGAACATGAATGAATGCATTTGGGTAATTAAAAATACAAAACCCAGAAGTGAAATGTGTTGCTTATTTTCTAAAATATAGTGTCTGAGCAATTTTGAAATGGAGTTAGCTTGTCACTGTTAAACATATCTTTAGGAAGAAGTGTTTGCTTAACTATGCAGGGTATGGTCCAAAGCCATTCAACTCAGACTCCCGCTGAGACTTGAACATGCTTTGGATTAGACCTATAGTCCTTGCCTTTTATCAGTTTGTTAGAGCCATAACAAATATGTTTGTGAATTAAGGTGCTGCCAAAGGGTATGTGTACACTATGTCTACACTGCAGGCTTTTTGCGCAAGAATGGCTGTTTTTGTGCACAAACTTGTGGAACGTCTACACTGCACGCACATTCTTGCGCAAGTAAATTTACAGTAAAGTATCAAAACAGAGGGCTTCTTGCGGAAGAGTTATTCCTCTCCCAGTTAGGAATAAGCCCTCTTGCGCAAGAGCCCTTGCACAAGAAGGTAGTGTGGACGGGCAACAGGGATTTCTTGTGCAAGAAACCCCTATGACTAAAATGGCCATCAGAGCTTTCTTGCGCAAGAGAGCGTCCACCCTGCCACGGACGCTCTTTTGCAAAAGCACTTCTCTTGCACAAAAGCACATGGCAGTGTGGAAGCGTTCTTGCACAAGAACTTTTGTGCAAGAAGCCTGAAGTGTAGACATAGCCCACAGAGAAGATCAAAGCTGCCCTTGTTGATTTTCCAGGGTTTGAATTAGCAGGTCTAGCAAAGACACACTAATTTGAACTGAGGGGCACTCTAGTTGATGCTGGTAGTCCTGTTTCCACGAGGAGTAAGGGAAGTCGAAGGGAGAGTGTTCTCTCTTAGACTTTCTACACTGTGACAGTACTAAAAGTCGAGTTAAGGTATTTTGACTTCAGCTACGCAATTAACATAGCTAGCTCGACCCGAACCTGTATTGTAGACATACCCAAAGAAAATAATAGCCTTAAGCTGTCTAGTCTAATATTTGAGTACAACTTGTGAAAGCTTATGCCATAATAAAATTGTTAGTCTTTAAGGTGCCACCGGATTTCTTGTTTTTGCTGAAGCAGACTAATACAGCTACCTCTGAAGCCTGTCAATGTGATAATGTATCCAGCAGTTCAAATCTGAATTGCAGAAGTGAAAAACATATTCAGTCTATAACTTTGTTAAAACAGATATGAGAAGAAGTCA
This sequence comes from Pelodiscus sinensis, assembly GCF_049634645.1. Classification (NCBI taxonomy): domain Eukaryota; kingdom Metazoa; phylum Chordata; order Testudines; family Trionychidae; genus Pelodiscus; species Pelodiscus sinensis. The sequence goes on along the minus strand of NC_134720.1, from coordinate 21,702,717 downwards.
TAGAAGACACTGGGGCTATGTCTACACTGGCGGGTACTTGAGCAAGAACGGCCATTCTTCCACAGAGCATCCACACTGCCTGCCCGCTCTTGCACAAGAAGATTTACAGTAAAGTGTGGGAAGAGAGGGCTTCTTGCTCAAGAGCTACATTCTTTTCTAACAAGTGTAAGCCCTCTTGTGCAAGAGCTCTTGTGCAATAGAGCAGTTTGGACATGCGGCGGGGTTTCTTGCACAATAAAGCCCTATGGCTAAAATGTCCATCAGCGTTTTCTTGCACAAGAAAGCATCCACACTGCCATGGATGCTCTTGTGCAAAAGCACATGGCCATGTGGATATGTTCTTGCGCAGGAACTCTTGCTCAAGATGTTCTTGTGCAAGAACCCTCCAGTGTAGACATAGCCTGGGAGTCTTTGGATTCGCCTAGCTACCACACTTCGGGGAGGTATATTACCTACAGCAACAGGAGAATTCTTCCAGTCAGGATAGGCAGTATATACACTGAAGTGCTACAGCACTTCAAATCCCGGGCTTCATTTGCAAGTGCGGTATGCCTACATTACCCCGCTAGTTCGAACTAGCGGGGTAGTGTAGACATACCCTTAGAGGCTAATGCGGTGAGGTAGGGGAACCCGGGCCCTCCCTCTCCACCGGGTCCCAACCCAGGGCCCTGTCAGTGGTGGGCATGTCTCACCAGCTCAGCAGGGAGTCCACCCAAAACATGCTGAGCTTTCATGGATTCCAATTCCCTACCCTGGGCTACTTCCTACCATGTCCAGGATTGCTGGCATCTTCCCCATCTGCATCCTCTGAGCTGGGTTCTTCCCTGGCTGGTCTCTGCTGGCTGGCCTCTGCCGCAGTGTCTGTCTGCTACTCCTCTTCTGGGCTGGAAGCCTCCCTGGCCAGTCTCCATTGGCTGACCTCTGCTATGGCGTCCGCCTCCTGCTCCTGCCTCAGAGCTCTGGCAGCGGCAGCAGCAGCGATGGCGATGTTGGTGGTGGCGGCGGCAGTAGCTCCTTTTCCTGCAGTGGTCAGCCCTGACTGAGCTGCTCTCTTGGCTTTTATACTTGTCCTCCAGGTGGAGCACGACCAGCAGGGCTGTGGGGGTGGGGCTCTCTCAGCCATATAGGCCTGGTTAACTCTGGCCGACGTAGTGCAGGGTTGGTATATCCTGTCACACCTACAGATGCCAAATTTTGAATAAACAACCCTGCCACTTATATTAGCTGAACTTTAGAAAGTAAATGGAGCCAACTTTTGTTTGCGGTTGTTGAAGGTGAATGATTTCCCCATAGATTCATACAATTAAAATGCACTACAGATATTTGTAAAACTAAAATAAGCAAAATCTGTGGAATACACAAATACAAATTTCATTTGATATCGGATATATTTGGCCCTAAAACCTCTTTCCAAAGGTAAAGTTCTACAATTTGTACAACAGGATTGTTTTGACAATAGTAAATATAGTGCATTATAATGACATTATAGTTAACCAAAACTTTTGTAAAAGAATCAAATTTTTTGCATATATTTATCCTGTTTTTGCAGTACAGTGATGCATTTGGTACTGACAATCATATTTCTTTAGGCAATAAGTTATGATGGTTCTGTGAAAGTCATCAAACAGCAAAATAATATATTCCAGATGAGTTTAAAATACACAATTTTATGCTAAAGGCTAAAAAAAATTCCAGCCTTAGGATGTATGTGTGTATCTCCCATGCCACTCATATTATATTTAGAAAATTTAAATTTACTATTGTAGCATGCACAACTGAGTTTTAATTACTAGTGAAATAGTTTGGCCTAGATCCTGTATTCCATCCAAACTGCATTTAGAGAGAAGGGAAGATCACAGGAAATCCAATGCAACTGCTTGATTCAGAGCTATCCAGGCCTAGTACAAGGTTCCCTTCCCTTTCCAATGCCCTAAATTTGAAAGGTGATCAAGGGAGAGCCAATGAAGGAATACAGGGAGATTAATAACGTGAACAGAACATACACTAGGGCCATGTCTACACTGCAGGCTTTTTGTGCAAGAACACATGTTCTCCGCAAAAACTAGCGGAGTGTCTACACTGCACACATGTTCTTGCGCAAGTACATTTACAGTAAAGCATCAGAAAAGAGGGCTTCTTGCGCAAGAGTTATTCCTCTCCCCACAAGGAATAAGCCCTCTTGCACAAGAGCTCTTGCACAAGAAGGCAGTGTGGGCGGGCAACAGGGGTTTCTTGTGCATGCGCCACGTGCCTGGGGCCAGGCCAGCCCTGAGCACTTGGTGGGCGCAGAGAAATGCCCCCGCGGGCGCCATGGCGCCCGCGGGCACCGTGTTGGGGACCACGGATGTAGCCTATGGGGTTTTTTAATGTCAAATGTTAGATTGTACCTGGTGGAGGATGGCTGCATTTATGTCTTCCTTTCAAAATGCAGACTCTGTCCAGACTGTCTTCAATAACAATAACAGCTAACATTACAATGAAGGGACAGGCACTTTTCCCAGGTTGAGCACTTAACTCTGAGGAAGTGAACTTTTTAGATATGGCTCCCCCTGTATTATGTATTAGGTTATAAATTGAGTCAGCATCTTCTATTTCAGCAGAGAAACCAAGTTGCAGGAAGGGTCTTGGGTCACAGAGTCCTTGAGGTCTCTCACCTCTCAATCCAAAGGAAGTATTTTAAATGTATATTTTGCAAAGGGTTTGGCCCTCATTGCCCTCTTCACCTGCAGATCACTGTATTTTTTTTCAGCTGACAGTGGCTTTGTTACAGTGTGCTGTAATCCCAGGAGAAAAAGGATATTTTATAGTTAGATTAATTAAAGTTTCTTACAGCATTCCCCTACGCTAGGAAACGCTTGTATTAAAGCAGATTCTCTGAAGGGTCAATTAGACCACAGTGTTCTCTGTTACATAGATGGGCTTATAAATTAAAATAAAGGAAAAAATAAAGGAAAAGTTCTGGAGAAGTATTAGAAATATTGAAGCAATTTACACCAGTGTTAATGGTGACAGTGAGTGAAGTGCAATGTGTAAAACTGGTGTGAAATTAGATTCCAGCACATTGACTCAACTGTGTTGTACAGATATAAGAACAGAATACAACTCACAGCCTCTTGCTCCAGTCTATTATCATTCACTCACTATGTGGGAACTGAAAGTTGTCAACAATCACTTTAGGTTTACTACAAGAAAAGAGAAGTCATGTGATCTCACCTATAAAGATATATAAAATAACAAAAAAAGTCCCCTGTGTCATATGAATAGCACAGAGATTTTTTCCCCTCCTATAGAAAAGATAAAGAGATCAGAATGAGATACAGAATGTTCTCCAGTTGCTATTGCTGCACTGAGATTATGTTACATTGTAGTGGCTTTCTGAGGAGGTAAGTCCTTTGAAAAGTGTTCTTCAGTAATGAAATAGCAACTTTACTGCACTACACTCTACATTTTCTCCTCATTCAAAGTCATTCTGGTTAACACTGTTTCATTATTAGGTTGCTAAACTATTAGGATACGTCTACACTACAGTGTTAATTCGAGTTAACTTAATTCAAAATAGTTAATTCGAATTAAGCTAATTTGAATTAACAAATCTACACACAAAACTGATTTCGAAATAGTGTTTTGCTATTTCGAAATATTGCATCCACACTGAGTGGACCGTGAACTGAACTTAAGGCTGGCCGGAACCAGTGTCGGCAGGGCATCAGATTAGGACTTAGTGTGTGGGGCTGCTGCGTGAGTCTAACTGGGCTCCATGCTTAAAGGGACCCAACCCCCACCCCGGACAGACAGTTCTCATGGGTGCCCCACTTGCAAAGCAGTCCTGGCTTGGACTGCCCAGAGTACCCACACTGGGCACATCACAGCACTTGGCCATCAGACCGGCTGCACTTGCCGCAGGCTGCCATCTGGGGAGAGGGGGCAATTTGGGGGCTGCAGAAGAGCTTCCACCCCCAGAAGCCCGCAGAGCCAGCCCAGTCCTCCCCATTGGGGGCTCGTACCCCATTCCTCCCTCACCTCCTTCCACTTACCCCTCCCTAGCCCCCCTTCCTGATGTACAAAATAAAGGACAATTGTGTTCAAAAATAGAATCTCTCTTTATTGAACAAAACTGGGGGAGACTGGAAAAAGGAGGTGGGAGACCTCCGCACTAGGCACAGAAAGGTGGCCAGCTAGGGCAGGAGAGCTGCCAGCCTGGCCACCCAGGAGCAGGTGTGCATGAAAATCAAGGGGGTCCACTGAGACCCCTGACCCTGAGCCCTGAGCTTACAATGGCCATCCTGGGTCAGACCAAAGGTCCATCTAGCCCAGTAGCCTGTCTGCCGACAGCGGCCAACCCTAGGGACCCTGGAGGGGATGGACCGAAGACAGTGACCAAGCCATTTGTCTCGTGCCATCCCTCTCCAGCCTTCCACAAACCTTGGGCAGGGACACCACTCCTACCCCCTGGCTAATACCACTCCATGGACCCAACCTCCCTCACTTTCTCTCACTTCCCTTTAAACTCTGTTCTAGTTGTAGCCTTCACAGCTTCCTGCAGCAAGGAGTTCCACAGGTTGACTCTTTGCTTTGTGAAGAACAACTTTCTGTTACTAGTTTGAAGCCTGCTACCCATTCCTTTCCTTTGGTATCCTCTAGTCCTTCTTTATGGGAACTAATGAAGAACTTTTCTGTATACACCCTCTTCACCCAACTCCTGCTTTTAGAGACCTCTATCCTGTCCCCCCTACGTCTCCTCTTTTCTAAGCTGAGAAGTCCCAGTCTCTTTAGCCTCTCTTCATATGGGACCTGTTCCCAACCCCTGATCATTTTAGTTGCCCTCCCCTCTCCCAGCCTCTCTCTTCCCTTCTCCCACCTCCTTTTCCCAGTCTCCCCCAGTTTTGTTCAATAAAGACAGATTCCATTTTTGAACACAATTGTCCTTTATTTTGTACATCAAGAAAAGGGGCTAGGGAAGGGTAAGTGGAAGGAGGTGAGGGAGGAATGGGGTACGAGCCCCCGATGGGGAGGACTGGGCTGGCTCTGCGGGCTTCTGGGGGTGGAAGCTCTCCTGCAGCCCCCCGATTGCCCCCTCTCCCCAGATGGCAGCCTGCGGCAAGTGCAGCCGGTCTGATGGCCGAGTGCTGTGATGTGCCCAGTGTGGGTAGTCCGGGCACTCCAAGGCAGGACTGCTTTGCAAGCGGGGCACCCCTGAGAACTGTCTGTCCGGGGTGGGGGTCGGGACCCTTTAAGCGTAGCCCTCAGCTAGCCTGAGACAGCATCTCCACGCTTTAAGTCCTCCTCTGATGCCCTGCCGGCACTGCTTCCGGCCATCCTTAACCCCGGTTCAGGGTCCACTTAATGTGGACATGCTAGTTCGAATTAGCAAAATGCTAATTCGAACTAGTTTTTTAGTCTAGATCCGTTAGTTTGAATTAGCTTAGTTCGAATTAACTAATTCGAACTAAGTTAGTTCGAATTAGCACTGTAGTGTAGACATACCCTTAGAGAACATCTTAGTTTAAATGTATGCAATGTTCCATTAGAATCGGAGTCAGCAACCTTTTCAAAACAAAGCCAAACTACATTAGAATTCAGAACAAGTGGTCAACAAAGAGCTGTATAAGAATGCCCATTTGCATGACTGAAAATATACAACTTAATCTTATTGATAATTGGCATGGTGATTAATAATAGCATAAATTAAACACTGCTCACAGACTTTAATGGGACTTAAGCTGCTGCACCTTTTTTTTACATTTCTTTGAAGTTTACATCATAACCGGTCAAATCCAGTTTCATACATGCATTCAGGCTGTCTCTGTCAATCTTACGGCAGGGGCTTGGGATGTTGAGGTGCAGGAGTCAGGGTTTGGGTATATGAGGAGCAGGGGATTCAGGCGTATGATTGGCTAAGAGAGGGAGGCTGGGGTGTACAGGAGGTGCAGGCAGCAGGGCAGGGTGCTAGGGGTGGGAAATAGAGTATGTGGGGGGCCCTAGAGCCAGATTATCTTACCTGGCTGGGGCTCGGCTGCTGCACCCAGGCAGCAGTGGCTGGATATGGGGCTGGGCCAAGATCTCTGCAGCCAGATCATGGCCTCCTCTCCTATCCGTGCTGTGTGTGTGTCCAGGCTGCATGTGGCATTTCAAAGCGACAGTGCGTGGAACTCAGGATCAGCTGGGGACTCCCCCACAGACCACGGGCTCCATACAGTGCGGCTGCTTTAAACGTTGCAGGGAGCCCAGCGTCAGGCTGCACACAGCGTTTCAAAGTGGGAACGCAGCACAGAGCCCAGAGTCAGTGGGGGAATCCACAACTGACCCCGGGCACCATGCAGCACTTTCACCTTTGCAGTGTAGCAACGGTCCTAAGGCTGTTGCTACACTTCAAAGGCGGAGGCGCCCTATCAACTAATCGAATGCACAATGCATCAGCTATTTGATTTAGTCAATTACTTGAAATTTAATATTCTTAAATTGTACTTCATTTTATTTTGGCTACATGTGGATGAACATTTAGTGTCATATCTTCCCTCCCTTGTGTTCTTTCAGTCAGGGGAAATATAGGACCATGTACACTGGGCTGTATGAATATATGAAGAGTGTCAGGAAGATATCTGTTTTTTTCAGCAGGATTATGCCTTTTTTTTTAACAAAGTACAGTACATAAAAAGAATAATTTAAAATAAACTACTGTTTTGTATCTTGGCACCCAAGATGCCAACTGTTTAAGCCAGGCTAAACAATCATGCTTTTGAAGTTTATTAATGAATTCTCAAGAATTTTTCTGACTTTGCATGTTGAGAATGAATCCAAGGATGGTTCTCTTGTATATCCCTCCTGAAGATGATTTTACTTCTCATGAACAGACATAAAACAGATTATTTTTGATTTTTTTTGTGACAGGGTATCTTTTCTGCTCCCTTCCTATTTCTTTCCCTGAGGCAAAGAATGATTAATACACTGGTCTGCCAAGGCAAATGGATCCAGCTTTTTGGAATCTCCATCCATAATATTAATCTACTTGAATACTTGCCAATTTAGGCTGCATTTGACTTGGAATACCGATTGATTACTGAGACAATCTGTCTTTGTTTTTAGCACTCCCTTGAAGTGAATGGCTTTTATTGACAGTTGAGGATACCCTGCCCAATACTGGAACTCTAGTGCTATCCTGTTGAGACAATATTCCTTGTTCCTCCCTGCTTGTTGATGCATGAGACAGCTGTAAGATTGTCTGACATCAGTGACAACATTAATATGTTTCTGATTTTCTACAGAATTTTGTGCAGATGTTCCTTTTGTGTCTTGACTATTTTCTTTGGACTAATATATTTGCACTGCTGAAGTCTTTGGATAAATAGTTGTTATTATGACTCTTAGAAGAGCCTACAGAAAACACTACCGTAGCAATTTCTTTATTCTCTGTGGGACTCTGTAAGTATATATTCATGCTATCAGCTAACGGACTCTTGAAAATCCATTAGAAAATGTTGGCACAATTTTATATGAAACCTGGCCTATGTGCACGTATCTCCATCATGAGTCCTTTCCTGACAATATTAAAATGTCCTAGTAAACATGCATTTCATTTGATAATACTTGGGTCTCTTTTGTCATAGGAATATTTACAAATTATTAGTATTTATATGATAGCACACAAGTTATCAAACAATAAAACAATATTAGCCTTTAATCTTTTCCTCTGTCATGGTGCTAAATGCACAAAATCAACAACTGACTTGGAATAATGGGAGGTAAAAATGTTTCAGAAAGAAATGTTAATGTTGGTGTTCCTGGAAGAAGATAGGTAAGACGTAGTGAAGAAACCATAAACTTGGTGCTTAACTTAGGGCCAGAAGAAATTAAGAGTTACACATTTACATCAGTTCAAATCAGTATAACTCGCCTGAAGTCAGTGGAGTCTGTGTATGTAAAAACACAGAGGCTACGTCTACACTGGCCCCTTTTTCGAAAGGGGCATGCTAATTTTAAACTTCGGAATAGGGAAATCCGTGGGGGATTTAAATATCCCCTGCGGGATTTAAATAAAGATGTCCGCCGCTTTTTTCCGGCTTGGGGAAAAGCCGGAAAAAAGCATCTAGACTGGCCCGATCCTCCGGAATAAAGCCCTATGAAGTAGGAATAAGAGATCCTACGGATCGGGCCAGTCTAGACGCTTTTTTCCGGCTTTTCCCCAAGCCGCAAAAAAGCGGCGGACATCTTTATTTAAATCCCCCGCGGATTTCCCTATTCCGAAGTTTAAAATTAGCATGCCCCTTTCGAAAAAGGGGCCAGTGTAGACGTAGCCAGAGAGATTAGAACTAGGCCCTGTGTCTTTTGAAAAAGCAATAGGAGTACCATATGGATGGCTCTTCTCAAGGCAAAGAAGAATTTCTGATTAGGGATATTAGCATATAGATATTTAAATGATTAACCAATAAGCCTGCCTTATCAATTAATCCAAACTACTTCACGCAATCCCCGCCCCTGCCCCGAGGCAGCAAGTGATGTGGGAGGCAGGAGCTCAAGCTCAGAGGGAGCTAGCTTTGAGCACCAGATCCTGCAGAGACACCTTCCCCCTTATCCCCATATTGCTGCCTCTGATAGAGAGGTAGCAGTGCAGATGGTGAGGGGGACCGGAGAGAACTGGTATGCACAGGAAGCCGGTTTTCAAGCCGGATCCTGCATGTATTGACTCCTGTTTCAGAGGCAGCAGCACAGGATGGCAGGGGGCTCCCTGTGAATGGGGCCAGGAGTACATTGGCTGTCAGCCCTGCCCCTGCAGACCATTTTAGTAACCATGTAACTGCAAAAATTGTTGCAGTTACACAATTACTAAAAAACATAGTATCTAACATCCCTACTTTTGATCTGAAGTCTAAGTGCTACACTTAGCACTACCCTCATTCTACATTAACGGTGTGTCTAAACTACATGGCTCCATTGGTGGAGCCATGTACATTAGGCTGATCGACAGAGGGAAATGAAGCCGCAATTTAAATAATCGCGGCTTCATTTAAATTTAAATGGTTGCCGCGCTCTGCCGACCAGCTGAAGATCAGCTGTTTGTTGGCAGATCGGGGCAGTCTGGACACGCCGCAGTCGACAAGGAAACCTTTGTCGACGGGCACGGGTATGCCTCGTGAAACCAGGTTTACCTGCGCCGGTCGACAAAGGCTACTTTGTTGACTGCGGCACGTCCAGACTGCTCCGATCTGCCGACAAACAGCTGATCATCAGCTGGTCGGCAGAGCGTGGCAGCCATTTTAATTTAAATGAAGCCGCAATTATTTAAATCGCGGCTTCATTTCCCTCTGCCGATCAGCCTAATCTACATGGCTCCGCTGACGGAGCCATGTAGTTTAGACACACCCTAGGGCTACGTCTAGACTGCAAGCCTCTTTTGAAAGAGGCTTTTTCGAAAGAATCTTTCGAAAAAGCCTCTTTCGAAAGAAAGCGTCTAGACTGCAACCTCTTTTTTTGAAAAAGTGAGCCACTTTTTCGAAAGAGAGCACCCAGGCAGTCTGGATGCTTTGTTTCGAAAAAGCCCTGTTTGTATTCAAAAACGCCTTTTTTTGAAAGAACACTCGTGAAATGAGGATTACCACTATCGAAAGAAAAGCCGCATTCTTTCAATTTAATTTCGAAAGAACACGGCTGTAGTCTAGATGCAGGTGAAGTTTTTTCGAAAAAAGGCTACTCTTTTCGAAAAAGCCCTGCAGTCTAGACACAGCCTAAGAAATGGCATTATCCAGGATTAGTGGACTAATCCATTTATAAATGCTGTGACTAATACATTTATAAAGCTTGCTTCCTGATCAAAGTGCTCTTCACTTCAAAATGTAGCTGCTGAAACAAGGAAGAGAAGAATTCAGTGCTCACACTGTCTCAAGAGAACAGCATCCATTAGTTAACATTTCCATACAGAAAAGACTGTTACATGCACCTCTGCTTGGAAATCTCTTAAAACCAAATATCTAGAGCTTAAGTGTATCTGTCCTATAGAAGATCAAAACCAGGACTTCTAGCACTATCTTATGTCATAAACAGCATCAGCCAGCTCCTCTTTTCAATTATATATATATGCAGCGTGAGTGTTGTTTCCCAGGAATGATATCTATTTAATCTACAGAATAAGTGTATTTTTAGTTTTAAAGTCCTTTCTAAAATTGTGTTTTTAATTACCAATTCTATTTCAAAGCCAAACTGACTGTTAACAAGGTTTTGTATCTTAAGTAAAAAATGCTCATTTCCAGTTCAAAAATTTCTTTAACATTCAGGGGAAAAGACAGACTAACCAGACAATGGCTTGGAAGCGTCTCTCTTATTTTGTTTATATAAAGTATTTTCTTTGGACACTCTTTCACCCTTAGGTCAGCAGTTTAAGAATGGCCTAGGATAGTAGATACTGGAATACATCTTATTCTTGTAAAGCTGTTCAATTGTTTATGAAAAATGCTGGTAGAAAGGAAGCTGATTGAAGGGGAGAGGAAAGGAGATAGAAGCTATATCTTGCTACTGTTCTACTGCTGAGTGGAAGGTTCAGTATTCATGATGCATAATGGGCTCCCCTTCAGATTAAAAATATACAACAATCTCTCTCTCTATATATAAAAAAACTTGTTCTGTGGGATGACAGAGCAACATCATGCATCACTCTGCATCCCGCAGCTCCTCTCTCTGCCTGCAACTCTTGCCTTTCCCTTCAGCCATGCAAGCTGCACAGCCTCCAACCTCCACAGTGCTCTGGGGATATGTGAACCATGTGGTCTTTCCTCTCCCCTATGCTGGGGAAGGGGGAAATGGAAGCAGTGCAGCCCAGCCCCCCCCCCCCCCAGCAGCTGGGGAGGGAGAGCTGACCCCTGTGCGGCATGGGCTTGACCACTCCTGGAAGCTGGGGGGGGGGGGGGAGTTGGGCCTGGAACAACCTTGGCCCGCCCCCCTGGCTGCTGGGGGGGGGGGAAGAGCTGGGGCCATATGAGGGGCCCAAGAACCAAGGCAACGTCAGGGCTGCACCGTCCCTAGCGGCCAGGGGTAGGAGGGAAGAGCTGGGGTTGGGGGAGCCCTCCCTGGCTGAGAGGGGGGTTGGCAAGCATAGCAAGCAGGAAGTGCAGCCACCTAAGTAGTTATTTATATTTCAAGCTGCCCAACACAAACCTATAGGCCAAGGCATGTACACATCCTTCTCTTTGGCCTCCTTGTTGTGTTTTCCAGATCTCCTATCTCAAGTCTGCCTAGAATACAGCTGGTAACATCCTCTCCCTCACTCACTGAGCTAACCATGTCGATTCCTCCTTTGAATCCCGGCATTGACTTTTGTCTCCCAGCCCTAAACAGCTCAGATCTTGTTCCCTGTTGCATCTCCCATCATCTCCTCCTTCACTCTACCAATGTCAGCATCACCACTCCTTCAATTGCCAAGCCTTCTACGCTGCATCTCACGCCGTGCACCATCCCAGTCCCAGTGGGGCAGGCTCCCACCCCCGCCCATTCATATTACGGATGTGAAAGTGTTCCCATGTACACGGTTAACCGATGAACCTGTGGTCATTAGTTAATCCTCACAGTTACACGCAGCCCTCTGCCCCAGCTGCCTTTGTATCAGAGACGGGAAGGGGAGGCAAGAGCCAGTGCTCATGGGGAGTCATCTTTTAGGCTGGCTCCCAGCATGTACCAGCCCCCACAGAGGCTCCTGGGGAGGTAAAAGCCAGCTCCCATGAGCACTGGTTCCTGGAAAGCCAACTGCCTCCTCCACCAGTGCTGCTGTCTCAGATACAGAGGCAGCAGAGGTGGGGAGGGACGTGTGAGCTGTATTCTAGGCAGTCTTGAGGTAAGAGATCTGGGAAACACAACAGGGAGGCCAAGGAGGAGAACATGTACGTACCTTGGCCTATAGATTTGTGTTTGGCAGCTTTAAGTTCAAATAACTATTACTGTATATTTTTAATTCAGAGGAGAATTTAATGCTGGCAAAAAGTAGTAGATTGATACCAGTGGAGGTCAGGGTCCTTAGCCTGTTTGGACCATACATACCACAGGCAGCATCTCTTTATCTATACATTACTGCTCCCACTCCTCCAACACACACACTCCTCCCTTGGTCCTATTAGAGCATAGGGGCTATGTCTACACTGGCCCCTTTTCCGGAAGGGGCATGTTAATTTCAGCCACCGTAGTAGGGAAATGCGCGGGGGATTTAAATATCCCCCGCGGCATTTAAATAAAAATGTCCGCCGCTTTTTTCCGGCTTTTAGAAAAGCCGGAAAAGAGCGTCTACGCTGGCCCCGATCCTCCGGAAAAAGCGCCCTTTTCCGGAGGATCTTATTCCTACTTCAAAGTACTTTGAAGTAGTACTTTGAAGTAGGAATAAGATCCTCCGGAAAAGGGCGCTTTTTCCGGAGGATCGGGGCCAGCGTAGACGCTCTTTTCCGGCTTTTCTAAAAGCCGGAAAAAAGCGGCGGACATTTTTATTTAAATGCCGCGGGGGATATTTAAATCCCCCGCGCATTTCCCTACTACGATGGCTGAAATTAACATGCCCCTTCCGGAAAAGGGGCCAGTGTAGACGAGCCCAGGGTGTGTCTAGACGACATGGCTCCGTCGATGGAGCCATGTAGATGAGTTTACTAGACAAAGCAAAATGAAGCGGCGATTTAAATAATCGCCACTTCATTTACATCAAGATGGCCACCACGCTGTGCCGATCAGCTGATTGTCGGCACAGCGCGGTAGTCTAGATGGGGATCAGCCGACCCCAGAACCTTTTGTCATCAGATCCTTTGTGCCTGATGAAATATTAGTCTAGACACAACCATGGTGTTTAACTGGTTAACTGACTAAACAGGATTTTGCATCCCTAGTTCAAATAAAGTTCTAGGTTCTTGCCCAGGCAATTCATTTTACTCTTGTCCATGTGTTCATTTAGTGTCCTGTCTGGCTGAGGTTTTTTTTTAAATCCATGTACTTTAAGAATATTGACTTTAAAAGAAGATTAAAATATTGGTTGCAATAATTGTTCTGAATAAAATGTGTGTTTTTAAACTAGGGATGCCAACGAGTAGTTGACTATACAGTTAACTGAGAAGCCTAGGCTTCTCCGTTAATCTTGTTGACTACTCGCATTTCTCCCCCCTTGCCAGCTCTGCTAGAGGCAGTAAGGAGGGGGGAATCAGGAGCCTGTGCTGGGGGGAGCTGGCTTAAAAACTGGTTCCCCACAACACCAACTCCGTGTTGCTGCCTGCTCCCTGCTGCTGTCTCCATCAGAGGCAGTGGGGTGGAGGGAGAAGAGGAGGCTGCTGTGAAGCAGGCTCTGTCCGCAGTGAGCCTGGGCCTGCTGCAGGCAAAGGCTTCTTCCTGGCAGCAGCCCCTGTCCACGGGGTGGTCCCTGCTCCCTGCGGACAGATTCTGGAGCAGGCGCCCCACGGACAGAGGCTGCTCCATGAAGGCAGAATGGTCTTTGTCCATGGAAACTCAGACCCCATATGGCCAGTGGGTGCTGCTGGGAAGCAGCCTCTGCCCCTGGCGGGTCCAGGCAGCCTCCCCCACCTCTGCAGCAGCCTCTGTCCAAAGGGAGCTCGGACCCGCACAGACAGGGGCTTCTGATACCCTGCGCTGCTTCCTCTGTATCAGAGGCAGCAGCACGGAGTGGCAGGGGGCTCTCCAGGAGTGGGTCAGGAGAACATGGGCTGCTGCCCCTGCTCCAGGGACTACTGAACAGTCATGTAACTGATAAGATTTCATACAGTTACTCAACTATTCAATTACTTGCTATCTAACATCCCTATTTTTAACTACTACTTGGTTCTTGGTAAACTTAAAAAAATTAGGTACAATAATATTAAGATTTCATTTTTCCACTACTGTTCTCTGTTAATTAAGTTAGGCTCCAGCTTTACAAATACTTACAAATGTGCTTAACTTTACTAGATGAGTAGTCCCCACAGGTCCTTAAAGAGTATCCTTGTTATAGTCGGATCTTCAATGCTACCTTATTCTGATGAGTCAATATTTACTACTGGCAAACAAAATGACGTTTTTAATTTACTTTAGAATGTTAAAGAATAATTTTTAAAAGCACGACTAGTATTTTACAAATATTGACAAAGCTGTACTTAATTGTAGAGATGACGACAGTGAGCTTATTTGTGTTCCTATAAACAAAATTGATGTGGTGTGCCACATTATGAAATGCAAAGCTCTGCATTATAAACATGGTGTAATTATTTCTTTCTCTGAGATAATGAGTAGGGTTTGAAAATGATAATGTAAATTAATTCAGACTTTTTGTGCATGTTCAGTGCAGTCTGCACCTATTATTCTCAGAATTAGGCAGAGCACAAACTCAATTTCTGTTGAGGACGACTTTAAGGTTGATCACTAATTCCCCAGGCCCCACATAATTGAACATGACAATTTACAAATGATGTGTGCAATCCGATAGCTGAACTTGCATACGCATTCCTCCTTCACTAGTAGAAATCAATTCCCCCTTTGCCGCTGCCTATTTATTTAAAGGGGAAAAAAGTTCTTGTTACATAATCCATCCTTCGCAAACGCTGTGATCGAAAGATTTTTCTTCCCCGTCCTGCGATCAGACATGTTAAAGTTTCTTGTGAGAAAAGAGCCGCTGTCCCTGAAATGAAGAAGCTGCCCCGGCTGTTCCTTGGGACAGGGAGGAATCACAGAAGAGACCTCAGCAGGTCACCGAGTCCAGCTAAATTAGTTTCCCTGCTACTAATAAACCCCCCCAGTGACCGGACTAGCGGCTAAACACACACTCCCCACCCGCGCGGAATGTTTACAGGCGCCTGTTGTTTACAGCCTCTGTGCTTTGTGTTGCCCGGACCGGCCTTCGCACTGGACCCAGGCAGCAGAGGTCTGTGGTGACCTCCGCTTTTGACACCCCGCGGCCACCTCCCTGCCCACGCCTCCCCCAGCCCGCGGTGGAGCCGCGGGACCCCGCAGGCAGACGCAGCCGGCTGCAGGGCGCTGAGCGGCAGGCTCCTGCCCTCGGGCGGTGCGGGGAGTTTTCCAAGCCCGGACGAGGGGGGGAGGGAGGAGAGTCCCGGCTGGGGAAGCCTCTTCCCTCCGCCCCTCGCCAGGCAGAACAACCGGGATATTCACGCGGAGCGGCGCGATGCCAGGGAAACTCCTCCAGGGGGACCGCGCGGAGCGGCTGCCGAGCCTGCCACCTGCCTTTAAAAGCCCCGCCGGCAGCCAGCGCTCCGCACAGGCGAGCCGGGCCGCCCGCGATGAGGCCAGCCGCGTGCTCCTGGGGCCTGGCGCTCCTGCTGGCCGCCGCTCCACTCTCCCTCCAGCAGCCGCCGCCGCAGAGGTAACGGGCCAGGGCTGGGGCGCCGCGCTCCGGGAGGGAGCGCCCGCTGCTGCTTCGCCACGTGGGGCGCGCGGGGCTCGGCCAGCCTCTGCCCGTCTCTCGTGCGCCTGCCCCTGGCCGCGGGGTCCGCGCCCTGCGGGCGCACGAGGGGGCGCTGAGGCAGCGGCTCTCGCTTCTGCCCCCGCCGGCGCCTTCCCCGCCAGCCTCTCGGCGGCTGCGCCTGGTGCCGCGCCGGGGTCGGCGAGCAGCAGTCCCCTACCCGCTCTGACAAGGCTCCCCGCCTGCAGCGGTGCTTTGCGCTGCCCAGCAGAGCGGGGGGCGGCTGGACTTTCTGGCTGTGGTCAGGGCCACTCAGTGTCTCCTAAGGGGGAGGGGGGGGGAGGGAGACCCTCTGCTCCGCACTTGCCGCTCCCCCCCGGCTGGAGGAGAGAAGGCTGCCTGCAGAGGTTCTCTCTCGGCACGTGTTCGGTTGGTTCTGGGAGGAGACGATCCTGTGCCAGAGGGAAGAGTGAGAAGGGCGAGAATCTAGGGCACTCATTCCCATCTAATCCCAGTCTGGTGTTGATACAGTAAAAATCATGCAACCACACGAATGATTGAAAGGCCCATTGCAACAGCTTAATGTGGCGAATTAGTAAATGACTGGACAGGAGCAGGAAAAAAAGCAGGTAACCTGCATCACAAGATATCCTTTTGTTCATGTGTACCCTCTCCTGCCATGGCACCCAGGATCCGAGCAGGCAATTCCTGCTGTCGGATTAATGCCTCTTGAATTTAGCCACTGTAATTAGATTCTACTTGATCTATATATTCTGCAGTCTATAGAATCCCATTTTGAGGAGACCCCATCAATTCAGCACGTTGCTGTTAAATGCCTTCTGATGAGGGGGGCATTAAGATTAGCATTATTTATGCAAATTACGAAATGTGACGAGTAGCCTGGGTCTCTTCTGTTCTATTTGCTTGTAATAAAAAAGAAATAAGGAGCGCAGAGATTTTTTTACCCTTTTCTCGTAACATATGTGAGCATTTGTTGGTATTGTACAAAAAAAGGCCTAAGCATCTGTTTCTTGAATTTAATTTTTTTTAAAAGATTCTGGTTATACTTTAAAAAGGATTTTTTTTTAATTTTGCGGGATTGTGGAATTAAAAACAAACATTCTGTAATATAATTTCTTGGATGAATATATTTCAGCACTGGATTCATAGAAAGAAAATCAACATCCACCACCTTGGCTGCTTGCCAAATTCTTGTTTTTTAATACTGATTTTGCATTTCTACATGTCACCTGTCAGTGATTTCAAAGAGTTTTATACCATGGCAAAGTAGTTGAGTATAAAGGATGTGCTTACCTGAAGCATGTACTTTGCTGAACCATGACCTAATTACCCCTCAATGTCATTAGGCAAAATTAGGACCTACAATTCTCACCAGTGCAGCTCTAAAATGGATGTTGTGGTGCAGACAAAAGTTGCATTGACAGTGAATTATGGGCCCTAGTATTCCCAATATAGACAAAAAAAAATCTGAGATATCATAGAATTCTAAAGCATGCTAAATTGTCATTCTAATAGAGTCAGAAAAATATGAGGATGGGGAACACAAGCTTATATTTTCTAATGATTTATTTACTGGAAAAGTTTATTTTTTAAGAAATATATATATATATTTGTTATGGTATTTGCCCTTCCTATTTTGTTTATTATGAATAGGGAAAAGTTTTTACTCAAATTGCAAATACAGTATAGCAGCATGCAGAACTATATATAAAATGGTTAAGGGTTGAGCTGTCAATTCTAGCCACATTTCAGTTTGTGCATTAAAAGTTATACTGCAAGTTAAAGTCTGCTATCGTTATTCAAACATTTATTTAAAGTTGCTGTTCCTTTTTTGTATCAACATTTTAGCTAACATCCCCACCACACAGATTAACGATCTTTCCATCCTCAGTATTATAGAAAGTGTTGACGGAATGTATTTCCAAACTAAGCATTTTCTTTGTTTGGTATTCACAGGCCTGCTTTTACATGTGGAGGAAGTCTGTCTGGAGAGTCAGGGTTTATTGGGAGTGAAGGATTCCCTGGAGTTTACCCTCCAAATAGCAAATGTACTTGGAAAATAACAGTAAGATTCTTTAATATCACAAAACCACTTCTGAAAAGAATGAAGAGCTACCTGTTTTATAATGTCAACCTTTTCTTATTAGAAAAAACCAACAAATGGTCTGGTAGCACTTTATAGACTAACAAAACATGTAGATTGTATGATGAGCTTTTGTGGGCACAGCCCACTTCTTCAGAATACCGGAGTTATGAGTTTAAGATGCGCAGACCCAAAATAAATAGGAGAAGGGAAGGGGAGGGGGGAAAAAAGGAAGAGGGGTAGGGGACAGGGAGCTAGAGGGAATCAGTAAGTATCTGAAGATTGGGTAGTTATCTGCTTCGTTTTAACTACCCAATCTTCAGATTCTTACTGATTCCCTCTAGCTCCCTGTCTCCCACCCTCCTCCTTTTCCCCCCTCCCCTTTCCCTCTCCTATTTATTTTGGGTCTGCGCATCTTAAACTCATAACTCTGGTCATCTGAAGAAGTGGGCTGTGCCCACGAAAGCTCATCATACCATCTACATGTTTTGTTAATCTATAAAGTGCTACTAGACCATTTGTTGTATTTTTCTGTACAGATTAACTTGGCTAACCCCTGAAGCTTCTTTCCTATTAGGTGACAGATGCCTCTGATAAGAGTTGTTGAACTTACAGTTTTTCAGCTGTCTGAAACACTTGTCAGGTTACATTAAAGTAATAAATAGTGGCTGACACTTGCAAAATACAAGTCTAACCATGCTCAAATGAGATCAAGACTCCCAATTAACTTCAATAAGAGCAGGTTTTTAAACCAAAACTGATGAAAGCAAATTTTAATGTAGTGCTCATTACAGTTATCATAAGTGTTAGAGCACTGGTTCTCAATCCTTCCAGATTACTGTACCCTTTCAGGAGCCTGATTTGTTTTGTGAACTCTCAAATTTCTCCTCACACTATTTTCTTACAAAATCAAGTACAAAAATACAAGTGTCGCAGCACACTATTACTGAAAAATTACATATTTTCTCAGTTTACCACGTAGTTACAAAATAAATCAATTGAAAAAATTGTACTTGCGCACACACACACACACAGAGTGTATATAAAGCAGTATAAACAAGTGATTGTGTGAAATTTTAAATTGTACTGATTTTGCTAGTGGTCTTTATGTAGCCTTGATGTAAAATTAGGCAAATATCTAGATGTGCCGGAAGATCTCTCTATACTCCCATGGTTACGAGTAACCATGGTTACATGTAACCATGGTTGAGAATCCATGGGTAATACCTTTTCTACACTTACCTGCACCATCAGTCTACTTCAGCTATGCAAATAGAGTAGCTGAAGTCGACATACTCACTACGGAGTCTTGCGTGTGGTAAGGTTGATGCTGGCTACTCTTCTCTCCTTGATAAGAGTACTAGCATCAACAGGAGCACTCTGACATTGATCAATAGCATCTACAGCAGGCACAGTAAATCAACAGCTGGTGGATCAGTTGCTTCAGCATAGATCCACAGCAAAGTGCAGACAAAGGCTTGAGTGTACAGTCAGACCTGTTCTATTGTCATTTGAGGTGCACAGGTTATATGAGAAAATACAATTTGTTGTTAATGTGTGATAGGCAAATTTGAAAAAAAAAGAGATGAGGAAAAAGGGTTTTGGGGTGGTTGTGTGGTTTTGTTTTGTTTTTTTTAGTATCTACCCTTAATTTTCTTACCTTCCTTTTCCCTCTGGTCCCTTCCTCCCTTCCCTGTGCTACAATAATATAGGAACAAAGGAGCAGAGAGTGGATTGCTGGTGCTTGTGTGTTCATTTCTGGTGTATAAACAGGGCAGTGTGAGCTTGCATAGCCCTGCAGGGGAGTAAGCTGTCTGGATTGTAGTTCTGGATATACATGAATAAATAATAATTGCACACCAGGTGCTTATCTCTGCCAGAAAGAAGGTGGGAATGGACTGTGTGCACTGTCCCACCAAATACACCACCTAGTGGAGTTCAGAGGATTAATAGACATAAGCCCCTTGAATAAGGTATACATGCCATAGTAAGAGAGAAGCTGGGGAGAAAGTGACTTTTAGCTACAAGCCCTGCTCTGAACTTGTTCTGAGGAGTTGCAGTTTCTTTGCTGCCCCAGACTTAGGACCACACCCATAGGCTCAGTCTAGTCCAAAGTAAATAAAACTGAGTCATGCTGGCTTTTGCTCCATTAAAAAGACAGTAAAAAAAGTAATGTTTGGAAAATTGGGTAAGAAACATTAGCCGGTTTGAAAACGTGTTAATTTTCCAGCTTTTAAGATGTTGTTGTTATAGCGGAGAACAAAGAATGAGATACTGGGATAAGGGAGTCAGATGCTGTGAGTTCTGCTGCTGGACTAGTTGTACAACTGAACTGCTAGGTATTTTTAAAATGCATATGCTGCTCCATAACTTGTATTTGAGTTAAGCATCATGCTGCAGATGTTGTGTTCCAAATGGCTTAATAGCTGGTTTAAAAATATTTATTACAAAATATTGACAAATTTCTTAAGATGATGAAGGGTCAAGTCCCTCAGCCTTTATTCATAAGTTGTCCCTATCTTTTGATTGCAGCTACACATGTGAGTAAGGGTATTCCTGTAACTATGGATGAAATCAGGATCTGTGCCTAAAAACCAAGACTGCATACGCTCATTAAAGTTCCATAATTTACAAAAACACCCTTAAATGCCTGCTAAAACGAGCAGTATGGAATCATTTTTCAGATCCATAGAAGTTAGGGTAGGGAGTAAAAAAAAATCTAATTCTATCTATGAAACTAAAATAAGGAAAGCAGAATTGTCACATGGCTTTAAGTCTAAGGCAGGGCTGGGCAAGATACCTCTTGCAGGCCAAACTGCTAGATATGGCAGGCAGATGCCCCTCTTGTAACACTCAGGCACACAGCAGCTGCTGTTTTAAATGCAGGGCTGCTCCTTGTGACTCTCTACTCCAGAGGGAGGGGGAGGCTTCAAGTCATCTCCCTGACCCCAGCCCAATCGTCAGCTCCTATTGGCCAGAAACAGCCAGCCAATGGGAGCTGAGATATTGGCTTGGAGGATGGGGTGGTTCCAGCCTCTTCCCCCCTCCCAGAGTTGAGAGCCACATGGAGGGAGCAGGTTGCATTTTCAATGCTCTAGAGCTGCAACAGACAGGGAATCCAGCCTGCTTTGGGGGTGCTACAGGTAAGCACCTCCCAGCCAGAGCCTGCCTCTGTCATCCCTACCCCTCCTGCATCCCAACTTCCTCCCCCAAGTCACCTTCCAAACCCTATGCATCCACTCTGCTGTTGTACTTAAAAGTATTGCATGGGATCTTTTCAGGGGGAAAAGGCAAAATGCCACATTTATTGGTAATACACACATAAATGAGTCAATACTTATCATATGCATATGATATAGTGCACGCACACCCCCTCCCCCCCGTCTTGTTGTTGTTACCAATAGTTGCTCCCCCTAACTGCACTGGCCAGGTGAGTTAGGTGGGGGAGGGTTGGAGCCAGGCTTCTGCCAGTCTGGATCGATGCTCCCATGTTGACAAGACGAAAACCCGGATTCCCTCTGCAAGATGCCTTAGATCTGTGGTCAGCAACCCGTCGATCGCGATCGACTGGTTGATTGAGAGGCCTAGACCAGTCGATCGCCAGGGCGTTCAGGCACTCCCACCCCCCATTTTCCTCCCACCCCCGAGAAGCCCCACTACCTACCTCTAGTGTAGTGCTGGACGGAAGTGTAGTGGATGGACGGAAGTCCTGGGTGAAGTCCGCATCACTTCCGGGGGCTCTGGAAGTCTGCAGCTGCTTCCCTCCCACAGCTCTGTCACTTGCTGGGGGAAGGGGTGTCAGAAGAGGAGTCCGGCGGCTTCCCTGGGAGAAGTGAGTTGAGCGCAGGGATTTCCCTGCGCCGCGGAGTGGGGGTCGGCCCCGGGGTTTGGCCTGGGGAGGCTTCCGCGGGGGTTTGTCTGCGTGGCGGGAGGGGGGTTTGGCCTCGGGGAAGGCGCCCGCGGGGGTTTGGCCCTGCTGCGGGAGAGGAGGCTTGGCCCGGAGCAGGCACCTGCGGGGCTTGGCCGTGCTGCGGAAGGGGAGGGAGATGGCTGGCTTGGCCAGGCCATGCCGCGGGAGGGGGGGTTTGGCTCCAGGGCAGGCGCCCGCGGGGTTGGCTGTGCTGCGGGAGGGGGTTGGGTGCGCCGTGCTGTGGGAGAGGGCGTTTGGCTCCAGGGCAAGCATGCGTGGGATTTCCCTGTGTAGCAGGGGGAGGGGGAGAGCGGGAGTCGGGCCAGGAGGAGGCACATGCTGGCTTCCCTCTGGGGGGGGAAGGGAATCCTGGAAGGAGGCCCATGGAGGGGACTCTCTGCTGCCACTGGCATCCCGTCCCCTGTCCGCACTTCCTGCTCCCCAGACCCCACTCCCCTGTCCCTAGCTACAGAACTCTGTCCCCATTCCTGACCCCAACCTCTGTCCCCACTGGCACCCTGTCCCCAGCTGCAGAACCCTGTCCTCTGCCCTCCCAGCACCCTGTTCCCTCTCCCCTGCCCCCAGCCACACAACTCTGTCCCCACAAAATATATATCACAATTTTAAAATAAACTTTTCATCAGAGTAAAAAATAGGACTATGTAGCACTTTAAAGACTAACAAGATGGTCTATTAGGTGATGAGCTTTCGTGGGCCAGACCCACTTCCTCAGATCAAATAGTGGAAGAAAATTGGCACAACTAAAGGATACAATCAAAAAAATAAAAATAAATAAATAAAAAATATGGTTGTGCCAATTTTCTTCCACTATTTGATCTGAGGAAGTGGGTCTGGCCCACGAAAGCTCATCACCTAATAAACCATCTTGTTAGTCTTTAAAGTGCTACATAGTCCTGTTCTTTGCTTCAGCTACACCAGACTAACAGGGCTACATTTCACTGTTTATCAGTGTGTGTAAGTAAGGGCTGGGGATAGCAAGTGATGGACAGGAGGAGAATAGAGAGGACGGGGCTTCAAGGAAGGGACGGGGCGGTAGATCTTCTCCTGTTCTGAGATTTAAAAAGTGATCTTGGGTGTAAAAAGCCTTAGATTTATAGTGTCTTCCTTCTCCTGCAGCTCTACGCCTGTGAGAGTCATCATATGCATATGCAGTTAGACCTCTGTGGCACCTTCTTCTGGGTGGTGTCTTAATGCTGCCACATTCACCTTCAAAGAGGGGGCTTCCAAAAGCAGGCACTTGTTGCTGACTCCCAAGGCGTCCATAGGTCTACTCCTCTTTCAATGAGCCCACTTCACAGGTCCCATTGTGCTTCTCATTTTTCTTGGTTCTGGCTTCCACCCTTCTCCAACCATTCCAAGTGCAGGGAGGTACTTGTCTTTCATGCCTTATCCATTCACACCTGGTTCACTCAACAGGACCATCAATTAAGCAAAAGGGGGTACAAAGTCTACAGGATTTCTATGTAAAAAGACTTAATACAAAGTTTCTGTGTTCTATATGAAAATATACAAAGTTTCTATATACAGTAAAACTCCAATTGTCCTGCATCCAGTGGTCTGGCACTCCTGATAGTCTGGCCAGGGCCGGCCCAAGCCCTTTTGGCGCCCTGGACCCGGGTGTGCAGCACTGTCCATGGGCTCAGGGCGCATGCGCAGGCCCACCCCCTGGGGCGCACAGCGCATGCGCGTGCCAGCCACTACCGCTGGCGCGCAGCCCGGGGCCCACCCCCAGGGCGCATAGCGCATACACTGCCCAGCCTGGCCTGGCCAGCACTGCTGGAGCGTGTGCCGGGCCATGCAGGGCCGCGCAGCCGTGGGTGGAAGGGCGCTGCTGCCTGGTGCCGTGGGGATGCAGGCGGGCCAGCACTGTGGGAGCTGGGCGTGTGGCTCCTGATGGCAGCTGTAAGGGATGCCGCACGCTCCTTACAGCTGCCATCAGGTGCCCCCCTCGGTTGGTGCCCAGGGCAGCTGCGCGGCTCACCCATGCCTCTGTCCGGCCCTGAGTCCGGCACCACCTGGAACCTGGAAGTGCTCCCGGCAGCCGTAAAATTGGAGCTGCTCTGCCCCAGACTTCCCCAAGTCAGCCGCTGCTGAAACTATCAGCGGCTGACTCTGAGAAGCCCGGGGCAGAGCACCCCAGCAGCTCTGCCCTAGGCTTCCCGGAGTCAGCCGCTGGTCAGTTTCAGCAGTGGCTGACTTGGGGATGCCTGGGGTAGAGCAGTTGGGGTGCTGCCGGGTTGGTCCCGCAGCACCGCTCCCCCATTCTCCTCCTACCCCAGACCCCTCATAGCCCTCCCTTCCGATAGTCTGGCATATCTGGTAATCCGGCACCCCCTGGGTCCTAAAGGTGCCGGATTATCGGAAGTTTACTGTATAAGGACTTAATACAACAAAGCTAAAGACTTATTACAATGCTAAATGGACTTGATACAAAGTTAAAATAAAAATGTCAATGAGAAAATTATTAATATCTACACTAGTGTAGGAGGGTATTGCGATCTGGGGCAGGAGATTGGGGTGCCAGGTCTCGGAGGGGGTATGAGTGCAAAAGGGGGACAGGTTTTGGGTATAGTAAGTGGGGGGGGGAGAGGGAAGGGAGCAGAGGGTTGGTGCTGGGGTGCCAGAGGCTGGCTGTGGCCAGGAGACTTGCAGCCAAACTTGCCTACATGCCTGCATAGCTAAAGCTTGAAGAGCTTAAAATGTTTCCCAGCCAGTCTGCTTGCTTGCCTGGCCATGTGCTTTAGTGAATATCTGAACTGAGGACAGGGGGGACATGGTTCTTCTTGGCTGCCTGTTATTCAAACAGGAAGCTCCCATTGGCTGGTTTCTGGCCAAAACCAGCCAATGGGACTGTGCTGGGTGCAGGGTGGCTCCTAAAACTTCTATTTATCTGCTTAATTTTAAGGCCAAATATTTCAAATTTGGAAACCAACTGAGTTGTCAGAGTTTATAGAGTCATAAATAATACCTGATCCTCCAGGCTTTTAATCTTGTGTCTTTCCTCAATAAAAATAATTTACCAGTTTACTCCAGGGGCAGGCAAAATATAGCTCCCGGGTTGATTCCGGCCTACCAAACATTTGCCAAATAGCCGATCACTGGCTCCTTTGGCTCCACATGGTGCTCAGAGCAGGTGGCTGCTGGGGCCAGCATGTATCTCTGCCACACATACATTCTCTAGGCCCTGTCAGGCCAGATCCAAATGTTTGGTGGGCTGAATCTAGTCCACAGGTTGTATTTTGCTTGCTGCTGGGTCACTGGCTGGGAGCCGCCTGTGGTAAATGTCTCACAGCCAGAACCTACACCTCACACCCCACTTCTTCCCGCATCTCAACCACCAACCACCAGTCAGAACCCCCTCCTGCAGCCCAACTCTCAGCATCCCCAACCCAGGTTACAAGCTCCTCCTGAACCCAAAATCTCTCCCTGCCCCCAGGTCAGAACTGCTCCCGAACCCAAACTCTCTCCCCAAACCCACACTCGCTTCTGCACTTCAGTGCCCTAACCAGATCTCCCTCCTATACCCACACCCCATCCATTAATATCATAGAAAAATACAGCCCTTGACCATCCATTTACCAAATTCATGGAGTGGCTCTCCCATCAAAAATTATTACAAATATTACCCACCCCTGACTTATACCTTTTGAGAATCTGTCCTAAGCAATTCTGGCTGCAGAGAATATATCTTCATGAGCACTAGCTCACCCCGACAGCACGCAACTTGGTATTACAGAGTTCTGTTAGGTATTGTTTTGGGACTTCTGCAGCCAACTAACTTTCGTCAGGTTATCTTGGCTTGCTGTGGACTAGGCAACTGCCAGCTACCCAGGACTTGCTCAGGACAAAGTCTGTGTATAGTATTAGATTCCATGTAGGAAGTTTTATAAGCTAGTATTATAGCTCTGTGTGCGTGCGTACATGCGTGCGTGCGCTCAATTAAAAAAAAAACGAGTTATTCAGCAACAGATAAAAGCTAAGACTGAACTTTAAGTCTTAAATACAGTGGTGGTGATTTCTGTCTGCTCTTTTTGTGCACAATAGTACAATTTAAAGTTGATGTGCCAATCTAGACTTTCATCCACAACTCTTAATTTGTTTACATTTGAGGCTTTAAAATACACCCTTAATGACACTTCAGCATAATGTTTGCAGCTGAACAAGTATTTGATAAAACATCTGAACTCTAACCATACAGTATTCTAAAAACAAACCCTCACACAGAGAATTCTTGTGCAGTGAGTAGACAGTGCCCTTTGAAGCTGCATCCAATCTTGTGGTATGGAGTGTGCCTCTCCTCATATTCTGTCCTTCCCATCTTAAAACTTGAGTGTTAAAACTTATCAGGATGCCCTCTAGCCAAAAGTGCAATGATATTCCCTTTATCCTGTAGTTCCAGGCACTTATAATAATTATTAGTGACATTTTATGAGATGTGTACTTTATAGATGACTTATTCAAGATGTTACTTTCCAAGACCTTAATCAAATGTATATATTAAATAGGTGTAAAGACAGTACATATTTAAACTATTAGAATCAAAATATGCTGGTTATTAAAGAAATTGTAAACTTTAAATACATTTCCTAAAAGACTTACTGATTGATTCACTGACTGATTTAGAAATATGTAGTGTTTTCATTGTTTAACTTTAAAGGCAAGTAGGTCAGAACAGCATGAAGTGGCATAAATGTTGTTCTTTGTTTTCTTGCCACTAATCTCAGCAGCCCAAGAATTGACAAGGTTCTAGTAATTTAATGTCAACTAATTTAATTCTAGGTTACCTTTGAGTGTAATACAATTGACAAGCTAATTTGTATTAATAAGGAAAAGTTACTATTCTTATCACTAGAACTTTTCTAAATATCTTGTCTGTGTGTCCTTTTTCTGTAATTTTCCAGAATTTTTTTTTTCTGGTTATATTTCTAATTAGTGTATTTGTTGCTATGGAAAATGTATCTAGTTCGTCAGTTAGAATATTTTAAATAAAACGACAGTGGTTCTAGAGGTCAGACAGCTTATACAAAGTGAATTACAGTGTTGCTTCAAAATCATTGAGTAGACCTGCAAATTTCTTCCCCCTTACCACCTGCTAAAGCCTCCTTACCTTAGTAGCACATTAGTTGCCCTGGTGACTTGCTTTATGTTTTTCTAAAATATAGCTATTGTACTTTGGATGAGTTTGCCTGGTTTTTGAGTGGGTGGTAATGTTAATAGTAGTGAACCTTTTTGCAAGAAAAATGTGAACAGAGATTAAGGGAGAAAACCTTAAAGGTTTAAAATGTCAGCCTGTAAGTTACTCACATCAGTTTTTCTCTGCAGTATTCCTATTTTCTGTGCTCATAGAAGACAAACATCCTAGAAATAAAAATAAATATTTTCCTGTATTTTGTTTTGCAACCTTCAGTTGTATATCATCTGAATATATTAGGTGTTTTATTGCATTCTGTACTGAATATATTAGTTTTTTTATTGCATTCTGTACTTTAATATTACAGCAGTGACCAATAATGCCACTTTACAGTAAGTAAGGTCTTTAAGGGGTGTGGTAACAGAATATTTAACCTTTTGATCACTATTCAGCTCCCACCCAGGTTAGTGCTATCATGAGAGAGCTTTTAAGTGAGTTTGGAAATTGGTACTCTTTGTACAGCTTGCAGTGAGCAGGTAGTCACACCACAAAAACAAGAATCAAAACAGAACCAGCAGAGATTCCAAGGACTGAATGGATTAATAGGAAGTATTTCCTCTCAGCCCTTAATCAGAGTTGGGAGACACTGGCTCTACTGCTACTTCTATAAACTGTTCTATAGCTAAAGAAAAGACTTCAGTTTCTTAGGCTCATTATAGTCTGAGACTTATTTTTGCTAATAAATGTTTAACTGTGTGGATTTTTAAGATAATCACACAAATAGGGAATGGTCTCAAGAACTTCTTGTTTAAAGTGGCTCATGAATACTAGTCATGGTTTGGGTGTTAAATATTTAAAATGGGAACTAATGGTGGCATCTCAGGCAGTCATGTGCATTTGTCAAAGCTCCACTCTGGAGTGAGGATGCTATGCAAGAGGAAGGGATGGAGCTGGGAATAGAGAGAGGGAGCACCCCACATTATTCAACATCTCATCTATACTTGAATGAAGAATTTGATTGGTAAGTTGGGAAAAGGAACTTGAAAATATAAACAATTGACAAAACCAACAACAATTATGCAGAGCACCAGAGCAGCTAGCTCTGTGATGATTATGGTGTTGTTAAGATTCATTACTCTGTCTTCCTTCCCTCCCCCCTACAGGTGCCTGAAGGAAAGGTGGTAGTTCTGTCTTTTAGATACATCGACTTGGAAAGTGATAACTTGTGCAGATATGACTTTGTGGATGTTTACAATGGTCATGCCAATGGACAACGCCTCGGCAGGTTCTGTGGTACTTTCAAACCAGGTGCCCTTGTTGCCAATGGCAATAAGATGTTGGTACAAATGATTTCAGATGCAAATACAGCTGGAAATGGATTCATTGCTATGTTTTCTGCAGCAGAACCACATGAACGAGGTATTTTACAACTATGCAAATGTTAAAGGCAAACATTCAGAGGCTCATCAGGGGCCCTAAACAGGAATATTTCTGGGGCCACACATTACCCTTTATCCACCACCTAAAATATTAATTTCATTATTTCTACAAACCAAAAAATAGACCTGGTGCTACCATTGTGAACGTTAACTTCTCTTTTATAGAATGTACTTTAAAGACTGAGGCCAAAGGTACTTTTACAGTTAAAGTAAGTTTTGAAAATGCTAACATCTAGAACCCTGCATCCTTGGTACTGAAAGGATACAATAATCAAGAAGCTGCATGGCTGTGCTGTACCCAAGCAAATTGTATTTATACACATTTTATTATTTTTAGGGCTGGAAGAAGTAGAAATAAGGCCTGAGACTGGCACTTAAAAAAAAGTCTTCAATTTTTAAGTTAGGTTTTTTCCTTTTCATTCTCAGTCATGGAATCCCTTAGGCACAGATGCTAATTCCTAAGCTTTTCTCTCACCCTCAATTTTGCCAACGGGGAAATGAATTTTAATTTTGTACAAGGGAGAATCTTTTGATCAGCAAAGTTAATTTTAAAACACTGATAAGTTTCTTACCGAAAAATTATAGAATATGATAAAGTCTCTACAACGTAAAAAGACCGGTCACTTATTAAAAACTGTTTGTATCTTCACTATCATCAGATTCTCCACAAGGGTATGGAGGGCCCTAAATGCAATAGAACTAACAGGACAGTGTTACACAAGATAGCATGATTGCAGAGTGAGTATACAGTGGGTATTGCTGGGTTTGGAGAAAAGTGTCAAGTGACAGTATCTTCAGCCACACTTACCACTACCAAATTGCCCTCTTCTGGAAAGAGCATAGGAACCAGGGACACCATTATAAGCCTTGGCCTAAGGCTCCTGAGATAAGCTTTTTATTGCTCGATCCATTGTTGGAATCTGTTGCAGGACTCACAGAGGAAGCTTCAGGCTGGGAGTATTTTCTGTGGGGCCCCAGCTGAGAACCCTCCACAAAAGCTTGTTTATTTGGGCTACACACAGGAGTTGGAGATTTGGCTGTAATGGAAAAGCATGTGGAACTCTGCTTTTAGTCTGTATTGTTTTGTATTTCTAGGGGATCAGTACTGTGGTGGACGACTAGACAAGCCTTCTGGGTCCTTTAAAACTCCCAATTGGCCAGATCGAGATTACCCAGCAGGCGTCACTTGCTCATGGCATATTGTAGCCCCAAGGAATCAGGTGAGCTTTGGTATCTATTTTAACAGTTTCCCCCCCAAATTAAAATGTAGGCTAGCAATTTTATACTCACTAGCTCCACACTTCATAATTTCAAAGGAACATATAAAATTTTTAAAACAAATTTAAGTTTACAATTACAGAAGTTGAGGATGTGTGGGATGCACATTATCTATTCATATATACTTTCTCTTCATGAGTGTGTCTAGACTACAGGGTTTTGTCGACAAAAGTCCACTTTTGTCGACAAAACTATACCTGCGTCTACACTGCCGCTGAGTTCTGTCAACATAACGTCAACAGAACTCAGCAGTTTTGTTGACGGCTGTAAACCTCATTCTACGAGGAATAACGCCTTTTGTCGACAGAGTTCTGTTGACAGAAGGTGTTATTGCATCTACACTGTCCTTTGCATCTACACTGTCATGTTGACAAAGTGGCTTGCTTTGTCAACAGAACTGGCTGTAGTCTAGATGCTCTTTGTCGACAGAAGCTTTGTCGACAGCATCTGTCGACAAAACTTCTGTCGACAAAAGTCTGTAATCTAGATGTTCCCCATATGTTATATAGTTTTATTGTATGTTTCATGTTTCTGTGCTTCTCTGTGTTTTTCTGACATTTTTTCCAATGATTTCTGTGTCTCAATTGAATATTACCTATAACTGGGTACGTAGCTTCCCATGTACTCTAATTCCTACATGCTGCTATATGGCCAGCCGGGGTTTTTCAGAAGATTTAGTGTTTATTTTGTTAATTAACGTAAATCCAATGGTAAATTGGATCACGTGCACTCTTCTTATTCTGATCTGTCTTAGAATAAACAATATGAACAGCAGGTTGAAGTTTAATAAAATGTATATAGTTTGTGATATACTCTCTGTTGGATGCATCCATGTATACTTTAATGCCTATTGAAAACTGAAATTCATTATTTCAATAATAACTCTGACTGTCTTCATAAGATATACTTGGGGATTTGTCTTACTGAACAGCTTCCACTATAAAACACTTATTTGTTTCTAGTTTCTTATCTTGAGGTCTCCCTCAGCTTGATCAGGTTAATCAACTGCCTTCATGCTAGGTTTACTGACATTTTATAAGGCCCTAAGCTACGTCTGCCTTGTTTCAGATGCATTTATTTGTGTCTTGTCACCCAGTGTTATTCACAGAATACATCCTTCCTTGATGCATTGGGCTGGTCTCAATCTTTGTTTCATCTTCTTTGTTGTTGCCCAGGTTTCTGCTCCATAAACTGTATCATGGCAGGAAGTACACAGTGATTGAGGCATGTTTGGTAGGTTACTTTTCATAACTACATCAGCTTCACAAAATTCTTTTACATGCCACCCAGACTTTCCTTTTAATCTCTGGCCAAATGAAATGGCCGTACAGTGATAAATGTGTTCTTTGAATCTTTAGTTCTTCCATTTACCAGGATATTTTTTTCTTGAACTAGTGGGTATATGTCATGTTAGTCTCTTCTGTAGTCCTCTATAAGCCACATTCCTTGCTTGCCATGTGCAGGTCATTTAGCATTTCATGGTTAAGCAGTGATTTTTAATAATATTTTAAAATTGCAGATTACTTGGATTCTTCCCATTTATCTCCAAATGATCTTGAAAACTTTCCACAAGCTTGTAGTGAAGACTTAGGATAGGATTTTCCTTTTGTTTTCTTATTCTTGATATCCAGTCCCCATACATGTTTTTAGTATCCAAATGGATGCTATTCCTAGAATGCTTATCTCAGTGGTACATAGTTTTCAATGAGTCAAGGGATTTTCCTTGCCCACAAAAACCATGTATTTCAGTTCCTTCTGGCTAGTTAACATGAGGATATTCTACACTAAAAATGAGCCATTCGAAGATTCTCCATTCCAGCGGGTATATTTCTATATAGAGTTTCTACCTTTTCATGAGACAAGGACTGAATCAAACCACACCCATTTCCCTTCCTGACCAGCATATGGCCATTAAGGCAAGCTATGCTCTAAATTAGACACGTAATTGTTTTGGGGAGTTCAGTAAATAAGTTCTCCTCCATGGTGGCCTCTTCTCTCCCTCCATTTCATCATTAGACTGGACAGCAAGATGCCCAGATACAGCAAGAAGAAGACTAGACATTCTATTGCTGTCCTGCTTACACAAATTCTGTTTTTATTCCCTCACCGTTAGTTCTCTCTCCTGTTTTGTGTCCTTTTTTTTTCTCTCTTCAGTTTGCTCTACTCAGTATTCTCTACCTTGTCAGCTAACCCCCTTTCTTACCCCAATTACTCTCTTCACCTTACTCTTTCCACGTCTCTATTTTGTTTCATCTAGTACCGTCCTCTCTCCCTACCTTCCAAGCCAGTTTATTGCTCTTCCCTCACTTTCCCTTTCTAACTGCATTTGCCCTACTCCCAGCTGCAGCCAGTTGAGATTCTGAACCAGAAGATTATGGAAAAGAAGCAGATAGTTGAGCAGCACTGGTGAGAGCCTAGTGGAAAGGAAAAAAAAAAGGAAAACCTTAAATAATCAAGACAGTTTCATACCTATTATCTCCTTCGTCAAAAGGAGCAGGTTGTAGACTTAATTACAGCAGTAGAGAACCACCAGCAGATAAATATTTGACAGTAATCCCAGTGTTTTAGATCTCTGCTTCACTGCTATTTAAAAATAGCACGTTTATTAAAGGATGAGTCATTGGAATCAACTCTACAGTTATATAGCTTTATGCATTGCTGAAAGGTGCTGGATGGGTCCAGTATAAGAACTAAAGTAGAGAGCATAACTTGATAGTGGACTCCACAGATCTGTCTTATCACTGGAATCAAAATCTGTTCACAAAAATCCCTTACAAATAAAATACATTCCTTCTCTAGTGCTTGGCTTTTTTATAGTAGTCCTGCCAATCAAATCAGGATCTGAGGGTATGTCTACACTACAAAGCTAACAGCTGTTAGTTCGAATTAACTTTCATAGCAGCTACACATGCAGACCGCTAGTTCGAACTTAATTCGAACTAGCGGAGCGCTTAATTCGAACTAGGTAAACCTCATTCTACGAGGACAAACACCTAGTTCGAATTAAGTAGTTCGAAATAAGGGCTGTGTAGCCACTTAATTTGAACTAGTGGGAGGCTAGCTCTTCCCAGCTTGCCCTGGTGGCCACTCTGGGACAAACCAGGAAAACTCTTCTGCCCCCCTTCGGCCCGGAGCCCTTAAAGGGGCACGGTCTGGCTACAGTGTTCGTGCCAGTTGCAAGCCTGCCAGCACCCAGCCAGCAGACCCTGCACCTGGCACGGCATGAGCCAGCCACCCACTGCCACCCAGCCCTCCCTCTCTTCCCAAGACCAGACAGGAGCCTGCCCGGGGCTGCAAGAGGCTGGCACCCACCTGGTCTAGTGCGGAGATTGTGGACCTCATCGAGGTTTGGGGAGAAGCCTCCAATGTCCATGATCTCCGCACTAGCCACAGGAACATGGCCGTCTACAGCCGCATGGCTGACAGCCTGGCCGCCAGAGAACACATGCGGACCCGGGAGTAGGTCCGCTGCAAAGTCAAGGACCTGCGGCAGTCCTACTCCAGGGCCTCCCAGCCAGGGGCCGACCTGGAGGCCTGACCCCACTTTGACGCTCTGGGCCACATCCTGGGGGCTCACGCTGTCCATGCCCCCCGGGTGGTGATCAACCCCAGGGCAGAGGGACCCATCCCTGACACCGAGGAGGAGGAGGAGGAGGATGCCGAGAGCCAGGAGCCTACAGGGAGCCAGCCCAGGACCCCCGAAGCACCCCACAGAGCACATCAGCTGTGTCGTCCAAGGCCGAAGAGGGCTCCACATGTGAGTGCCATCATGCTCCCCTTATGTGTACGGAGGGTAGGGGGAGAGGGAGCCCAGGAACAGTGCGCCTGGGCCTTGCCCACCATGGAGCAGCAGCTGGGTGTCATGCAGGGGCCCTGGCCTGTTCCTCACACGCCGACCTCGCCTTGCAGAGGGGGACTGGGTTTCACCCACCATGTTCCCAGGGAGAACTGACCAGTGCTCATTTCACCACAGCCGCAGCACCTGGGACTGCAGGGCACACCACCCCACCTGCAACAGCCACCCACACTCGGGCCAGCAGGTGCACCTGCAACCTGGAGGACTACCAGCGGTGACATCTGCGGCTACTGAAGCACCAGCTCCGCACCCAGGACCATTGGGTCTGGGAGGAGCTGCGGCAGCGGAGCTTGGAGGCGCTGGAGGAGCAGGGCCGTGACCTCAGAGGCCACCTCCAGACTCTGGTGGACAGGTTCCTGCCTCATCCTGCTCCGGCCCCTGCGGCCGCCCCAGCTCTCGCTCCTCCTCCCACCTCTGCTCCCCCTCCCGCTTCCTCTGCACCCCCCCGTCCCTCCTGCCCCACCCTCCATACCCACTCCCCCCTGACGCACCCGCACCCGCAGTGCTGCGAGATGGGAGAGCCAGCAGGACCCCCTATCCTGAGCTTTCCCTTCCCTTCCTCCCCCTTTTAGCTCCCTCCTTCCCAGGTTTCCCCCTCCCTTCTCCCACCCTCATTCCTCCCTCCCCCCACCCCAGTTATGTAAAATAAAAAGAGATTGCTGTTTTGAAAACAGGTGTCTTTATTTCACATTAGGAAGGGGGGTTAGGGAGGGGAAAGAAGAAGGAGGGGAGGGTGGAAGAAGGCCCCAATGGGGCATGCAGGGAGAGTTCAGTCCTCCTCCTCTACCTGGAAGCTCTCCCGCAGGGCTTTCTGGATCCAGACGGCCTTCCGCTGGGCCTCCCGGATGGCGGCTGTGCGGGGCTGAGCGTAGTGGCCAGCCATGTGCTCAGCCTCAGTCATCCAGGCTGGCAGGAAAGCCTCTCCCTTCCGCTTGCACAAATTATGCAGCACGCAACATGCTGCCACCACGGGAGGGATATTGTGCTTGGCGAGGTTGAGGCGGGTGAGGAGGCACCTAAAGCGTGCTTTCGATCGTCCGAAGGCCCCCTCGACCACAATGCGAGCCCTGGCGAGCCTGGCATTGAAGGCCTGGCGGGAGGGGTTGAGGTGCCCCGTGTACGGCTTCATGAGCCAGGGCTGTAGGGGGTAGGCCACATTCCCCACCAGGCAGATGGGCATGTCCATGTCCCCAACCCTGATGTGGCGGTTGGGGAAGAAGGTCCCGGCCTGCAGCCTCTGGCACATGGAGAAGTTGTGGAATACCCTGGCGTCATGTGCCTTTCTGGACCAGCCCACATTGATGTCCATGAACTGGCCCCAGTGGTCACACATGGCCTGCAGGAGCACAGAGAAGTAACCCTTGCGGTTAATGTACTGGGAGGCCTGGTGTTCTGGGGCACGGATGGGGATGTGCGTCCTTTCGATGGCCCCCCCACAGTTGGGGAAGCCGAGGGTGCTGAACTCCCGGATGACGGCATCCGGGTTGGCGAGGCGGACCACCCTGCGGAGGAGCACCCGGTTGATGGCCTTGACCACCTGCAGAGAGACACACAGCAAACCGCGAATCACTGGGGTGCCCGGGTGGCTGGGAGTGTTCGATCCCTGGCATTGCCCCACGCCCCACTCCCAGAAGCAACCCCTGCTGTGATCCTGGCCATCGCGGATGGCGTGTAGTAAGGCCGGGACAAAATGAACCCTCCTATGTGGGGCACTGTCTCCTCCTCCCCCACCCCCGTTTTCCCTGGGGCTGCTCATCCCCTCCTTGCAGCCCCCGGCCCAGTGGCCGGTGAGTACCGTGCCTACATGAGCACTGCTCCAACGGTGGATTTCCCCACGCTGAACTGGTTCGCGATAGATCGGTAGCTATCCGGTGTGGAGAGCTTCCAGAGGGCGATGGCCACATGCTTCTGGAGGGGGATGGCGGGCCTCATGCGAGTGTCCCGTTGCTGCAGAGCAGGGGCGAGCCACTCACAGAGCTCCAGGAAGGTGTCCTTCATCCTGAAGTTCTGGGTCCACTGTCTGTCTTCCCAGTGCTCCAGGACGATGCGGGCTGCTGGTGTCCAAACACCAGATGCGGTGGGGCACGCTGGCATCCGGGCGGTGCTGCGGCTCCTCCACGGAGGAGGCCAGGTGGAGAGGCAGGGGGCTGACGTGCAGCCTCCAGCCATTGCTGGCAGGCTTGCAGCAGCAAGTCCAAGAACTGCACCAGAATGCCCAGGGCGAGCTCTGGCTCCATGTTACCAACTGCAGCGGTGTCCCCAATGGGAACCACTGACACAGGGCAGGCGCAGAGGAAAACGCTTTGCTGTCCCTCGGCGAGGTAGGCAAGCAAGCGAAAAAGCTGAGAACCGGCTGTCCAGGGGGGTCCCTTTAAGCACAAGCCTCAGATAGCCTCAGACAGCAGCCACACAAAGCAACTACTGACCTGATGCCCTGCTGGAACCAGTTTCAGCTGCCCTTAAATGTGACCCAGCATCCAATCAGTGTGAACACGCTAGTTCAAATTAGCAAAACGCTAATTTGAACTATTTTTTAAGTCTAGATGCGCTAATTCGAATTAACTAATTCGAACTAAGTTAGTTCGAATTAGCGCTGTAGTGTAGACATACCCTGAATGAGGAACTCTATTTCTAGCACCCAAGAATACCCCCAAACCCTTACTGATAGCGGTTCTTAGGACAAATCATATACTGAAGACAGCTAATTGCTTGAAGAAGCAGACAAGTGATTAAACAATTTTCACCAATTGACAACAAAGTGAACAATGCACACTGATGTTAGTTTTATTATGCTCTTTGTTATCTAATTGTAAAAAAATAATAATCTTAAGTAGGAACTTCTGTTTTTCCCTGCAGGTCATAGAGTTGAAATTTGAGAAGTTTGATGTGGAGAGAGATAACTACTGCAGATATGATTTTGTGGCCGTGTTTAATGGTGGGGAAATCAATGATGCTAAAAGAATTGGGAAATACTGTGGAGACAGTCCACCTGCGTGAGTAATTTCTTTGGGTTATTAATATAGCTATAATTGGATTTTTTTTGGTCATTAATTTGTCACTACATTTTTCTTGAGCTTATTTTGGAAAAATTTCATATTCTACATCAAGTACATACTGTGGGCTTTTTCCTGTTAATATATTGCAGCTATTGTACCGAGTAAGGCTTGACTTTTAAATGCCTGTGTATATGCAGAGATAACTGCTTACAAAGATTTTCTCTTTCTTTCATAAGGGCTGTCCTAAATGTGGAACATGCTCCATGGCATTTAGTTTATGCATAACTCACTGAAATACGGTTGTTCAATGACAATTTATTTTATTTCTAATGATTATGCTTTTCACCATTAGACACCGTATGTTAAATCTTGCCTTACCTCATCTGGTCACACACGTTTCAGTTTCCCATTTCTATTCAATTGGTAATTTTAGTGCTTTGGGTGACTTACCAAAATGGATGTCCTCACATTCTGGTCCCAATACAAGGGCAGAATATTTCCTAGGTTGTTCCTGGGCTACAGCCTTCACTGGTACTGATGCAGGGCTTTGCTATTTGACCTTTGCCCTTCCCCAAGATAAACAGTTCCTTTTTATTTACCCCCTTGGCGCCAGGCTGACTGGTCCTTCACTCCTGGACCAAAGGGGTTTCCACACCAGCCACCAGTAGAGCTGTTGAAGAGCTCTGTCTATAAGCCCTATGCAATGAAGGGCTTATTTACGCTCTATGCAAAGATCATCCACTTCACTGTTTAAGAGTAATTTAATCCATTGCCCTCTTTTAAAAAAAAGTCCTTTCTCCTGGCATCTTTCTAGGTTATGTTAGCACAGCTTTTCTGGACTCCTCCAAAATCTTTCTAGTTTGCCCTCTTCGTTGAGCTTTTTCAGTTCCACCTAAGCTGCTGCTCAGAGAAATATCAAGTGAATGCGGTCATTAACTCCCTCATAGTTTTGCCTTATCCCTGATCTCTCCCTGCAGCTTCTCTTTATATTCTCTGGAACATTTTTCGCAGTTGCCTTGCAACAATCTACACAATTCCCAGAGTCTTAAAGGATCTTTCTGGAATTCTTGGTGCAGGCACATACAGTTCTGTCCTTTAAAGGCCAGTATGTCCTGTAACAGTATTCTATTAGAAAACATTCTTTATTAAGGTAGTTCTTAGTAATATTTAGTTTTTCTTCTATTCTGTGTACTGAAGCTACAGGTTCTGTAGCATTCTACATCAGTGCTCTTTCCACAGTAATGCACAACAAAAAAAGCCCATTCTAAAAAGAGCACTACATGGGTAAGTCTAGACTGCAAGCTTCTTTCAAAAGAAGCTTTTCTGAAAGAGCTCTTTTGAAAAAGCTTCTTTCAGAAGAGAGCATCCACACCTCAAAACTGGTTTGAAAAAACAATCTGCTTTTTTGAAAGTGAACATCCAGACTGCATGGACGCTCTCTCAAAAGAAAGACCTGATTGCTATTCACAGCACTGCTACCGGGGCACCTGTGCTTTTTTCGATAACCTCTTCTTTCGAAAAATGTCCCTGTTCTGCGTCCACAAATGCCTTTTTTTGAAAGAGCTGTTTCGAAAAAGGCGTTCATCCTTGTAATTTGAGGTTTACCAATGTTAAAAAAAAAACCCTGAAGCAAAATGCAGGACAATGTAGCACTTTAAAGACTAACAAGATGGTTTATTAGATGATGAGCTTTCGTGGGCCAGACCCACTTCCTCAGATCAAATAGTGGAAGAAATAGTGATCTGAGGAAGTGGGTCTGGCCCACGAAAGCTCATCATCTAATAAACCATCTTGTTAGTCTTTAAAGTGCTACATTGTCCTGCATTTTGCTTCAGCTACCCCAGACTAAGACGGCTACATTTCTATCACTAAAAAAACCCCTGTGCTCTTTCGATTAATTTCGAAAGAACACAATTGCAGTGTGGACGCAGGTGAAGTTTTTTCTGAAAAAGGGCAGTTTTTTCTAAAAAAACAATCTAGTCTAGTGGGGTGTTTAACATAGTCTTCTGTCAGTGCCTATGCTTTTTCCTCTTGCTGCATTAGGCCTTGTGTCCATGCAAGTGCTACATAATCTGGCACTATCTTCAGTTGTCCTGATGTCCTGTGTAACAGCTGTGCATATTAATATCAGAGGGCTCAGAGATCAATGACACAATCCCATGGCCTTGGATGAACCTGGAAAACATGAGGCAATGAAATACAAAGAATGTGCTTCTGCTCCAATTAATTTACTTATTGACTTCAAATACTTTTAGATGAACTAACAAATGAGTTTACTGAGTTTATTTAATCAGTAAACTACCAGAACTTTTCCACTTTGCTAGTCAAATGAATGATAGAACTTTGGGACAATTTGATCTATTTTTGAAGCACGACAGTAATTGTTAATGATTTTTTTTCTCACTGAATATGCAGGTTACAGATAGGCATTCAT
Source organism: Pelodiscus sinensis (assembly GCF_049634645.1). Lineage (NCBI taxonomy): Eukaryota > Metazoa > Chordata > Testudines > Trionychidae > Pelodiscus > Pelodiscus sinensis. The sequence continues at coordinate 21,664,190 of NC_134720.1, read as the reverse complement.
TAGTTGGTAGACAGAGCAAGGAAGTGGTGTTTATATGCATCTTTAGTTTTGCTATTTTTACATTTAAACATTCATATATTGTGAAAATGTGATGCATGCTTCATTTTCTTCTGTTCTGTAACATTAACATGCCTACATATCTCAATACTTACAGTAAGTCTCATATGTAGTTATATTACTGAGAGGACTAAAATCCAGAAAGACTGAAAAGTCTTTACTGCATAACTGTCACGGCTCTGAGAAAAGTCTTTTAAAAATACAGCTCTAATGAGGAGCTTCTGGAGTTAAGGGCACTCAGCCTGAAAAACGCCAACCAGTTGCACTGTAATTATACAATCAGGTCTGGAGCTGACAGTAGCAAGTCTTAATTATTCTAGCAAATGCATAAAGTTCCTGAGTGAGGTTATTAATTTAACTTAACTCTTCAGCTATAATGTGGACTCTTGATGTCGAACTATTTGAAAAGATATTATGTTGTTTGTGTTTCTTAAAACAAAATGCTATAAAAATCACAAAAGTCTGTATTTGAAGGGAGTGTTTACGCCTGAGACCAGTCACTACAAGTTGAACTTCTCTGGTCCAGAGAGCCCCTGCAGCTGGGAACAAAGCCTGGCCTGACAGCCGGGGGGCCGGGATTGGAGCCAGTCCGGTGGGCAGGGAACTCAGGTCTGGTGGCTGGGACTGGCACTGGGGTCAGTGGCCATGAGGGAAGCCAATCCAGGAGGCTGGCGGACCCTGTGGAGAGCCTGGAGGCCAGCAGCAGAGGGGCTGAAATTGACCATCCCTGGTCCAGCAAATCCCCTCCTTTGGGACCAGTCAGGTCCTGAGAGTGCTGGGACAGGGAAATCCAACCTATAGTTGAATGGCCAACAGGAAATGTTTCTTTACACAATGGCTCTTTCAAATGACAAGTGTGGTAGACTGAGACAAATTATCCTTTAGATTATTTACACTGTACCTTCATGAGAATAGTATGTGATTTGTTTGTGAATGGTCTTTCAGTAGAGCTCAGTTAGGTCATTTTCAAAAGTAATGAATGGTAATAACTTTCTAAATAAAAAGTTTAGTTTTTAATAATTCCAGAAAACAGAACAGTTGGATGTTCTTCCTCCCACGTATGATGTTTTGGAGTTAGAATAATAAAGATAAATTTAACAAAATCATGTTTCCTTAGAAGTAAGGGTTTGTCAATCCCAGGGATCAGTGAAAAGGAGGTCTCTTATTGTTTTCTCCATTTTTCACTTTCTGAGGCAGCAGTCACAAAAAATGAGTGACCTGTGTGTCTCTCAGATTCCAGAGTTAATACGTTTTCATTCAGTTACTGTAGTTACAATTCCATAGTTGCTTGGCAGCACCAGAAATCAAAGGTGAAATCCTGGCCCTGTTGAAATGGTGGGAGGTTTCAGTGGGGCTCAGATTTCATCCTGCATATTTGGTTAAATTCATTTTTCCCCAGCTACTATGCTTCACTTCAGGTCTAGAGTTTTGGGCTTTTATTTATAACTTTCTGAGAATAAAGACTTTTTTTTTTCAGCTGTGTGGTCAAAGGTCATTGTAGCATAGCTAAATACTGTACTATACTATAAATACTGTACTGTACTATAAAGTACCTGGTGTTGATAATAGGGATGTTAACTAGCGTGTAATTGTGTAAACATGTAACTGCTGGAAATTTTAGTAGTTACATGTTTACACGTGGGGAGATGGGAGCTGGTGCTCATGGGGAGCTGGCTTCAGAGGCAGCATTGCAGGGGGAGAGTGGGCAGGTGCCTTTTAATCTGCCTCCTGCCGAGCACCTGCTCTCTCCTGCCCACCTTGCACAGAACAAAGCAGATTGTGAAGAACTTCAAAGTATCTCACAAAACTAGGTGAGTGAGCAACAAAATGGCAAATTAATTTTAATGTTGATAAATGCAAAGTAATGCACATTGGAAAAAATAATCCCAACTATACATACAAAACTATGGGGACTAATTTAGCTATAACTACTCAAGAGATCTTGGAGTCATTGTGGATAGTTCTCTCAAAAACATCCACTCAACATAAAGTGGCGGTCAAAAAGCAAACAGAATGTTAGGAATAATTTAAAAAGGCATAGAGAATGAGGGTATGTCTACATTGCATTCCTCTTTCGAGAGAGGAATGCAAATGCAGCTGAGTGAAATTGCAAATGAAGCGTGGATTTGAATTTCCCGTGCTTTATTTGTATAAACTGGGCGCTATTTTGAAATACCCAATTTCGAAAAAAGAAACGCTGTCTAGATGCAGTTATTTCGAAAGACCACCCTTCTTTGGGTAAAATGAGGTTTAAAGGTCATTTCAAAAGAAGAGTTTTCTTTCAAAATAATCGCATCTAGACAGTGTTTCTTTTTTCGAAATAGGATATTTTGAAATAGCGCCTGGATGCAATTATGCAAATGAAGCACGGGAAATTCAAATCCACGCTTCATTTGCAATTTCATTCCTCTGCATTTGCATTCCTCTCTCAAAAGAGGAATGCAATGTAGACATACCCTAAGACTGAGAACATCTTGCTGTCTCTGTATAAATCCATGGTATGCCCACATATTGAATACTGCGTACAGATATGGCTGCCTCAGCTCAAAAAAGATATATTGGCATTGGAAAATATTCAAAAAAGGGCAACTAAAGTGATTAGGGGTTTGGAATGGGTGTCATATGAAGAAAAATTAAAAAGATTGGGACTTTTCAGCTTAGAAAAGAGGAGACTAAGGGAGAATATGATAGGGGTCTATAAAATCATGACTGGTGTGGAAAAAGGGAATAAGGGAAAGTTATTTACTTGTTCACATAACATAAGAACTAGGGATCACCAAACAAAATTAATAGGTAGCAGGTTTCAGAGAAGCAAAAGGAAGTTTTTCTTCATGCAGTGCACAGTCAACCTGTGGAACTCCTTGCCAGAGGATGTTGTGAAGATAAGGACTTTAACAGGGTTCAAAAAATAACTAGATAAATTCATGGAAGTTAGGTCCACCAATACTTATCAGCCAGGATGGGTAGGAATGGCATAGCTAGTCTCTGTTTGTCAGGGGCTGGAAATGGATGACAGCAGAGGGATCACTTGATGATTAGCTGTTTCTGTTCACTCCCTTTAGGGCAGTGGTGGGCAATAATTTTGATGGGAGGGGCTCCAAGAATGTGGAAAGTGTTCAAGGGCCGCACTCTTCCAAGGATATTAATGGTAGAGGTGTGGGGTCTGGGATGGAGGTTGGGTGCAGAAGGGAGCTTGGGATAAGGAGGCAGTTGTGACCTGGGGCACTGGACTGGGTGCAGGGATTTGGCTTGTGAGCTAGGGCAGGAGGGGATTGTGATCTGGGGCAAGGAATTGGGGTGCCAGATCTAGGAGGGGATATGGATACAGGAGGGGGCAGAGGATTTGGGTATGTGGAGTGGGAGGCAGAGATTTGGGGAAGGGAAGGACTGGGGTGCCAGAGATAGGCTCTGCCAGGAGACTTACCAGCCAGCACCATTTCTGAATCAGCCTGCCTGCCCTGCCTCCGCACTGGCTGCAGCCCTATGCTCTGGTGGGATATGGGTACAGGAAGGGGAAACAGCAGCTCCCAGCCAATGGGATTGTGCTGGGGGTGGGAGAAGCTCCTAAAGCTATCCCCCTCCCCTCCACACATGGGCTGTGTCTACACTGGGCCACTTATTCCGGAAAATCAGCCGCTTTTCCGGAATAAGCTGCGAGCTGTCTACACTGGCCCTTGAATTTCCGGAATAGCAACGATGCTCTACTGTACAAAATCAGCCGCTATTCCGGAAAAACTATTCTGCTCCCGCTCGGGCATAAGTCCTTATTCCGGAACACTGTTCCGGAAAAGGGCCAGTGTAGACAGCCCAGTAGTCTTTTCCGGAAAAAAGCCCCGATCGCGAAAATGACGATCGGGGCTCTTTTCCGGAAAAGCGCGTCTACATTGGCCACAGATGCTTTTCCGGAAAAAGGGCTTTTCCGGAAAAGCATCTGTGGCCAATGTAGACGCTCTTTTCCGGAAATACTTATAACGAAAACTATTCTGTTTTAAGCATTTCCGGAAATTCATGCCAGTGTAGACGTAGCCTCACAGTTTTTAAAGAAAAACTGCCCTGCAGCTGCATTTGAGTGGCGTGCAGGTGGGGTGAGGCAAGCAGGGAGCCTCTCTGGGGCTCCCCACAACATCCGCAGGATGGATCAGTCAGCTTGGCAGTCAGGATGTGGCCCGTATTTTGCCGAGGCCTGCGCTAAGGCATCTGGCATTGGCCACTGTCGGAAGACAGGATACTGGGCTAGATAAACCTTCGGTCTGACCCAGTACGGCCATTCTTATGCTGCTGCTGTGGGAGGCAGTGGGGGGAGGGAGGAGGTTCTGCGGAGCCAGCTCCCACCTGCCCCCCACCCCTTTAGCTCTGATAACAGACAGCAGTGTGGGGCGGGGAGGAGGGAGAGGCAGCTCTGAGGGAGCCATTGCTCATGGTAGCTGGCTTTTGGCTTTCCCCAGCACCAGCTCCCACCTGCCCCCCAGCCTCCCCTGTGCGTTGGGTCTCACCTCTCAGGCTTACCATTTAATTGTGTAAATGACTACATGCTAACATCCCTAGTTGCTAAAAGATCTTTGTATATACTGGGCCTTGTTCTACATTCTGAGCCAATCACTTCATGATTGTTAGGTGGTGCAAAGGGATCAGGTTTGGCTGTAGTTAAACAGCAGTTTCCCTGCTATTTATAAGTTCCCTCCTGGCCCCATGTACTTACAGATTACATCTTATAACTTTACTTGAAGACAAAAATGGATTGTAGTTCAGTTTTATGCTATAAATAAATATGAATAACTTAGTACCAGAAGACAGAGGGTGAATAATCCTGCTTCAGTCATTGCTCTGTCTTTGAACTACTTACTTGAGGCCTTATTCCAATGTGTGTGGACTTCAGTGAAAATTAATATGGTCTCCCTCTTAACTCTTTATTTCTCATTTTATCCTTCTATAAAATGAAACAGTAACAATCACACAGGGCAGTGTAAATCTCTTAATATTTGTAGCTGCTTTGAGGTCCCTCAGCAACTAGTGCTATGAAAGTGCAAATAACCCTTCAGGAAAAGTAACACCATATAAAGGTGAATTTAAATGTTGTGCATTAGTTTTCTCAAGGTGGAGCATTTTCTTAAATAAGCAGATCTATCACCAGACAAGAGGCACTCTGATCCCTGATGTATTCAACAAATGCATATGTTAATGTTTTTATGTACATGGAGAGCAGCTGCTTCTGTTAAGTAGCATCTTGATGGCAGACTCCAAAGTTGCTGGCTTGTTTTAGGACAGCAGGCCGAGTCACTGTTCAGATTTGCTGATATAGCTGGACCTCCCTCATCTAAGGATGTTAAGGCCTAGTCGACTAGTCAACTATCCGATAAGCAAATGCTTATCAGATAGTCGAGTCAACTCGTCGATTTTCCCTCCCACACTGTCTCTGTTAGAGGCAGTAAAGGGTGGGGAAAAGGGCGTACTTCAAAGCGGCATCGCTACCATGGCCTTCCAAAGCAGCAACACTGCGTGGATCCCAGGGTCAGCACTCCCCAGCGGAACCTGGATCGACTGAGGAGTCCCCAGCAGACCTCAGGTTCTGGGGAAATGCTGCACAGAACCCGGGGTCAGATGGGGAGTCCCCAGCTGATCACAGATTCTGTGGAAATGCTGCGCAGAGCCTTGGACCAGCTGGGGAGTCCCCCATTGGCCCTGGGCTCCTCATGGCATTTCAGATTGGTAGCACAGCATGGAGCCTGAAGTCAGCAGGGGACTCTGAGTTCCCCAGTGGCCCCAGGCTTCATGCAGATGCTTCCGCTTTGAAATGCACGAGCACCCCACCTGGGGTCTCTTGTACATTTCACAGCTAGAATCCGTGTGCAACCCCGGAGACAGTGGGACTTCCCGCTGGCCTCAGGTTGCATGTGGAGTTCCGCATTCCTCCATTTCAAAGGAGGAATGTGGAAGTGCCTATCGACTAGTCTATGGAAATTCCATCGACTATTCGACTAGTAAATTAATCGTTACTTAACATCGCTACCCTGGTCCAGCGCACTCAGGCCCAGTCAGGAAGTTTGCCATACCAGGGGAAAGCAATGCTGGCTCCTCTGCTGCTGGTCACTGGGCTCCTCACCCAGCCCCCTTTCTGAGCTACCAGGCCCCTTGCCATCAGACTCTCATCTGGCTCCTACTCCCAGCTGCCTGGGCTCTCAGTTGTAGAAAGTCTCGGATGAGAGAGGTTCAACTGTGTGTGCTAGTCTCTGAGAATTACCATATGTACTTTTTTAGTTCTTTTATGGTGCATATCATAATGTAAAGATCAAAATTAGATAGCTCTGCATAATCCACCCAACCACACCCTGCTCCTGCACACTACCTCCCATCCAGATTCTGCACCCCCATCTCTATTGCACTCGCTGGCAGCTCTGTCCCACACATTGGACCCCTCATTTTTGGCCTCACCCCAGAGCCTAGGGGGCCCCATAAAATCCACTAACCTTGGAACTGCAGAAAAGTTAATCTTTCTGGGTATGTCTACACTGCAGTTAATTCGAAATAACAGCCATTATTTCGAATGAACTTTAATAGCGTCTATACATACAAACCGCTATTTGGACATTAATTCGAATTTGGTAAACCTCATTCTATGAGGAGTAACGCCAAATTCAAAATAGCTGTTTCGAATTAAGTGCTGTGTAGACATTTAATTCGAAATCAGGGGCCTCCAGCCCTTCCCAGGGAGCCCTGGTGGCCACTCTGGGCACAGCCAGGAAAACTTACTGTCCTCTCCCCCAACCCCGGAGCCATTAAAGGGGTAGAGTCTGGCCACAGTGCCTGTGCCAGCTCCACGCCTGCCAGCCCAGAGCCAGAAGTGGCCACCGGGGCCCTTGACCCAGTGGCTCCAAAACATGAGCCAGCAAGCCACTGGCAGCCAGGCCTCCATCGCTCCCCAGGAGCAGTCTGCCAGCTCCCAGGAGCCTGACAGGGGTTGGAGAAAGCGGGTGCCTTCCTGATCCAGGGTGGAGATCATGGACCTTATTCAGGTTTGGGGAGGATGCCCCCAACGTCCATTATCTCCGCACTAGATGGAGGAATGCAGCCGTCTATGGTAGGATAGCTGCTAGCCTGGCCATCAAAGGCCACATGCAAACCCAGGAGCAGGTTTGCATGAAAATCAAGTTGGTCCGGCGAGACCCCCAACCCTGGACCATGAGCTTCCCCTCCCCTTTTTTCACCTTGCTTCTCCCTTCCAGCTCCCTCCTCGCAGGTTTCCCCCTCCCCTCTTCTCTCTTCCCCTCTCCCACCTCCTTTTCCCAGTCTCCCCGGAGGTTCACCCCCCCCCCAGTTTTGTTCAATAAACCCAGTTTCTATTTTTGAACATACGTGTCTTTTATTTGACATCAGGAAGGGGGGTAGGGAGGGTAAGTGGAAGGACCTGAGGGAGGAATGGGGCACGAGCCCCCAGTGGGGAGGACTGGGGTGGCTCTGAGGGGTGGACGCTCTCCCACAGGTCTTCCTGGATCCTGACAGCCCCCCGATTGACACACACCCCCAGATGGAAGCCTGCAGCAAGTGCAGCTGAGCTGATGGCAACGACCCCACGAGATGCACTGGCAGGCCCAGGGGCAGCTCTGGCTCCATGTGGCCAAGTGCTGTGGTGTCCCGAGTGCGGGCACTCAGGGCAGTCCAAGACACGACTGCTTTGCTGTCCCTCATCACGGTAGACAAGCAAGCCGGGAGCCCTGAGAACTGTCTGTCTGGGGTGGGGGTAGGGTCCCTTTAAGCATGGAGCTCAGTTAGCCTCAGGCAGCAGCCCCACACACTAAGTCCTAACCTGATGCCCTGCCGACACTGGTTCCGGCCAGCCTTAACTTTGGTTCAGGGTCCACTCAATGTGGACATGCTATTTCAAAATAGCAAAAAGCTATTTCGAAATCGGTTTTGTGTGTAGATTTGTTAATTCGAGTTATCTTAATTCGAATTATTTCGAATTACGTTAACTCGAATTAACGCTGTAGAGTAGACATACCCTGTGTGTGTGTGTGTGTGTGTGTGTGTGTGTGTTTTGCTTCTCATTTGTGTGGTCTCCAACTAATTTTTCTGTGGGACAGTGACCCCTAACTCCAAAAAGATTCCCCACCCCTGCCATAAATAGACAGTGTTGAAACCTTTTGCGTTGGACATAATATTTTACTTCATTTAAAAATGAAGCCTGGCCAACAAGGCCCCAATTGGAGCCCTGCCCCCATCTGGCCACAGCATAACCCCTCCCCACACCCCAGCCTGAGCCTATCCTACCTGAACTCCCTGCACTGAGTCCCTCTTACCCCCACATCCCCAATCCCCTGCCATAACACTACTGCACCTCCCACCCTAGTTCTGGGCCCTGAGCCCATCATACACTCAACCTCCCAGCCCTGAGCACCTCATACATCCTAGCCCGCATGCCTGCACCCCCACATCCCCAGCACCCTGCCATAAGATTGACAGAGACAGCTTGAATGCGTGCATGAAGCTGAATTTGACCAGTTATGATGTAAACTTCAAATAAATGTGCAGAAAGATGCAGCAGCAGAAGTCCCATTAAATAAAAGTCTGTGAGCACAATGTTTCATTTATGCTATTATTAATCAGTATGTCAACTATCAATATTACTAACTTGTATGTTTTCATTCATGCAAATGGACATTCTTATATGGCTCTTTGTTGACTACTTGTTCTGAATTTTGATGTAGTTTGGCTCCTTGATTTGAAAAGGCTGCTGACCCCTGGCCTATGCTGTATTATTCTAATTCAAATGAGAAGATATGATAATACAGCTAGGTCAAATATCCCTCAGACATTTATTTTTACTTTTAGTGTTTTGCAATCAGAACACAGCTTTCTCAGAGCAAATTTGCAGGGTTCTTGTAATTCCACTACTCTGTGCCAACTTTGTGGGAAAAGAGCAAATTCTGTGCAACTCGAGTCAGCTTCAGATGTAGAATTCCAAATAACCAGTGAAAGTGTGAGTGTGTCTTAGTGGGTGTCTTAAACCCACACCCAATTAACTGCAGTAATATTTCACTTGTGGAATATCAGCCAAAAACTGAGATATTCACAGGTTTTATTTTAAGGACCTAATTAGGAGTGTTAAGAACAGCCACTTAAGGCTTATGGAAAAACCAAACATCTATCAGATTTATTGAGTGGTGGGAGGCAGGCAGAATAATTTTGTAAGATTTACTTTTTAAAACCATTTCTTTTCTTCCTCGCACCAGGATTTTTTCCCCTTTTTCTCCATTTTCTTTCTTGCTCCTATTTTTTCCTTGTGACCTTTCTTTTGTATGTAAAATGCACATTCAGAATTATTAATGAAAATCAAAACAGTCTCCAAAATGTACGAGAGTAGGAGAGGGGATAGGGGAAGGGGCTGCTGCCATCCCTGCATACTATAAGATGTGTAGTAACAGCAAAAATCATAGTCACAGAGGCTCTTACACAGGGGTGGGCAATAATTTTTGCAGGGAGGCCATTTAATTAATTTTGGTGCAAGGTCCCAGGCCAGCACCACCCCCAGAAGCGGAGGGATCTGGGGTGCAAGGGGTGAGACTGGGGACTAGATTCCCCCCAGAGTTGCATGAGCCAGAGACTTTCAATTAAAAACACAGCAAAGGGCTCATAGCTCTGCCGCTACTGTGTTGCCTGGCAGCTACCTGGAGTGGCTGTTTAAAAAGCTTGTGGCTTCAGCCTGTGATCTGGGTAGTGCCACAACTAGAAGCCATTAGCCATTTAAATAGGGTCCTGCTGCCTAAGCCACTGTCTGGAAATTTGGTGTCATGGGCAGCAGAATATAAATAGAAAGTGGCCAGATGTAGTACACGGGCCAGATCAAAGCATTAGGTGGGCTGGGTCTGGCCCCTGGGCTGCTTCTTGCCCAGCCCTACTCTTACTGAATTCGTCATACCCTGAGGTAATTGCATTGGGGCCCCACTGTGGAAAGTGATATAGACACCCTTGATGAAATGGCAACTACTTCACTGAGGAATCTGTAACAAATTTTATACCTTACATTTAAGATGAGGGTATTTACCCAATTATTTTTAAAAAATCTTAACCCAGAGAAGGTAATAATACCTGAAACTCTTCCTTTAGTTACTTTTCTAATTTACCAGGCATTTCACAATCCAATATTGAATTCAATTTCTCTGTCCCTTCAAACATGAATAGTTGAGTTTTCATTTAAAAGTTTGAAAAAAAACAAACCCCTCTCTCATTTGTCAGTTACCCAGGGCTTTTGAAATATGGTTCCCTTCCTTTAGTTATTCAAGCTGCTCTTCCATTGTGCTGCTGCGGAGTCACTGCTGAATGTAACTGTACTCATTTTGAGATTAGTCTCAGAAATATGATTAATTGTATGATAAAACTGAAAGAGCTGGGTAAAGAACAAAATTCTGACCTAAGCATGAGTATCTGAAATGCAAGCAAAGAACCCCCAAAAGCCTTGATTTGTCCTTCTCCCCATCCTAAGCAGCCTCCTTGAAATCAAAGGTGCTGCATGGGTGTAAGGTCCCCTATTTCAGTATCACTTATACACGTGCTTAACATTATCTTCCAGATAATGAGTCCTAAAGAAGCCATATCTTCAGACACCGACAGCCCACTCTATTAGTTTCATTCAGCATGTACACAATAATTGACAGCTTTTTTTCTCCTCTCCCTGCTTTAAATTTTTAGTGTTTCTGTGCCTCTTGCTCCACTCATGATTTGAAGGAGAGGGTTGTGCCCCATTAAGACTCATGATACTGTCTCTATTTATTGTTAGTCTGTAAGGTACTACCAGACCACTTGTTTTCTTAAGTTTAAGTTACAGACTAACACGGCTATTGCTATGAGATTTTCAGAATATGTTAGAGTATCAGTATGAAGTGAATGGCATTAGTCATGTACATAAAGTAACACATGCATAAGCCTTTCCAGCATCAGGCCTAACTGATGGAATAATTTGGATCAAAGACAGGTATATTGAACTGCTTTTTTAAATATGTTTCCAATTAAAGCTTGCTTCAGTGAATCTCCTGAAAATAGTTTCCTATAGCAATGAAAGTTACTGTCACCTCTAGAAAACAAAACTAGCTCTTCAGAATTTCTGTCATGCCACTGGCCTGCTAGGTGATGTTAGATGACTTAGCAGCTCAGTTTCTCTGTCTGTAAAATGGGGATGATACTTGCCTGCTTTGAGATCCTGAGCTTCCTGGTTTAAAGCATACAAAACAAGTATTTTTTTCTGTTTTAGGCCCATTGTATCTGAACGAAATGAGTTGCTTGTTCAGTTCCTGTCTGATTTAAGTTTAACTGCTGATGGCTTTATTGGTCACTATAAGTTCAGAGCCAAAAAGTTACCTACAACCACAGCTCCAGCTACAACCACTCCCTTTGCAACAGCAAGTAAGTTGTAGTAGTTTTATTTATTTTATACTGAAGAATTCCTTTCAGGAGAAAGGAAAGATGAAGGGAAACTGTAGTAACTTGGTGAAAAAGCAGAACTTGGTTTTGTGGTTTGTTTGTATTAAAAATATTAAGGGAGTATACGAGAAATAATGCTCCCCAGGGATCACTAGACTCCATTAAACATAATTAAAGAAAACTTCTCCAGTTTAGAGTTTCCTGTCTGTCTTACTGATGCAGGTGAAAAATGTTAGCTCAATGTTTGAAGTAGCATTTCCTACATTTGCTCATTTTTCTGGCAACTAGCAAGTACCTTTCACCATGATAATCACATAGTGCAGTGCAAGACTGATTTCTTGTTTATGCTAAATAAAATCTGGTTACTCTTCTGAAAATTGTTTCAATTTAGATTTCTGAGGAAATAATGAAGTAGTTTCAGGCTGAGTTTTTATATAAAAATTGACCATGCATGTCTGTTTGTCTAGTTGGTGAGATCTAACAAATGGTGCAGATGCCAATCAAATTCTCATTAGACCCTACTAACAACATCACAGCAATGTTTTATCTTTGAGTTTAGAACTACACAAAAGATTGTGGGGGTGATTTGTAAAAGAACTATGCAGTATTAAAAATGAGAGCCCCCTTTTATAACTTACCTAAATATAGGCAGTGTGTCTAAGATCAGTGGAAAGTTTCCCATATGCTTCACCAAAAACACCTCATTATTGCTGGGATTCTGAAGGGCTTAATGCTTGCAATCTTCATATCCTGAATGTGAGAGATTAGATGTACAATAACAGCACACACACAAATTATTTATGATGTTTTTTATAGCATGTGGGTTGATTGGTACTAAAACATATCAAATTGTCATAAGAAAAACTTCAGAAGGGTTGTCAGATGTGATGCTGAAAATACATAGTGAAAGGCTATTAAAATAGTCATTAGGTGAAAAACATTTGAAAAGTCAAAATAATAAACTATAAAAGCAAGATATTTTTTATATGACAGTGGAGAGAACCCTAGTAACTACTAATCAGTTCTTCCTCAACAAAGTTCTCTATTTTGTTACTTCCTATATTTACTGTGCCCTAAACTTGTCAGCTGTCCCACCTTGCACCATTTACATCAAGGAGCTCATTCATCTATTTTGGTATTTGTTTTGTTTTTTGTAAGCTTTATTAATTAGTTTAGAACTTTTAAAACCAGTCCTTGTGGCACCATTGATGTTAAAAATAAAACCAGTCTAATAGTGATCTCGCAGAGTATGTAGCAGAGTTGAGAGGAACCACAAAGGAGAACTTGTTGGAAGAGACAAACAGGAAGACCTCTCGATTTGTGATCTGCTGTCCATGACTTAGACCTGTATCAGCAAAACAACCATCTACAGTTTAAACATTTGGTGAATCACTGAATAGCACATGGAAAAAGACTATGGGCATTTTGTCATTAACAGAATCTTCAGTAATAATAGGCATTTATTATCTTGAAAATCAAAAGAGTTCAAGCCTGTATTAGGCTTGTTAAACCGTAAGTGACTGTTTAACTTTTAGTAAGTACTTCCATTAACCATCATATTTAGTTATATACATTTACAGTACCATTACTATTAAGAAAAATACCAAATACTGAAAAGCCCTGAAGTTTTCAAAAGATTAAAGTAAGTCAATTAAATGTTTCATATAATGCTACGTAATGAGTTAGGTTTGTTTTTAATTTAACTATATAGGCAAGTCATGTTACTTCCAGTATAGCTACAGATAAAACTGATAGTGGTTCAGATAAAACCTTCTCTGGTTCACTTAGTTGCAACATTTCTCATCCACACAAGCCTTTTCCCATTTCTCAGGTGTGGTAGCGAGGTTTTGTACCAAGCTGATTTATGTTTGCAAAATATACAGTATTTTTTCATATACTATTCTTCCCAGGATACCTTGAAGTATAATCACGAATGCACACTAAATCATAGCTGACAAAATATTTTGTGATGCATTTTCCCATTCATTAATATGCATTCATGCATACTCTCTAAATAGACAAAAGGAGGAAAGAGAGGGGAAAGAAAGGTAACTGAGGCACAGAAAAATTAAGTGACTTATCTAGGGTCACAGGATATCTGACAGAGCTAAGAAGCTGAATCCATACAGTGTTGAACCTAGATGGCCCAAGTCAAAGGGCAGTACTTGAACTGGAAGATTATCTTTTCTATCTGAACAGGGCTGTATAGTTATAACTATAATACTGTGTCTCATTTACAATATTAAGTGTTCAGTAGCTGAGCACCCACGGAGAACAATTAGCTCAGCATCCACCTTCAGCCAAGTACCCCTTCTCCTCCCAGTGCTTCTTGCCCGCTGGAGCCCCAGCAGATCAACTCCTCCCACTCCCTTCCAGTGCCTCCTGCTTACCAGCTGTTTTGCAGCATACAAAAGACACCAGGCGGGAGAAGTGGGGATGGGGCATGCTGAGGGAGGGGGTGGAAAGAAGCAGGGCAGGAGTGGAAAGAGGCAAGATGGGGGTTTGTGGGGAGGTAGGAGTGGGGTTGAGCATCCCCCAGCTAGAGAGGAAGTCGGCAACAGAGCGCAAGGAAGTAATCTGAATGCATGTATCAGATCGCATTACGTTGTCAAATAGAAGTGTTATTGCAAATTACTATAAATAATAAATAAAAAATTGTGCATTAAATAACACGAACACAGATATGTTGGAAACCCACAAAATTAAGACAGTTTATTGATAAACCTGCCATCATTTTTCATGCCATCTTGGCATCTCTATTTGCTCCAACCCCCACATGGCTTAACATTTATACTTGAATGCATAAACACAACAGGGATACATTAAAGATGCACTAGCATCTTTCATAAATTTGCCAGCAAATATTTTCGAAAAGATTAACGTCTTATCGATAGGTTTTAGTTGTACCCATGACAATTAAGTGTATGCAGTTATGTAACCTCACAAACCAAGTGAGCTTCTGAAATCTCTGTCTTTACATAGGTTGAACCTCTCTAGTCCAGACTGGTGCTGGACCTGAGAATTTGCCAAACCAGGGGAGGTCAATCTTGTCTAGCAGCATTGCCAACACTTCCACTGCTTACTAGGCTCTTAGAAAAACTTTTACAAAGATGGCTCTGCAGTACCATAGACACCAAAAAATGTAGATAGTATCACGAGCTTTCCTGGGCACAACCCACTTCTTCAGAAGACATTTAGGGGTAAACTAGAACTAAGTAATGGCACAGAACACTGAGAGGCATGAAGGGTGGCTGTAAACATACTTTATGGGACTGCAGGTATCTTGGCTACACCCATAGTAAGTGGACATCTGGCTGACTAAAATCATGCCGGGATGATGGATGTTGTCAGACCAGAGAGGTTCAACCTATAGGATGAATTCTGGATTATACAAGGCTTTTTCATTTCTGTTCAACTGCCATTAAGGTAGATATGTTAAGACATGTATATAAAAAAGACCCAGTAAAGATTGGGTGAGGAAGTTGGAAGATCACTATTTCTGAAATAATCTTCAGGCAACTCATCCCTTGGAATCTCAAATCTAGTTCTATAGATTGAAAACACCAGGAAGAATCTTGAAAATATTTAGAATATTTTAATCCAACTCAATATCAATTTCACTTTTTTTTGTTCTATGAAAAAAAAGCTTTGAAACCTACAGTTGCCCTCTGCCAGCAAAAATGTAGAAGGAATGGGACCCCTGAGAGCCATTACTGTTCAAGTAACTTTGGTAAGAGCAAAAAAGTGTTTTTTTGTTTGTTTGTTTTTTGTTGTTTTTGTTGTTGTTGTTTTTTTACAATAAGTGACTTGGGGCTATGTGTTTAGTCTCTGAGGAATAACAGAATGTAGTTGAATATTGTTATTAATATGCTAAGAGCTGTTTTTATATCAAACCGTCTGTCTCTCTTACGTATCTGTGACTCAATACCTTCCTGGTGATGTTTTGAAGTAAAGACAGTCAATGTGTCTCAAAAACAAACATACTTTTCAGTCTAAACATAAATGACTACATAGAAGGTGAACTGTTGCTATATGAAAGTGTCGATTCAAATACTGCGCTGGCATGCTGTCTTGCTGGAATGGCCTGCATATATTTTATTCACAACGATGTGCTTGTTACACATACTTGCATCACTCACTATTCTGTAATTCAGTTTGTAGATATCCAGACTTTTTTTTAAGGAACCTAAGGTAAAATATGGAGAAGCTGTGAAGGCCTATGAGCCATGTTTTTTATTCAGATATAGACACCGGTGATTAAATAGTACTGCATAAATACAGTAAATCACCATCAGTCAAGTAACTTTGTTCAGTTCTCTCAAAGTGATTCCCACATATCAGTGTTGGAAGCCTCTTTATAAGCCTCACTCCCTTCTACTGCTATTGAAACCTCACGTTGTGGCCACCATCCAGTCTTCCAAAGAAAGCTGCCCACAGTAGCCTTTCAGGCTAATCCAGTGAGAATATTATTAATTATCTTTCCTTTGTGACACTTTACCATGGCAAACCAGCCCTAAAATAGAAGATCTGGAGTTCCTTGAAAAATCCCATATAAAAAATGGATTGTGAGATGGCATAGGGCCATTTCATTAATATCTAATGCCAGGGGTTCTCAAACTTGTGATACTGCAACCCCCCCTCAGTTGCTCGTGACCCCCTCTCCGTTGCTGCAACCAGCCTCTCAGTTGCTCGTGACCCCCCTCTAATTTGTTTGCGATCCCCCTATAAGTTACTCGCAACCCCCTGGGGGTTGGGACCCACAGTTTGAGAAACGCTGTCTTATGCTATTTTCTTTGCTGCCAGCCAGTATAGAAGAGTGGTTGCTGGTACAAATTAGAAAAGTCTTTAGGCTTCTCTAATTAGCCCTCAGTTCAGATTGGCTCACAATCAGAGGGCTCTGAAAATAGCTTTAAGCCAGGGGTGTCCAAACTTTTTTCAAAGAGGGCCAGATTTGATGAAGTGAACATGCGTGAGGGCCGACCATTTTGCCTGACATTCTTTGAACCATTAAAATTAAATGCAAATTAACTATTTTATGCAACGTTTATTGCAAACGGCATACTTTTCATTTTGTCACATGGATGACAAATCTAAACAGGTGTTAAAT
The DNA here is from genome assembly GCF_049634645.1 of Pelodiscus sinensis. Lineage (NCBI taxonomy): Eukaryota > Metazoa > Chordata > Testudines > Trionychidae > Pelodiscus > Pelodiscus sinensis. The sequence continues at coordinate 21,647,614 of NC_134720.1, read as the reverse complement.
CACTCTGCCTTTCATATCTGAAGGCCAGATGAAAAAAAAAATCCAGGCAGCTGAAATATATGTCAGGAATATTGTAAAGTACATTACATATTATTGGTAATAAAGGTTGTCTGTCAACTTTTAAGTTCAAAAAATATGAACAGGAACATAACACCAAGTATACATGTTGTGTCCAAATATATTTATAACTGATTTAGACCAACTGACATTAACTGAGATTTTACAGTGTATTCATCTCAATACATATGGATTCGTTGGGGGCCATAAAAGATAGATATTGCTAAATTACCTGTGGGGCCGTATTAAATCGGAACACGGGCCGCAATTGGCCCGCGGGCCGGACTTTGGACATGCCTGCTTTAAGCCATGTTTACTCCCCTTATTGAGCTGTCCTGGCAACTGAATCACAGTATCAGAGTCAAAGGCTTTTTTGAACATTAAGGCTACATCTAGACTATAGGCATCTTTCTGAAGAAGCTTTCTTTGGAAGAGATCTTCTGAAAAAACTTCTGAAAGAGAGCATCCACACAGCTGAAGTGCATCGAAAAAGTGATCTGCTTTTTTGAAAGAGAGCGTGCACACTGAATGGACGCTTTCTTGCATGTAAGCTGTGATTGCTATGGATGGAATGGTCACCAGAGCACCTGTGTTTTTCCTCTTTCGCAAAAAGGCTTCTTCCTCGTAGAATGAGGATTACCAATGTTGGAAAAAACCCTCTGTTCTTTTGATTTTCTTGTGGAAGAATGCAATTGCAGTGTGGACATTCCTCAAGTTTTGTTGGAAAAACTGCCATTTTTCTGACAAAACTCTGTGGTGTAGACATACCCTGAGTGACACAATGCAAGGCACTTTCCTTCCATCCCATTGGGAAAATGACAAGTTTTTAATATTGGACCCAGCTTTTGATAAACTGGCATTTCAGTTGTTCTTCATGACAAAATTACTAAAATGTTTGTGATATAGGTTGTGAATTAATGCAGAAGTTTTAAATTGTGCTGGTTTGGATACCTTTAGAAAATAAGAGCAATTTCTTTTTAAATATATTATATATCTGTAATATCTGGTTGCTGATTTTTAAAGTGTAGTTTTCTTAGTCTCCATTAATGTAATATCCCTAGTCCTATTGTGATGAGACTTCCACATTTAATCTAGGTTGAACTTCTTGCAATTATAAGAAAATGTTATATTCACAAATGTTTGATCTGAAATATTGGTTATACCAATATATTCAGTTGGTATGTATTAGATAATTAAAGCTCTATCAGATCTCATTCAAAGGTGAATTGCAAAGGAGAAAAAATATTGTACCATTAATAGATCAAAAAGGAAATACGTGTCCTAGTTTGCTTCTGCTTGTTTCTTTATATTAGGCTTTCAGCCGATCATCATGTCACTATCACACTCAATTTCACCAGTCTTCTAAGGAACTCTCTAGCAAAAAAACCCAGGGATGACAAGACCCGATACTTTTATTGGGGGCAGAAGGGGAAATTCACCCAGAAAAATATACTAAACTTTAGAGATTGTCATTATACATCAGAGTAGGTAAAAAAGGCTTCCCCCCCCCCCTTGCCTTGCAGTTCACCTTCTCAGGAAAAGGATAGGTGTTTAGTGCAGCCTATCAGTCTCACAATTCAAACAGCAGGCAGGCGGTTCTTCTTACCATAAATATACTACATGTCAGAAAATGAACAGGTTTGAGTTTCTGTTTTTCAAAAGTACTACATACTCACAAGTTCTGTTGACATTAGTATGATCTGTGGGCATTTAGCACCTCTGTAAATTGAGGTCAAACTTTTTTTTGGCACTTAAGCTTAGAAGTGTCCCTTCCTCCTCAAAAAAGAGATATTGGTGATACAGGAGCCCAGTGTAAGACTATGAAATAATGGGCATAAGAATTTTCAATTTCTTTAAAATGTGAAAAAAATAAAGGTTAATAAAGTCTGCCCTATGATACAATAGGAAGTCAGACTAGATGATAAGTTGGTCCCATAGGGTTTTAAACTCTACAATGTTAATTATCAAAACTTAGAATTGGATTTCAGTTGTTGGTATTTTCTGGATACACTTCTATTCTTGACCAGCCTCAGTATGACCACCAATATTTTACCTATAATGTACGACCCATTTGAAGTACTGAGATTTTTGCAATGTTGCAGCTTTTATTTTGGTGGCTGATAATTTTCAGTATCATATTTTTCTTAGAGTAGAAGTTAATTTTTTTGACCTATCAGTATTGATGATTCCTATTTATCTCTTGCTTATTTCCAAAGAGTAAAAAGGTAACAAATACACTAATATATTCTTTCTTTTAGTAATTACTGGAACTGTTATTACAGCAGTCACACGGGGTGGCAGCTTACATGCAACTATATCAATCATAAATGTATATAAGGAAGGAAATTTAGCTATCCAGCAAGCAGGCAAGAACATGAGCACCAAGATCATTGTTGTTTGTAAGCAGTGCCCTCTCATCAGGAGAGGTAAGTAAACCAGAAAAATAACTGAATTATGTGTCTGTAAAACTCTTATCATAGCTTCCATTTTCATAGCTCTTCTAGCAAAATTTAAAATTAGTCAGTTAACATATCAGAACTGCTAATTACAAGAAAAAACTGTCTACATGTTATAGTGCATTTTTACAGTTTTCAGACTCACTGGATGTAAATAACAGACCATGGATAAGCATCTACTTTATGGTAAAACCTATGTATAGACTTTTAAATCTAATACATGTTGTAGGGTAGGTGAAAGAGTTCTTATATTTCATTGATGTTCTAGTGGCTCAGTGGAATTTGTTTTGGTTTTCCTAAATAAAGCTTACCTGGATTTCAGTTTTGGATTTAAGTATTTGAGAGTTCACATTCCATTATTTAGCGGGGGGAAATGTGAATAGGTTAAACCTAAGGGCTACGTCTACACTGGCCCCTTTTCCGGAAGGGGCATGTAAATTTCACTAGTCGTCGTAGGGAAATCCGCGGGGGATTTAAATATCCCCCGCGGCATTTAAATAAAAATGTCCGCCGCTTTTTTCCGGCTTTTAAAAAAGCCGGAAAAGAGCGTCTAGACTGGCCCCGATCCTCCGGAAAAAGTGCCCTTTTCCGGAGGCTCTTATTCCTACTTTGAAGTAACATCTGATGACAAGTAACATCACTATAACAAACGTTTGTATCAAGCATGTTAGCCAAGGCAACATCCAATAAAAGGCAATCAAGATGACTAGCGTGTCACTGTAAGAAATGCTTAAAGTTTTATAGTTACAAGTAACCAAGAACAATCTTCAACTCTGCCTCTTGAGCAAACTATAGTAAAAAGCAAGAGCAAATAAAAAAAATGGAACCAGAAGAGGAAAAAAATCAAAATAATTTAACCAGCTTAGGAAACAATCCAGGAGCAGTGAACTATCCTATAAAACAAAACACTCAGTGTACTAAATATGTACTCAGAGTGGCCAGCTCTGAAAAAAATTCCTGGTAAAAAACTAGTTTTTGCTTTTATCGTTAACTGCCTGGAATATGGATATCTGGGAGATGATAATGTCCTTGATAAAGCAAAGTTATTCTCTTTAGACAGACAGCTGACTACAAATCACACTCCACTCTGTTTTTCTATAAATCTGTGTTAATTTGTTATTTCTAAACTGTTCCATCTGTCTCTTACTTCCCTCAGTCCCTCTCCAATTTGTCTGATGCTTGGCAAGCCTCTGTCCTTTTATGGCTATAAAATAATGATTCTGCTTCATGACGCACATTAATTCCTCTTGCATTTCTCTTAATCCCCATTGTTCTTATATTTCATCGCTAGTGGACCTATGGTACTACCACCTATATGCTTGTCCAGTCTTTACAGTAACTTCCTTTCTGCAGGTCTAAACTACATCATCATGGGCCAGCTAGAAGAAGATGGCAGAGGTAAAATCCTGCCCAACAACTTTGTCATGAGTTTCAAGACTAAGAACCAAAAGACCCTGAACACCTTGAAAAACAAACGGTGTTAAAATGTGAATTCTGTATCTGCTTTCTGCCATCTCTGTGTGAGAAACAATTTTTATACAGTAAAAATCAGGAAGATAAAGCTGACCATAACCAAAAAGCGCTTGTCATTCTACTGTCTCTTACATATAACCATGTAACTTAGCACTGACTGTCAATTACATTAAAATATTGAGACTAGACACCAAATTTTAAACTACAAGATTTGCAGCATAACCATCTGACCTGAAACAAACCAAGTTCTGGCTCCTTTGAATCTGTTAATTTATATTTGTCTCAGAAGGATTTTTTTTAGGAATGAATTTGTGCTGATGTAAAAGAATAATAAGTGCAATATTTATATAAATTCATTTTAATGTAGGTTTTTCTTCTAAAGTTGTTTTATTTTGTGGGCTCTTACATTATCTAAGATTAAGATATTTTAAAACCTTATGCTAGACCAAAGAATTATTTATATATATAATTTGATAAGTGGAACATGCTAAAAAATAGAAAATCTGTGATCATTGACATGTTTGCAATGCTCTGGCACTTGGAATGGAAACATTTTCTTGTGGAGTATAAGATCTGCTTCTGATATCTTTGGAAGACTATAGGAACTGGATTTGGGTTTTAAAAATTTGAAATTATACTACAGCACAAGGCTTTTATCTAGTAATGTTTTATTTAGCTTGTTTTATTTTGCAGTATTTCACAAATAAAGACAAAACATTCACTCTCTAGGTAAGGGCTAGGAATCAGTCAAGGGACAGAGACCAAGATTCAGATTGACACTCAGCACTAGCAGTACAAATGGGTAGGATATTTTTCTGCATAGGTTGATGAGATAAAAAAAAAATGCCTTAAAGTCAGAATGATTTTCTATTAGACATTATTCCCTTTATATATACATGGAAGTAAATGACTAGGAAGGAACTGTTTGGGATAAACAGGATTTTACATCCCTTGTTCTAAGCGAGTAAATGAAATGTTTAACCAGTTAATCGATTAAGGAGAGGGTGGATGGAGGGGGCACCAGTCTAACTGAGCTGGAGCACCATTCCCTTCCCCTCCCCCTGCTACCATTGCTGACGAGCTGCTCGGTCCAGGCTGGAACATCCTATGCCAGTGGTGGGTCCTGCTGGCCTGGAGGCAATGAATTGGAAATGTTAAACCATTAAGGGTGAGGCTTACCAATTAACTGCACATCTCTAGATACCACAGTAACTGGTGTTCTAAGTCAGTTTTGTCCATTGCATTCTGTCTGACATCACCCCCATATTGGTGCACATAACAAAAGTCATGTGCCCCCACACATTGCACAGTGGTTGGCTGCTAGGGCCATTGTTTGTGTCTCTGCATGACACGCACTGTGGGGAGGGGGGGAAATCTCTGCATGTTGAATAGGCCCTCAAGCAAGCTGCAAGGATTGTGCTGGGGGCAGGAGCAGTGCACAGAGTTCCCCCAAGGAGCTCGCACTGCCCAGAGATGCACATTCTGGGGCCCCAGCAGCTTTGAAAAGTGTGCTGGGGCATAGGTGGCCCAGAGTATCATGGCAGAGAGGATATGAATGTTTGACAGGCCACATTTGGCCTGTGGCCATATTTTGCCCACCTCTGAGCTAGATGGTGCTTGGTCCTGCTGTGACTGCAGGCGACGAGACTTAATGACCTCTCAAGGTCCCTTCCAGTTCTAGTATTCAGTGATTCTATGACTTACCCAGCATCACACAGCAGTTCAATGGTACAGCCAGCAATAGAACCCATGTTTCCTACCTCCTACTCCATTCCTCTACTCACCAAACCAGGGCTACTCAACACGTGGCCCACAGGCCCGATGTGGCCTGCAGCCCATTTGTTTGCGGCCCGGATTTACACGGGGCCTGCAGATGGGATCCTTTGAACATGGCCTCCAATGGGAGCACGCTCCACAAGGGCAAGGCATCTCCTAGGCGGGGTGAGCACTGAACCACCCAAGCGGACAGGCTGGCTGGAACAGATGGGGTACAGGGGATCGGTGTTTCTAGCCCCTGGGGAGAGGTGCCAGGGCATTGTGGGAAGTGCTTTATATTCATGCCTGTCAGTGTGAAAGAAGCTATTTGCATATACACTTACATGTATGTGCAACCACAGTTATTGTGGTCCTTGGCATGTGCTGTGTCATTGTGGCCCCAGGACTTGCAAAGTTGAGTAGCCCTGCACTAAACCAAGCTGCTGCCATGCTTTGGCAATCAAGTGACATTTGTTTTAAAACTACATTTGTAATTCTCCAGTTTTACACGTAAGTTTTCAAATACTGGTTCATGTGTAGACTGTGCATTCTAGTGCTTGCATAACTAGACATCAACTTAGTGAACACCTTTACACTGCCGAAGTGCTATGGAAGCGATGTGTATTTTCCCCTCTTTAGGGGGGCTTGCGGGTGGAAAGGAGAACTGCACTAATCTCTGTGATAGGGGCTTTGTAAATATTAAATAGACTGCTTATGGAATATTAGTAATAGACTACTCAAGAGGACAGTAATTCCAAATATAAATTTAGAAATACAAGTTGAACCTCTCTAGTCCAGCACTCTTTGGTCTGGCACCATCTGTGGTCTGGCATGATTTTAGTTAGTTGTCCACTTATATCATGGATGTGACCAAGTTTCCTGTGGTCCCATAAAGTTTATTTACGGCTACCAGACCTGGCTTTTAGTGTTCTGTGCTATTGAGTTCTAATTTACCTCAAATATCTTCTAAGAGCCCAGTAAGCAGTGGAAGAATTGACAATGCTGCTAGACGATATTGCATAAGCTCATCACAGCTCTGGAAAAAGGTGTTTTCTCCTCAGAGAGGAACATTTTAGTCAGGTGTTTCCAGACTTAAAATATACATATTGCCTAGTGGAACAATAAATGAAACAGAGGAAATCCAAAAGCCAAGTATCATGTCCATGCCAGCACCTTAATTGAAGATCCTTTCATTAACAAACCTGTTCAAGACTATGGCTTGAAGGGAGCCTGGAACATCAATTCCATTCTTATGTCTGTATGAGTCAAGTAAGAAACAATCAATCTCTTTCTTAAAAGTTTGAGAGAGAGAGAGAGAGAGAGAGAGAGAGAGATCTGAAGGAACTGACCACATAGAAAATGCATCACCCAGAAAAATTACTTATCCATTACTTTACTTCTGACCAAGAAGAAAGACAAGAGGATTAAGCCAACTCCAAGTCTCAATACAATGAACACACTAAAACATATGTTGTTACTAAAGTACCACAGAGAATAAAATGCTGCTTTACAGGACCCGGAACTGCATTTCTGGGTATATCTGATCTCACCTCAGGGCAAGAGGATGGACGAGATGACTTAGCACTTCTTTCAGCCAATGTTTCTATTGTTATAGATATGAAAATCTGAAGCACTATACCATTTCAGATTTTTTCCCCCCAACTCAAGAGAAATGCCTTGACATAACATAGCTCTATATTTTGCTGGGCACATAGAAGATGAAAAGAGAATTATTGGCTTACAAAGAGAAATAAAGGGGATATTGTGGAAATATTAATAGATGGGTATCAATAGCTTCCAGCCAACTTCCTTAAACGCCTATGATAAAATATCTTGCTGTGCTGTGTAATGAACTGAAAATTATCAGCTCTCCTAAATATTTTTCAAGTATATCTATTTTGTTAATATCTAATACAACCAAATTTTTCAAATTGTTTTTTATTTCTTTCCTTTTTTTGGCATGTATTACGTAATATATACATTGCGCAGTTTTTGTGTTTGGCTTGTATACTAACACAACTTATCACCCCACTCAAGACTTTGATCATCCTCTTGTTTTGGAATACAGTCCTTATTCAAATAGAAAGCTGACAGACAGATCAGAATCTCTAAACAAGAGCTTCAAAAGGCCTGATGTATAGACCTCACATAGGATATGCATAACTCCACAGTGCAAATGATAGATTACTTTTACGAGAAATATTTTTATAATGAGAATTTGCTCAAAAGAGGGAACATGGACAAGCTGCGTCAGCTCTCTGTGCCCCAGCATCAGTTACAGTAATATGCCATTGTGGCTAGCTGCGCCTTCTGACCTTAAGACCGACTAATGATCTAATTCCCAACCCAGAATATTAGAACATTGCATCCACAGGATTACTGCAAAATAATCCTTGAACTATCATAAATATAATCTGGGTTTCATATAAAAAAAATACAAGAGTTTCACGTTTTCTGAATTCTAACTTGTCCACTTGAATTATACACAAGCATATGAAGATTTACTATACCCTCTAACAGAAAAAAAACTCACAAAGTTCTTACTTTCCTTTATAAGCAGAATTAAAATCACAAATAATTATGATATAAACACCTTGCAGTTGGAAGCGGTAAATTCAGAAAGAACACAAAATATCAAGATACATTTAAAACAGGATATGAAAAAAGTCTCTCAAAGAACATTCACAATGCAGCTGAGAGGGTACTTCAACACAGATAGACAAGCACTAGCTCTGCTCAAGCCAGCATACTAGAAGTAGCTGATGTAACATGGGCAACAACTTGGGCTGGGCTAGTTGTGAGTACAAAATTATGTGAGCTTCCTAGATACATACTTGAATAGTTAGCCCAAGCCCCAACCTATGCTACCCACAGCTGTGCTGCTACTTTTAGCAAGCCTGTCTATTGTGCTGGAAAACTCATTCCCAGTTGTGGTATAATTATACCCCAAACCAAAATCTTCTGAACGCACATCTTCCAATTCATAAGAATAACGTATGTTCTTACACAGAAATAATTGTACAGTATTTCCATTTGTTTTAATAAAAAAAATATTTAGCCTGGCAAACAAATAACATTTATGCTCTAGAGCCATATCTAATTCCTGTTAAAAAAATGTTTTCCTATGCCAATGATGTGTAATGCAGATACAAGTATTTCTGAACACTACTCAAAATTAAGAGGCTATTTAAAAAAAAAAAATCCCAAACCCCAAGAGTTGCATATGGCACACAGAGTGCTACCTAAAAAATCTTTGTGTGTTTTTTAGAGGCCTTGACTATTTTAAATGAATCCATTAAGGTTCTGGAGATGGATAGCTTACTTTGGCTCTATGTCCAAGATTTAAACATCCCCACTACCCTGCAATTTTCAGGGAACAAATCACAAAATTGATTTCCCAATGTTTTACAGTTGTTAATATTCAGTACATCATGTACAAAATCTGGCACCTATACAATCATGCAGTCTTTAAATTTCCATTGCAAACTAGTTTAAATCATACTGGTTAAATTTCTATTAAGAAGGCACCAGGTTTATTTTTAAGTATTGTTAAAATCTCCATCTTTTCCCACAACTTGGAGAAAAAAAGAAAAAAAAAACTAAGAGGGGGGAAAAAAAAGAGCAAAAAATAGGGGAAATAAAACATGCCAGCTCCGAAGACCTGTAGACCGACAGCTAAAGTGACTTTGTCAAAATCCACATTTTGGGTAACATTTAGTGTAAAATGCTATATACATATTTTACATACTGTACATTACATACTTAAAGAGCTTTACAGGAATGACATAGTAACATCTTTTCAACTTAGCTGAAACTCATGCAGATACAGTTTCAAATTTTATGTTGTGCAAAAAACCTGCTTTTCTGTTTGGTCTGGCAACAGAAATAAGCCATCACTGTCAACTGTGGGTATACCTAAAGTTAAACATGATCCTTTTAAAAACTGGGCCTTAATTTCTTGGATAAAACATAGCATATTTAGATGTCCGAAAGCCAAGTAGATCCCTCATTTCATTTCGGAATTTTGATAAATCTTGCCGTAATTCATTGAGATTTTCCATGGTTGCTTGATCCATGCTTTGCATCTTTTGTCTCATGGAGGTTAAGTAACGATGGACTAAACAACACATCACCTTTTGGTAGTTCTCGTCCCTCTTTTGCTTCAGATTTCTCCATTCCTTTAAACAAAAATAAAGATTTACTAAACAAAAGGGAATTATTTTTATTTATTTAATTAGAAGATTTACCTGGTGTTGCTTGGGTCCTTAACTCAATTAATTTTTGTTTTTTGGAAAATAAAATGTAAATGTACATGCTTTATTTGAATCATTGCTCCGGGCTGGGGCTTGGGTTCATTACGCAGGCTGCCCTGTGGAGAGAGAATACTACCCCAGCCGTCTCTCACCACAGCAGCTTGCGGCGGGGGGGGAGGTGGTGTCAGGTGAGAAGTGCCTGTCCGTGGTCACTGCAGCTCCAGCAGGCACAACTAGAGGAGGGATGGATGTCCCCTGGCTGGGGCAGACCCAGGTTCATCTGCTCCCTGTGCTCTCCAGAAAGAATGAGGAATTGGAGGCGGAGGGAGAGGAAGCTTCAGCCCCTCCCCCAAAAAAGGTTCCTGGGGGGACGGACGGATGGACGGACTTGGGGTTGGCGCAGTCCCAGACCAGGGGTGTGTGTGGGGCTACGGTCATTTAAAAATGTAACTGGTTAACACTATGTTTAACTAGTCAACCATGGAGCAGCTCCCTGCGTTGCAGCAGACCTGGCTGGGCTGGAGCACTGCCGTGGATGGGGCCTGCTCCAGCCCGGTTGGGTTCACTGTGCTACTGCATCATGCTGCGGGGGACTGCTCTGGCAGAGCCAAACTCAACACAATACCATGTTGGGCAGAGGGCTATCCAGCCCAACTGCCAGTTAACCAGTTACTGGTAAGTATCATGCCCCTTTACATCTACAGGGATGGCATGCCCTCATCCAGCCCGTTTCACCTGCCTTTTCTGTATGGTTTTCTCAGAAGCAATCCCATTTCCCCAGCACAACCAAACCCTTACTTTGCTTTAAGTTATGATAAGAGAAGGAATTCTTAGACAGGCAGACACACAAACTCTCTCAACTAAGTAGGGGTACATCTTCACAGAAGGGCTAACGTCAAATTAAGCTATGCAACTTAAGCTACACAATTGACGTAGCTGAAGTCGAAATAGCTTACCTCGGCTTTGGCACTGTCTACACAGAAGGAAGTCGAAAGAACAACACACTTCCTTTGACTTCTCTTACTCCTTGTAAAATGAGGTTTACCATGAGTTGGAGTAAGTTATCCTCCAGCTCAACATTATTTCAAAATAATGGCTGGTAGTGTAGACACGCATTATGTTATTTCAGAATAACATCAGTTACTCTGAAATAACGCTGTTGTGTCAATGTACCCTAATAGATTTGAGCCTTGAAGTCTGTGTACAATTACATTGGCAGCACAACATACATCCACCCAAGATGGAATTCTTATGTACTAATTTTCAACTTGTGTACATGTATATGACAATGTGTGCAGCCTTTTGAGATAAAAATGAGACCGGCCCACAAAGCCCAATTTGTGAAGCAAAAATGGAGGTCTTGTAATCTATCTGGCTTGGAAAATGTTATACAAATGTATGATATTTCTGATTTAACCTTTGTACTTAAGAGTATGTTCTGTACAGTCTTTCAATCTGGTTTGCTTGAAATATTTTTGGCTGCAAGAAGGAGCAGCAGCAATTAGTATACATAATTATAGAGTACATTAACTATGTTTATTTAAAGAAAATGTAACACCTCCCCAAAATTAAGAGACTCCAGTGTTCCTTTTTTGGTTATTTATTTTGACATGTCATATGGCATGTTTATAATTAGTCATTCCCCCCCCCCCAATTCTAACTGCACCATTACAAAATTTATTACAAGTCTCAGCACTGAAGAAAAAGAGTGTTATTAGGTTTTATATTAAGCAGCAGGGCCATTAAAGATTTCATTAATGGATTTTGTTTTGTTCAAAGAGGAAAATTATGCCAGCCTTAATTAAAAATCTCAATTAAAACTGAAATAAATGTGCGCGTTCTTGCCTTGTGCTAACAGTTATATTTTGGATTCAAAGACTAGGAAAGTTTATGGCCAGAAGGGACCATTAAATCATCTGGTCTGATTTTTCGAGCCCTGCAAATCCATGGATATCTGCAACCACGGCTGTAGATGCAGATTACCACGGCTCATTTTTCCAGATATAGATACAAATTTTACATCTAGAACCCTGCAAATTTGTGGATATCAACTGATCATTTTTGTATATGCAGGTGGAGCTATAAACATTGTTTCTGCACAGGGGTCTACTGATTTTATCTACATCACGAGCCATAATATTTCTCATACTCATAACATAATATGAGTATGAGAAATATTCTCACAACATAATATGAGTATAACAACTTGTGCTTGGCTAACGCATCCAGAAAACCATCTAATCTTGATTTGAGAACATCGTGTATCTGAGTAGTTTGTTCCAAAGGTTATGCACTTCAAATTATAAATGAGGAACAAACTTTAAACAATGCATTTTCTGATTTCAGCTTCCAGCTATTACTGGTTCTTTTCATGCCTTTTCCCACTAAACTAAATAGGCTTGTTAGTAGTCAATGCTTTTCCTTGTAAAGACACTTATATGCTATAATAAACTCAAACCTTTCTTCTGATAAGCTATAAATTGAGATTTTTAAACCTCTGAGGCTACGTCTAGACCGCAGCGCAATGCCACGTCCAAGGAACACATCCACTTTTCTGAATTTTTTTTGAAAAAGCAGACGTGCTCTTTCACCATCCCTATAAACCTCATTCTGTGAGGCATAAGGGATGTGTTGAAATAGCAGGTTTTTCTGAAATCTGGTGCCGTGTAGATGCGCTAACTTTCAGAAAAACCTCTTGCGAAAGAAAATTGGAAAAAGATTTCTGATTTAACTCTACAGTCTAGATGCAGCCTCACTATAGGGTACTTTTTTCCAACCTTGAAAAATTATTTTTGTGGTGCTTGTCTGCACCCTTGCCTATAAAATTTCAACATCCTTTTTTAAATGCAGGCACCACCATTATTTACACACCATTCTATTACTGATTTCACCAATTCCATATACAGAGGTGAAAAATCACTTCCTTACTCCTACTCACTACTTTGTTATTTATACATCTAAAGATCCCATTAGCTCTCCTCACAGTATTACAACTAGGAAGCTCATGTTTAGTTGCTTGTTCAACAGGACTCCTAAATCCTTTACATGGGCATTGTATTCCAGAATTTACAGTCCTCTGTTCCACAGGTATGGTCTGCATTATTTGCTCCTGAATGTATAACTTGGTATTGGCTATATTAAAACACATTTTACATATCCCAACTGCTCTGTATGAATGGCTGAGTGGTAAATAATGATAATAGGGCAATCCTTCTGTAAGTTACCGGGCCATTAGCAAGGACTTTATATTTACTTACAGATCATTGATCAAAATGCTCATCAGTCTTTTGTACTGATCATCATGGTAGAATCCTAGATTTCTACTTCCCCCTCTCCATTTGATGAGGATTCTGCACTGATAACTAATTTCTTGAGCTCCATCAGTTAAGCCACTTGTTTTATTTAATGTGGGCTTTGCCAATATTGTATAGTGCTAATTTTTAATTAGTGTATCATATGGTACTACATCAAAGATTTTACATAAGTATATTACATTTACTCAGTTAACTTTATCAGCTACATTTATAATATCTTCAATGAAATACATCAGGTTTGTTTGATAAGAACCATTTTCCATAACATCATACTGATGGGCAATTATATTTGTATGCTTAAATTCTTCATCAACTGAATCCCTTATAATCTTAACCATTATTTTGGACATAACTGAAACTATATGTAGAATACATTACAGTAAAAACTTTTTTATCAAGCATGTCAGGAAAGTGGGGGGTGCTAGTAAGTAAAAAATTCTAGTTAACTAAGAGGGAAGAAGTTTGGATGTGGGGCTGGGTATTGGAGCATAGGAGGTAGAAGAAGTTTGGGTAAGGGAAGGAGGTTTAGGACAGGAGGTTGAGGCATGAGAGGGTTTTGGAGTGCTGGATTCTGGAAGCGCTCATGTTGGACGGTTCCCTGCAAATGGTGACCTGTCCCTGCTGCTGCTGGTGGAACTGTGGCTAGGCGGCTCTGTGCATTGCCCACACCCAGCCCTGAGTGCTGACTCTCGACCAATGGGAGCTGCAGGGGCATCACCTGCAGGTGGAAGCAGCATGCAAAGTCACCTACCTGTGACTCCTCAGGGCAGGGACAGGTTGCCATTTGCAGAGAGCTGCCCGAGGGGAGTACCTCCAATTCCCATATTACACCCCAGCTACCACATAGAACCTGTGCCACACCCCCTCCTGTGCCTCACTCTCCAGCTCTACATCTCCTCCTGCAGTCTGAACCCTTCATGGCTATTCCGCCATGTAGTGGTCCGGAGTAGCCGCCCACTGAGCCGAAGGAGGAGGAACCCCTCCAGCCGCCATGTTGGGCTGAGGCTAACCCCGCCCTGTCACCTGACCGGAAGCCAAGGCGCGGTCCCAGAACTATAAAAGCCCAGGCAGCAGCCTCAATCAGGGCTCAGCCTGCCAAGAGACTAGAGGCCTCCTCTGGACTCCCAGCCTGAGGAGTGGGGACTGAGGCCTGGCCAGGGCCTCCTACCTGCCGGGGCCCAGAGGCAGACTACCAGTTCCCTGCCTAGGAGGCGGAGGCCCAGCTTAGCCCGCCTACCTTCACGGAAGTGGCTGAGGATCCAAAAGGCCAGCCTGATCCTGTGCTCCAGCGCCTGCCCTGGAACTGGGAGAAGCGGCCCCAGCTACCTAGACTGGAGGCGCCGCCTGGGACTCCCACGGACCCTGAGGCCTGGCCCAGCTGCTCGACACCGCCTGCATCAGGAGCCCAGCTGAGCCCCACTGACCTGCAAGCAGCGAAGGACAGGACCAGACCGCCCCAGTGGGACAAGACCCTCCTGGACTCACTGCCTCCGCCGCCCGATACCCAGGTACCGGCTGAGGGGAAGAACGGAAGAGGCCCAGAGGTAGTGGGGGCTGTTAAAGACCCCAAGGCTGGCGTGTTTTGGGCCGGAGACCCCGCTGAGCCGTAGCAGCCTTCACTGCTGCTCCCAAGGCCCTGGGCTGGGGTGCAGTGGAATGGGCGGGCCTGAGCCCCCCCCGCTGGGTGGCAGTCTCCCCCCTTGCCACTGCCACAGGCAAGTAGCCTGCAACCCTCCTGAACAAGGAGACCCCGTCCCCTTCTCTGTGGCCATACCCTGAACCAGGGCCTGGCTGTGCTCTAAACTGAGTGTTTGTTGCCATGCTCCGAACCAAGGGCCTGGCCCCTCTTTAACTGATTGCTCTGGATTGTTTGTTGCCCTGCTCTGACTGAGGGTCAGGGCCTCTTGAACTGACTGTTTGTTGACTGTAATCATGTGCTGCCGCCCAGGGCCGGACGGAGGCATGGGTGAGCCGGGCAGCTGCACAAGGGCGCCAACCGATGGGGGGCACCTGATGGCAGCTGTAAGGAGTGCGCAGCGTCCCTTACAGCTGCCACCGGGCGCCAGGCGCCCGGC
The DNA here is from genome assembly GCF_049634645.1 of Pelodiscus sinensis. Classification (NCBI taxonomy): domain Eukaryota; kingdom Metazoa; phylum Chordata; order Testudines; family Trionychidae; genus Pelodiscus; species Pelodiscus sinensis. Next base: position 21,632,231 of record NC_134720.1, on the reverse strand, counting down.
TCCCACAACGCCGGCCTGCCCGCATCCCCACAGCGCCGGCCAGCAACGCCCTTCCCCCCACGGCGTCTTACATGGCCCGGTGCGTGCACCAGCAGCGAGAGCTGAGCCGGACTGGGCCGCGCATGCGCCGTGCACCCCAGGAGTGGGCCCCAAGCTGCGCTCCAGCGGCCGTAGCCGTGCCACGTATGTGCCGTGCGCTTGGGGGCAGCGCCGTGTGCCCAGGGTGCCAGAATACCTCAGGCCGGCCCTGCTGCTGCCCCTGAACCAGGGCCTGGCCTTCACTTTGATAGCCTAACTGTGCTGGCTGCTGCCTTGCCCTGAGCCAAGGGCCTGGCCAGGTTATAAACTTACCGTGTATGTTTGCCGCCATGCCGTGAACCAGATCCTGGCCTGCTTGTAAACTTGACTCTGAGTGGCCTGTCACCCGCCCTGAACCCGGGCTCGGCGTACCTCCAGAAAGGGGCTGGGTGGACTTGCAGCCCCTTCCCCCCGAACCAGGGCGGGGCTTGGATAGATGCACAGACTTTTGAGTGCTGCCCGCCTGAAGGAAGGTCGGGTACGGACTTGTGACCTGGGGGGGCTTGGCTTAAAGGGGCAGTATCGTGGGCCAGAGTGACCGCTCACTGAGCCGGAGGAGGAGGAACCCCTCCAGGCAGGCAAACCGACTACACTCCATCTAAGAGCAGCAGGGACATATTGCTGCTTTCTGGGAGCCACACAGAGCCAGGTAGGGAGTCTGCCAGCCCTGCACCAACCAGACTATAAAGCAGACTTTGTATCAAGATAAGAAATGCTAGTTTATAGAGCTTTGTAGTAACAACAGAGCTAGATAAATAAATCACAATACAGTAAAAGCTGTTATGACAGCACCTATCACGTTATAGGAACCTTCCAGAGAAGACAAGATAAATATCTTAGGTTCACTGTAGGAAGAAATATTTCAAAGATTGTTAAAATACACTTAACTTTCCAGAAAATTTCTTACCTTCAGGCTATTCTGACGTTTGACTTTGCCAGTAGTAGTATGAGAGCTGATCCATTTACTAAGGCTGTTGAAGAGATAGCAGATAGTCTTAGGAGAAGGAATGACATTGAAAGGTGGAGGTAGCGTGCATTTGTCATCAAAGTAGCTAAGCCAAAGCTTGGCACGCGCAAACTTCCATTCTTTGTCTTCGTGATTCTAAAATATCAGAAATATTAAGATAACATTGACAAAATGAGCAAGAAAGTCTGCAAGAAAATATGTAATGTTTTGAAAGTTTATACTGGTAACTTTACATGGTTTATATTTTCCAGTACCTTAAATGCTAACATTGAATATATTCACCAATATATGCTATGGCATAAAAAAAATTAGCTACTTGTGTGTATAATTCTTTTATTAAATGCACTTTAAAGAAATATTTATAATAACTAAAACAATTGAATACATTGACAAAAATTGATTCTAGCTATAGGTACCATAAGACTTAATCTTCAATTCCCACATGCCTGTACCTTTAAAATTCATAACACTATAATACTTGATGTAATTAAAAAGAGAAAATAAACAAAAAAGCCGAAAATTAATGTGTGATGCAATTAAAAAGGGGAAATAAACAAAGCACCAAATATTAATTTCTGATTTCTGTCTTTCAGTCCATAAGTCTGCAAGTATTATGCATGTGAACTAAATTAAACTACTTGCATGCATAGAGCTATTCATGTGCGTTTTTCCACAATCAGGAATTACACTAGAATCCTCAGTGTAGAGACTAGCTTTATCCTGTACAGCATTAAGAACATTGCTGACACTTTGACTAAAAAAATAAGTTTATTTACTTACTGCTATCAGCTGAAAACTTTTATGAAGCATTGCAACTAAGAGCTTGGTAAGGACAATCACAACCACTACGTTGTATGTACCAACAATAACAGCGCCCACAAAAGACTGCAATTCTTCACGATAGCTAAATCTCGTGACAAAGATTGCTACATGTGCTAGGGAAAAGATGTACCAGAACAGAGCAAAACAGGTACCGATAAACCTACAAAAACAAAATCTCTGGTTATATATAAAATATTTAACATATTTAAACACACAAATGTAAAGAAATTAGCATGTGAATTCAATTATTCAGAATGAACTACCAATTGTGTTCAATTATTACTACTGTACTTGAGGTCCAGATGGAGAATAGTTCTTTATACTATAAGCAGTCCCACTTAAAATCAGCACTGCTAATTGTAGAGTAAGGTGCTACAGATTGTCAGTAAAGGTATCATCATCTGGCCCTAACTGATGATAAAACAGAGCATTTCTTTCCAATTCAAACCATTGCATTTAAAATAGTAGTTTCCCCTGAAATACTCTGTCTCAACTGCCCATCCCCCAAAGCAACCCGACCCACCAGCCAACTAATACCTAGGTGCAATATGGTCATTGGATTAAGCCAAGCAGAGTGACTAAAAAGACTTTAATTGACTTCACTGAATTTTGGATCAGGACCTATGAGTGAGCAATAATGCTCTATATTTTATGGTAACTGATCAACATAATAACACAAGACTAGGCATGTGAAATGTTAACTGGTTAAATGGTAAGCATCACCCTTAAAGGTTAACCATCAACTGGTTCCTGCCATGGACAGGGGGGTGCTTCAGTTCAGGCACTCTGGAGGCAGGAGGAGCTTCTCCAGCCATCTTGTAGCAGTCCCTGCCTGCAGGGCAGGGAAGTATGCTCCAGCCCAGCCTCAGCAGGCATTGGGCTGGAGCATCCCCCTACCTGTCTGCACTCCTTTTAAATCAGTTAACTGGTAACCAGTTAACCAATTAAACGGGATTTTATATCCTTACGTGAGACACTATCACTGAAGAAGTTATAGTGATAGAAATGTAGCTGTGTTAGTCTGGTGTAGTTGAAACAAAATACAGGACTATGTAGCACTTTGAAGACTAACAAGATGGTTTATTAGATGATGAGCTTTCGTGGGCCAGACCTACTTCCTCAGATCAAATAGTGGAAGAAAATAGTCACAGCCATATATACCAAAGGATACAATTAAAAAAAATGAACACACATGAAAAGGACAAATCACATTTCAGAACAGAAGGGGGATGCGGGGGGGGGGGGGGGGGGAGGGAGAAAGGAAGGTGAATGCCTGTGAAGAAGTTATAGTTCTCCTAGAGAAACAGTTACCAAGTTCAATCACCAAGTAATTCAATTTTCTAATCACAATGGAATTATAAAAGACACTTTTATTATCTGCTGATCACTGAGTTTACAAACCATACTGTAGTATATCTTTAAGGCACCTTAATGCCAACAGCAGTGAAGACATTTCTCAATATATTAAGATACAATGAACTTCAAATTTCTAATCAATACATTAAAACCGATACAGTTTAGAAAAAAAACAAACATTTTTGTGTTTTTATAATTCACCTTGCAATTGTTAATTTAGCAAGGAGGATATGGTCAACCCTCAGCATGCAAACTTTCTACTTATTAGACCTTCCTATGAAAAAACTGCTACTGTGAATACATTCCAAAATTGTTAATGTGTCTGTCATTTTACAATTAAAAAGATACCAAAGCATTCCAATCTATATTACTATTTTAACAAACTTCGAATTGTAATAAGTAGCATGGCAGGTTGCTTTAGTTGCTTTTCAACACTTGATATTTAAATACTAATCTAAGGCTATGTCTACATTGGCATGATCTTGTGCAAATACTCTTTAACGCAGTGGTCTCCAACCTTTTTACACCCAAGATCACTTTTTAAGTCTCAGAACAGGAGAACATCTACCGTCCCGCCCCTTCCTTGAAGGCCCGCCCTCTCTATTCTCTTCTGTCCATCACTTGCTATCCCTAGCCCTTATACACTCTGTTAAACAGTTTATTTTTAAATTATGCAATATATAAAATTAAAATCACATGTTTATAGTTATGAAATAAATGGCCTGTTTTTAATTAATGCTATTTAAATGTCAAATGAAACATTTAGTTATACATTTTGTTCTCTGCTATTTTGTAAATCTAAAATCAAGTATTGATAATTGTATATATTTTTTCTTCCAATAACAAAGTCTCAATGTGACACCTGTAACTGAACAGTATCTGCCAGTGTCCTGAAATCTGGGTTGTAGTCTGAGATTGCTAGTCGTATACAGTCCATCAGATGGGCATCTGTGATCCTGCGCTTAGCCTGGGAAGCTTGCTCCAGCATAGCTGGAGCTAGATGCAGCCTCCCTGGGCTGAGCGCAGGGCAGCCAGGCTGGAGGGAAGAGAAGTGGCTGCCCGGCCAGCTGGCCATGGCGCTCAGCCAGGGTACACCAAGCTCCACGTGGGCAGGTGCAGAGGAGAAGCCACCTGTGATGGGGTGGGACCCGCCTATCCTCCCAAAGTGGGTCCACCCCGCACTGACCCCGCAATTGCCCTCTCACTCTTGGGGACAGCACGGCGGGAACTGACCGCTTGCAGGCGGTGTAGCACCGCCGCTCGTCAGCTGGGCAGCGGGACAGCTGGCGTTGCTAGGCAACGCGCACCGCATGAGCGGGGAGTAATGGCGGCCGGAAGTGACGTCCCGGCGCGGGGGTGACGTCAGACGCCCAGGGAGCTAGGCCGGAGGGGGAATAAAAACACCCCGGTGAGTACCCGGTGGGGGAGGGGAGAAGGAAGAAGAGATAGAGGAGCTCGGAGCACAGGGCGACGGGAGACGGGAATTTAAGTAGGCAGGGTGGAAGAAGCCCAGGGCAGGGCACGGAGCCGGCGCACCGGTGGGTTAAGGGGACATACCCCTCCGGTGGGACAGGTCCAAGAGACCCTGTCCTTAGGGCCCTGGGCTGGGGTCTGGGAGTGAGGGTGGGCCCAGACCCCCCACCCTGCGTACCCAGGGCGTAACTAGTGCGAATAACTGCTGTTAACTGTAAATACGCAGTTCAAAAGGACTACAGAAGGAAGGAGGTGTGACTGAACCCCCACACCATTGATCAGCTGGAGTGAGGGACAGCATCTTTCAGCTGAAAGCCACAGTCAGCTGGCTGGGGTGTTTCAGCCCTCCCGACCTCCCAGCTCTCACCATTCCTCGCAGCTACTCACCTGTGTTGTTGCTCAGTGAGTAGCTGCTCCTCAAATGAGGAAATCTAATGTAACAGACACGCAGTTCAGAGAGGGCTCAAGAGTTACTCTTAGAGCCCCTGAGATCTACCGGTAGATCACGATCTACTGGTTGGTGACCACGGCTTTAACGCAAGAGTTCTTGCGTTAAAGTATTTGCACAAGAGAACGTCTACACTGGCACGTGCCTTTGCGCAAGAGATGTGCTTTTGCACAAGAGCATCCGTGCCAGTGTAGACGCTCTCTTGCACAAGAAAGCTCCAATGGCCATTTTAGCCATCGGGCTTTCTTGCACAAGAAATTCATGTTGCCTGTCTACACTGGCCTCTTGCGCAAGAACAGTTGCGCAAAGAGGGCTTATTCCTGAGCAGGAGCATCGTAGTTCTTGCGCAAGAAGCACTGATTTCACACATTAGAACGCCAGTGTACTTGCACAAGAACTCTCAGCCAATGTAGACAGGCAGCATGTTTTTGTGCAAAAGCGGCTGCTTTGGCGCAAGATCGCGCCAATGTAGACACAGCCTAAGAGTTAAAATGGGACGAATTAAGACACTATCAGAAGTACAGGTGCTTCTTTGCTCAAGTTGGTACTATTAACTCCTCATTTCATAGCCAATAAATTTGTTTATTAATTTAAAAAGTATACCTATCTTACTAAATAAATACGTAAAAGTTTAACAAGGGTAGGTCTTGTGGGCAAGTTTTTAATAAACAGAAAATGGAATTTCATAATAGATTATTGGGAATCATAGTACTCCATAGGTCCCCCCCTCCCTGCACTGTTTAACAACAGTGTGCTAGTACTATTACAAACTATAGGTGGGAATGCTCATGTTATAAATATTTATTTTTAATAAAAGCGTGGACAGGAAGAAATAGCTTCTTCATTGTGTTAGGGAATGGTGTTTTAACTTCCTAGGATGAGTCTACACTGTGGTTTTTGTGTAACTCAAACTCATGTAGTACCAATGAATCACCACCAGTACGAACATCTGTGGGAGTACTATCCCTAGAGACCTGTCTCTACATCTATGTAGAGTTGATACTGCAAATTGCAGTGTCGCTACAAACTGTAGTGAATCCAGGTCATAATTCTCACCCGCCCCTCCTCCCCCTCACGTAAATCATCTGCAGTCGGCATAAATGTCCTGTAGCTGATTTTTAAAAGTATTTTATTTAGCATGCTAAAACTCACGAATGGAATGTGTCATTGCTTTGCTGTTCACAGAAGATTCCTGCACAGTCCTTGTCCTTCTCTTCCTTTTCAGTAACTCCTTTGTCATACAGTTGGGTCAATCCAATTGTGAATGAGAACAAGACAAGAAGAAACATCCCTAGGAATTTTCCAAAGTCTTGCAACATCTGCCCCATTGAAATCTGTGGAACACATTACCAATTTCCATTAACAATGAAATATTCATCACTTACCAATATTTCTCTGCTCAGTCATCAGAAAAAATATTGTGAAGACGATATTTTTAAATGTAATGTCAATATCACTGTATCAGAATTCAGGACTGTAGCCAAGAAGAGACAATATCAGGTATATTTAGGCTACCAAGGTGAAATATGAACACCATTTTAACACCTGGCCAAAAGGCCTCAGCTTGTTTTTGGGCCTGATTTGAGTAGCTATTTGAGGAAGGACTCTAAGTCACACGATGAAATAGTCACAGGAATAGATGTGTTAAACTGCTAATATTTAGAAAAATATATATGGCAAATGTTCCAGATGAAGCTGCTCAGAGTATTATGAGGATTTTTTCAAAGTGTTAACAAGCTGTCCAGTGTCCAAGTAACATATGTACATGTTAACAATTTTAAGTGGGAATTAACAAGTAAACCTATGAAAAGTGAAGCATCCCAAAAGTAGTGGGGTAGGGTAGTTCAAATAAGGAAAAAAGGTTGAAAGATTCAGAAATATGTCTGAGTTCAGTGGGAGACAGCATAAACTACATTGCAAAATTTTTATTCTGGCCTGCATGCCTTGGAAGACACTAGGATGACATCTATTGTTAACAATAGCGTCGATGATGATGAGAAAGATAATTACAATGATTCAGGGATCTCCAGCAAGAGACAAACAGGAGGGCTATCTGCCTCAAATATCTACAATATAATGGACAGCACTCTGACATAGGGATGTTAATGGTTAAGCCGTAAGCCTCACCCTTTACATCCCTACTCAGATATCCACCCCAAATGCATAGTGTGGCAAGGGCCCCTCTTACCCAAGCCACCACTGCGCAGGACTCTCATTCTTAACCCCAGAGTTTGGGTTTTGCAGCAGGTCTCTGTGGTAGGGAGCCCAATCACGCCTCCTCAGACTCCCTCCCTAGTTGCCTCCACCTAACACTATTACAGATTGTTCTCTCAAACTCCTTCCTCTCTGTCTCTCCACCACCTCCCTTCCGTCCGTCCTCTCACGTTCCTCCCCAGCTTCCAACTGCAGAGGCTTTTAAAGCCCCTCACCCAGCAGAGAAGGCAGCTGGCCCCAATCTGCCTGAGCCAGCTCTCTCCCAGCTGCCTCTAATTGGCCTGGAGTTCTCTGCTTCTCCTTACAGGTTTTTTTACCCTTTTGGGCGGTCTTTTTCCCCTCTCTGCAGCAGCTCCATGGCCTGACCCTGCCACAATAGCTAAACTCATAGGCTGTGTCTAGACTGCATCCCTTTTCCGTAAAAGGGATGCAAATTAGACACTGCGCAATTGCAAATGAGGCAGGGATTTAAATCCCCCCCGCTTCATTTGCATGAAAATGGCTGCCGCTTTTTTCCAGCTCAGAGCTTTGCCGGAAAAAAGCGCCAGTCTAGACGCGGATCTTTCAGAAAATAAAGCCTTTCCCGAAAGATCCCTTATTTTAAGAGGAATAAGGGATCTTTCGTAAAAGGCTTTATTTTCTGAAAGATCCGCGTCTAGACTGGCACTCTTTTCCGGCAAAGCTCCGAGCCAGAAAAAAGTGGCAGCCATTTTTATGCAAATGAAGCGGGGGGGATTTAAATCCCCGCTTCATTTGCAATTGCGCTGTGTCTAATTTGCATCCCTTTTACGGAAAAGGGATGCAGTCTAGACACAGCCATAGGCTACATCTACACTGCATGATCTTGTGCAAGAACTCCTTTGCAGAAGAGTTCTTGTGCAAAAACTCTTCCAGAAGAGAGCGTCTACACTGGCATGTGCGTTTGCGCAAGAGCATCCATGCCGGTGTAGACGCTCTCTTGCGCAAGAAAGCTCTGATGGCCATTTTAACTATTGGGCTTTCTTGCGCAAGAAATTCATGTTGCCTGTCTACACTGGCCTCTTGCGCAAGAACAGTTGCTCCTGAGCAGCAGCATTGGAGTTCTTGCGCAAGAAGCACTGATTTAGAACATCAGTGCACTTGCACAAGAACTCGCGGCCAGTGTAGACAGGCAGCAAGTTTTCGCGCAAAAGTGGTCACTTTTGCACAAGATCGCGCCAATGTAGACACAGCCAAATATTTTATCTTAACCCATATCACCTTTACATAAACACTTTGTTCAAACCATGGAATATGCCAACCTCTTCATTGGCTATCTTAAGGAACAATATCTGGACAATTGCACCATGAAACCAAGGATATCCCTGAGATGCATCAATGATATTTTCATCCACTGGACAGATGACCAAAATGCCTCAAATATCCACCACAAATTCAACTACCACCAGCTGTCTTATTAAACTCTCTCTCTAACGGTCCTACACCCACACCAACTTCTTAGACACCACAATCAGCTGCAACAGGTAGACTGCTACAGACAACAATATACAAGAAATCCAACACATCACTATGCTTACTTTCAAACATTGAGTAACCGCTCCAAACACACTAAGAAATCTGTTATCTACAGCCAGGCCCATAGATCATAGAATAATAGGACTGGAAGGGACCTCAAGAGGTCATCGAGTCCAGCCCCCTGCCCTCAAGGCAGGACCAAGCTCCACCTACACCATCCCTGACAGATGTCTATCTAACCTGTTCTTAAATATCTCCAGAGAGGGAGATTCCACCACCTCCCTTGGCAATTTATTCCAATATTTGACCACCCTGACAGTTAGGAATTTTTTCCTAATGTCCAATCTAAACCTCCCCTGCTGCACTTTAAGCCCATTACTCCTTGTCCTGTCCTCAGAAACCAAGAGGAACAAATTTTCTCCTTCCTCCTTGTGATACCACAAAACATACTCCAAGAAAGGCACAGACACACTTAAAACTGCATTCACCAAACAAAGACACTCCACCCGAGAAGCAGATTGCATTATGAAATGGGCTACCCAAATACCCTGAGGCTACAACTACACTGCAGGCTTCTTGTGCAAGAACCATTTTGCACAAGAGTTCTTGTGCAAAAGGTCTTCCACAAGAGTGCATCCACACTGCCATGTGCTTTTGTGGAAGAGATGTGCTTTTGCGCAAGAGTGTCCATGGCAGTGTGGATGCTCTCTTGCACAAGAAAGCTCTGATAGCCATTTTAGCCATAGGGCTTTCTTGCGCAAGAAACCCCTGTTGCCTGTCTACACTGCCTTCCTGTGGAAGAGCTCTTGCGCAAGAGGGCTTATTTGTTGTGGGAAGAGGAATAACTCTTGTGCAAGAAGCCCTGTTTTCCGATGCTTTACTGTAAATTTACTTGCACAAGAACGTGTGTCCAGTGTAGACGCTCTGCAAGTTTTTGCGCAAGAACAGCTGTTCTTGTGCAAAGCCTGCAATGCAGATATAACCTTAAAGAATCTGCTTCAATATGGAAATAAAACCCCCTCTGACCGCATATTCCTAATTGTCACCTGCTACACCACACTGGAAACCATGTAGAACACAATTACAAGCACACACAAGAAATACTACATCCTCAAAGAAATCTGCGAAGCCTCCCTCTTCTTGTCTTCAAATAACCGTCAATCTCATGAAGCTCATCAGAAGCAAGCTCCAGACAAAGACCTAGGAATTTAAAGTGGCACCATACCGTACTATAACACCACATGCAAAATCTGCAGACATATTTCCACTGCTCTGATGATCAATACACCCCACAACACACCTTTCAAGATCCATGGGCCTTACATATGGTCCATCTCATCCAATGCTTTATATTTTCCAACAGCAACTATATGAGTGAAACCAGATAATCCTTACATTCTCAAATGAAAGCACACAAAAATGATTAAAGACAAAAACACCATGATGACCTTTGGGTAAACATTTTTCACAAAATGATCTCTCTCTAAATGATCTCTAAATCTGACCTCTCAGTCCTCATCCTCAAAAGAAACCTGCCCAACACCTTTAAAAGACAAGCCTAGAAGCTTACATTTAAAACTTTGCTAAACATTAAAAATCAGGTTTTGTAAAGTCATAATTCCAATATTTTTATTATGAGAATCTGCAATCCACTAACCCCTTTTTTGTACTATGACTTCAGGGCATTAATGAGACACTTCACCTTGAATGATCCCTTAAGAATGTGAGGTAACTATTTATACTAAACAATCTGTTCCAGTTTGTAGTTAGTTGTGACACACTGAGTGCCTTTCCCAGACACAAAGAGGGGCTCTGTGTAGCACAAAAGCTCTTTTCTATCATCAACAGAAGTTGGTCCAATTAGGGATGTTAAATTTCAATTAATCAGATAATCGAGTAGAATTTCCATCGACTACTGGATTAGTCGACAGGGGGACGTGGAGCACTCGCTATCCAGGGTGCACCTCCAGGCTTTTAAATGTAGTAAGTACTCCCCACGGCTACATTTAAAAGGCAGAAGAGCAGCGGGGAACATGGGGCAAGTGTGTTCCAACTGCTGTGTTAGGATTGAAAGTTTTATTCTTTTTATATTTCTTATCTTAGGTTTAGTAATGTAAGGTAATATATAGAATCATATTTAATATAGTAGTAATGTAGCAGTAATATAGCAATATAAGGCATATTTATTAACATACATTTAATATTTTACAAATTAAGTCCTTTCAGTTGAAGATCTATTTTCTTTGTTCTGAAGTTTAGTAAATGTCCTAAAGTAGAAAAACAGTTCTGGGTATTGTGGCTGTGTTAATAAGATTAGAGGAATTCTGCTAATGTGCAAGCCAAAACCTTAATTTCTTGATTTACAATTGCAGATCTGTAACCTCGAAACTCCTTGTAATATTGCTCGAGTGTGTGAAAGGAGTGTGAATGTGTCGAGATAAGATGCAAAGTTATATGACTTAGAACCAGATGGCCAAAGAAGGGGGTGAGCGAGTGTGGGTGAAGGCCAGAAGACGGGACGACCTAGCTGCAGAGAAGCCATCTATAACAATCGATGCGTACCCCCTACTCACAAGAGGATTGGCAGACTGATGAATCTGGAAGCGGAGTGGGCACCCCCAAAAGATGACTGATTACAGGATAAGCTTTGGAAGATGTTTGGGAACGACTGACATCAACAAGATAACATTTCAGTCACAAGCTGACAGAGCGGAATCCATGGATTTCAACAGAGAAAAGGATTATAAAAGCAAGGTGCTTTGCTACGTCTGCCACCGTCTTGAGAGGAGTATCAGATCGATCGACTGACAAGGCCCTGTCCCCCCCCCCCCCCCCCCCGTGCTCGATCTAGCTGGCCACTAGATTGACACAGACTCTGGACTGGTAACTATATCATCCTCTGGCAGAACTGTGTATGCATGATGTCTTGTGTGTGTGTGTGTGTGTTTGAAAAGTATATGCAACTGTTGTATTCTCAATAAATGCGGCGTACTGCCTTTTCCCCTATAAAAGATTTCATGTGCTTCGTTTAAGCATAACATTTTGATGGAGAATGCTAAACAGCTGTGCTTCAGCCTTTGAACGGTAGCAAGAGCCTTGCCGGGAGGGGGCGCGGGAGAGGGGGAAGGAGGAGGAGGCTCTTGCTACATTTCAAAAGCAGAAGCATAGCAGTTAGAACCTGGCGCAAATGGGGACTGCTTCAGTTCCCACTTGCGCCATTTCCCCACTGTGCCTCTGCCTCCCCTGCTTCCCTTGGAGATCGTGCTGGGGGCAACCAGCTCCTGTTCCCCCTCTTGCTGCCCTTCTCTGATAGACAGTGGGGGAGGGGGAGAGTCACGACCAATCGAGTCACTACTTAACTGTCCGATGACTACACAATAAGCATAAGTGTAGTCCACTAGTTGCTTACATCCCTAGGTTCAATAAAAGGTATTATCTCACCCACTTTTTCTCTCCAATATCCTGGGACCAAAACAGCTTCAGTATCACAGAAAGACAGAAATAAGCGCCATCATACATGCTGCTCTGTGGTCCACAGTGCTCTAAAGTATGTGATTTTAATTGTACTTCCATGTAGCTGTCTTGTTTTGGGCAGGCCATGATATATATTAGACCCAGAGATTACTGGTATACTGCTATTTTAAATGATGTATATGAGATATCTCCAACCTTTTTAAGCACAAGATCACTTTTTTAATTTAGGGCAACCCAAGATTAAATACCCTTGTTTTGCCACCTTCCCTTTCCTCTTCCCTGCCCCACTTCTTGTCCAAGGTCCCTCCCGCTCACTCAATGGAAATGGGGTACAGGAGCAGGGGGACACCCTGACAGCACCCCCTCTTTTGCCTTCCCCACCCTGTATAACAAGCAGGAGGTTTCCAAGGCTCAGCTCCAAGGCTGAGGACAGAAACAACACAGCAGTGGTGCGTGGGGCAACTGAAATACCTGCATTTGATAGCCTCCTGGCCAAACCAGTCAGATTCACTTTTCTAAGGTTCCAGGATCTACCAGTAGATTCCAATCTACTGGTTGGTGACTAATGGTGTATACGTATTTGGACTATATGAAAGCAAGGGATCTCTGTACCAGTCCAAGCTGTTACATAGGACAGAGTAAGACCTATCAGATACAGGACATGGATCTGTGTTCATCATTGTATTGCCTTAATGTCATAATTCCCATCCTTTCAACACAAGTTATAAAAATCAACAAAGCACAATTATGCCCCCAAAACAAGAAAGCTGCATAGAAGTTCAAAAAAAAGGGGGGGAGGGGGAATTGTGCTTGCTTCAGAGTATATCTTACCAGGCAACTAGCATTCAGACCAGATAATCTGTTAAACTAGCTGCAGTCAAAACTATATGTTTCCAAGTGTTTATAATTTGCAAACAACTTGAAAACTGAAAATGTTGTTATATAAAACCAAATTTTGTAAAAAGCTATTTTAATATACCTAGTATTAATAAACTTAAGTGGCTTTTTTCTTAAAATAGGTTTTATAAGACAACACGTAAAAAGATTCAGTATACATCTCTTACAGCCAACAGAACACAGTGGCTTCCCTTCATTTTTCACTGCTGGGTTGCTTTACCATGTTTAATTACTACTGGTTGAACTTGTGACCTACTTTTGGAAAATACTGTAAGAGTTGTTGCTCAAGTTGTGCTGGTCAACAGTAATAACATAAGATTCAGTGTACAACTGAATAGGGTGACTATTGATTATTTTTGTTTACTCAGAATTTTGACTTTACTACATAGCTACCTAATAAAAATACATAAGAAAGATATAGTACATAAACAAACAGGTATGTTAAACAGAAAACTCTTTAAAAATCTAGGAGAGACTTTAGTGTTCAATGAATTTGTAATGTAAACATAATACTTTCACTTGAACACAAATATGCTAAGTAGCTGCCTAAAGTAATGTAAATACTTTTTCCTTGTGTGAGCATGTGTGGGGGAAGAAAAAGGAGAAACAACTGAAAAAAAGTGGCAAAGTAACTGAGATACAGAACCACAGCTAGAGCAAGATGAAGACGAGAAAAAAAAAAAGTTTGCTCTGGAAGACAATACAAGGAAGCAGTTATTAATAAGTTACAAAACACAAATATTCTTTCTAAATGTAACATCTATCTTGAAATAGGGATGTTGGCATATAGTAGAATAAACAATTAACCGATAAACCTTGGATTACTGGTTAATCCTATTGACTACACACATCTGTATCAGAAGCAGCAACGGGGAGAGGGAGTCGAGCACCCAATCTTGTAGAGCCACATGCCCCTGCACCTCTAGTGTTGCTGCCTCTTAGAGGCAGCAGCACGGAGGGTGAGGGGGGGCAGGCAGGAAATGGTACTCAGGGGGAGCCAGCTTGCTGCCTCCTACAGAAGCGGGATGGAGGTGGCTTAAAAGTTGGCTCTCCCCAAGCACTGGCTTTGCAGAGCCGGCTCTCCCTTTCCCCACTCCCCCTGCTGTGCTGGTGCCTCTGTACAAGTGCCGGGAGTGGAGGGCAGGTGGGATGCTAGTGCAGCTCCTGTCTGCAAGGAGCTACCACAAGGACCTTTGAAATACCTTTGGGGCTGAGGTGAGTCCGAAGGGAAGGTGTGACGTAGTGGGGGCTGCGTTCACTCTTGTAGCCATGGTGTCCACTCTGTTGTTGCATTTGCTGTTTGCTTTGTTGGGCTGTGTATGATTCCTACAGTCCTATACTGCTCAGTAGTGACTGTATGTGTGTGGGATGGGATCTCTAGATGCAAGTTCCTGAGGGGAGGCACGCAGGGAATGGCCCAAGCCAGCCTGACACCTGAGCTAGATGGAGGATTCAGTCAGGTGACACTTTGCCTAGGAATCTGAACAGAGGAGGAGGTGTAGAATCCTGGAGAGCTGTGAGCAGTTGCTAGGTGTAAGAGTAAGTTTTCAGCTGGCTTAGGGAGAAAAGAGCATAGCCGTCTTGGGGGCTGGAGTCCCCTATTCCCAAGAAGGATTGTACTAAATGCCCCTGGTTCCTGTAAGAAGAAATCTGAGCTATGCTGTATTCCTGTGAACCAATAAACCTGTTCTACCTGCTGGCTGAGAGTCACATCGGACTGTGGATAGGGGTGCGAGACTTGGTGACTCCCACACATACCGTGACAGAAGGACATGGTATTGGTAGTGATGGTCTTTTGAGGCGAACCTGAGAAACTTCCTGCGTGATGGGTGAATTGTAATATGAAAGTAGGCTTCTTGTAGGTCAAGGGACGACATCCAGTTTACTTTTTCCAAAAATGGGATTATTTTTGCCAGTGTTACCAAGGTGAAGTGTTGTTTTTTTAGGCATTTGTTCAGTCTGTGCAAGTCCAAGATGGGTCTCCAACCTCCTGACTTTTTTGGAGTCAAGAAGTATCAGGAATAAAACCCCTTTCCTCTGTGGAGAGGTGGCACTGGTTCTATTGCTCTCATAGTAGGAGAGTCTCATGAGAGGGGTCCCTGAAGAGGGATGGGGAAGGGGATTGTGTTGGAGGGAAGGAGCAGAAAGGGATGTTATAACCAGGGCTGGCCTTACCATGAGGAGACCGCCTCAGGTGCCAGACTGGGGGCGGGGGGAGCGCCGCTAGGACCCAGAGAATTTAGACCTTTCAAAGTTTTGGCACAAGCGAGATGGTATGGGGGCTCTTAATACATTTAAAAAGCAGAAGCACAGCAGGGTTAGCTCCTGGGGCCAGGAGCCAAACCTGCTGCAGCTCCACCGCTTATCAGCTAATAACTATTTTATGGAAATTCCATTGACTAGTCAGTTAGTTGATTAAACTAAGTTTAACATCCCTAATGAATACTCAGTTTTAATTTTGCTTCCACTCCACTTGTGTCCATCCTGTACCCTGAATGAGGCAGGGTAATAAGGGAAAAAATATTGTATGGATCATGCAATTAAAGACTATATCATAATACATATGAACAAGATCAAACCTAGTGTCTTCTTTGGCTATTAATTACCTGAAGTGGTCCTAGGATAGAGCTGGTTGTATACATGAAGAACAGTCGAAGGTAACTAAGAACATTAGCAAAAGCAAAGAGACCTTCTGCCACCAGTGTAGGATGGAATGCGTCCCAGTCTTTTCTATCAGCAAAATCATGGAACTAGAGTTTCAAAAGAAAGAGTTGAAGTTACTTACATCATATATATAGTAGCCCAATGTCTGTGACTCTGTAATGCTGAAATGCTGGCTGTTCCCTCTGGGCAGCGCTGTTGCCTCCCGCTGTGGTGCTTGGCTGACTTCTGTGCCGCTCAATCGGGCCGCTGCACAGGAGCAAGCAGCACAAGCAGCTGTTTGGGGTCCACGCTTCCCATGCAGCACGGAAATGCTGCATGGGGAGCACGGGGCCCAAACTGTCGCTTGCACTACTTGCTTCTGCGCGGCCGCCCAGCTGAGCAGCGCAGAAGTCAGCAGAGCGCCACGGCAGGAGGTGAAGAGGGGCGGGGCGGTGACATACATGCCCAGAGGGCAGGGCCTGGACGAGCATGCATCCCCGACGGAGACAGAGGAGAGCGGAGAGAGAGTGAGAGGCAGGAGGGGGAGAAGAGAAAAAGAGAGATGGAGCAGAGAGCGCGAGAGGCAGGAGGAGGAGAAGAGAAAGGGAGAATGAGAGGCAGGAGTAGGAGAAGAGAAAGAGAGAGACGGAGAGAGAGGCAGATGGTGGAGGAGAGCTGAGAGCGGGGGGGGGGGGGGGGGGAGAGGCAGTAGGAGAAGAGAGAGAGAGAAAAAGAGACACCGAGTGAGAGATCGGAGGCTCAGGAGAGAAGACTGACATGGAGGAGAGACCTGAAAATTCTGTCTGACAGGCTAATTGGCTAGTTATATATAAAAATCACAAGTGTAGGTATTGACAATAAATTGCTTTCAGGTAGTGTACCCTATGAAGCTAAAACACCACTTTATACAGATAGAAGCCAAAGTGGTGGATAAAGTACTTAACTGGAAGTGAGGTGACTTAAGTTCAAACCAAGGCTCTGTCACTCAACTATACTGTGTGAGCCTAAGCAAGTCACTTCTCCTCCGGGTGTCTGTTTTCCTTTCTATGCTCTCTCTTTGGTAATCTCTTTGAAACAGGGACTTTTGCTATGTGCGTGATCAGCACCTATCACACAGGGCCCCGATTCAGGTACTACTGTTAAATAAATAATAATTAGTAAAAAAAAAATATTGTAAAACACAGAACAAATTGCATTAAACCTTAAATTGCATTAACCCAATTTGCATTGCATTAACTTGGGGGGAGAAGCTGGGGGAAGTGTTTCCTCTAAGATTTTCCTCCCATGAGCAGAATGAGATTTGTCTTGTGCACCAGTATTGAGTTCATGTGCACTTATTTGGATGTGCCCCACTGTGGCACTCAAATTATTAATAAATATCTTCTTAACCTCTTCCTTTTCCCTTGGTTGCCATATCTCCTTCCCTCCCTTTGCCCCAACTGTTCTTCTGATGCCTGCTGCCCCCCACCTCTCAACCTCTTCTGCTGTCCTGGCTTCTGCTTTTCTCACTTCCCTCAGCCCTTTGGGGACCTGTTCCCCTCCCCTGCACCAGCCCTTCTCTTCCCCCTGTGGCCACTTCTCTTCTAGCCCTTGATCATCTGTAGCTACCCTCTCCTAACACCTCCCTCTACATCGTGCTTCTCTTCTCTGGTACCCATCCCTCCCCACCTCTTGTCTGCCCTTTTCTTCATTCCCACAATCCCCTGGCACCTGCACCTTCCTGGTGCCTCCCCGCTGCTCTCCTTGCGCTCTTTCTCCCTGGTGCCCATCCCCTCACCAACCTGTGTCCCAGTTCTCCTCATGCTCCTCTTTGCCCTCACACGTGACTTGCTCCACGCCCTGTTTTCCTTATGCCCCACCCCTCCTTCCAACCCCTATTCTCCCAACACGCACTTCTCCTTTCTCCTCTCCCCATTGTTCCTCCCCTTTCCTCTCCCTGTATCACCCTGTCCCCTCCCTTCTTCCACCCCCACTGACACCTTTCCTCCTGTCCTCCCTCCCACCCTTTCCCCTCATTGTCTCCTCTTGGCCCTCTGGCATTTGTCTCTCCTCCACCCTGCCCCTTGATGCCTTCCACTTTCTTCTCCTGCCCTGTCTCCCTTTCCCCCCAGATCTTCCCTTTAGTTCTTCCTCTGCCCCACCCCACCTTCTGCCTTCCATGTGGAAAGTAGTTTATGGGGCTGGAGCCAGGCTGGGGTGCTATTTTTAGTACCGCGGTCCAGCCCCAGAAGCCCCAGCTGCTCCTGGGGTGGGACTGCATGCTAGGACTGGAGTGGAGGCTGCCTGTGGTGCTATGTTTAGTACTGCGGTCCTGGTCCTCGCAGGCTACCTGGCTCCAGCTGGAGTCAAGCAGCAGCCTCACAAGGCGCACTCCAGTGAGGCTGCGCTGGCCAGCTGCAGCCAGGCAGCCTGCGGGGACCTGGATCACAATACTGAAAATAATACCGCTAGTGGCCTCCACTCCAATCCCAGCATGTGCGGAGCCTGAGCAAGTCTCATCTCGCAGTGCCCCAGATGGGCTCTGTGAGACTCCTGCCGGGGCTCCAAGGTGACCTGGAGAAGGTGAAGGAGGAGGAGGTGGTGCCACCGGACCAGGACCCCGCATGGCAGAGGCAGTCCCTTGGGGGGAGGTTGGGAAGGGGGGAGGGAGAGGGGGCACACACCATTGGAAGCTGGCCCCCTTTCTGCTTAAAAGGACACTCTCTCAATGACTTAACCACCTGCATTCTGCTACAAAGATCTTTTACATCTGCACTTGAAAGGGAATCCTCTGAACTGTCATTCATGTTAAAATTCGACACTCTCCGAGAAGGAATGAACAAATACTCAAACTATCTTACCCATTACCAAGATAGCTTCCCCAATTATCACCTCTACTACCATTAGCTCACAGACATCCCACTCTCCCCACCTCTAATATCAATTCACAGACACTTACCTTCCTTCCTCCCCCCCCCCCCCGCATCCCCCTCCTGTTCTGAAATGTGATTTGTCCTTTTCATATGTGTTCATTTTTTTTAATTGTATCCTTTGGTATATATGGTTGTGACAATTTTCTTCCACTATTTGATCTGAGGAAGTGGGTCTGGCCCACGAAAGCTCATCATCTAATAAACCATCTTGTTAGTCTTTAAAGTGCTACATTGTCCTGCATTTTGCTACAGTTAATACTGACATTCAGTACTGTCATTGGGAATTAGATGATACATCCCCATATAACAGAAGGGTTGAAAAGACAGGTAGATCTGTATGGACTAGATGTTTATAGAGGAGCATCCATGTTAAAAAGCCTCCCATAATTATCAGAGTAAAATATCAGAGGATAAGGTTTCAGAAAAAAATTCTATATTTAATAAAAAACGATCCTCATATTTCTTCTTAGAGGACCTCTCTCTGAATTCCTGAGCTCTTACTTCTTTTTCCAACTCCTCAAGAAGGGCAGATGTTTGTGACTATAATTTCATATACCAATAAGAATTGCCTGTTTATTGTTTCATCATCATCATCATCATCATCATAAGATGAAGGCACCAAGTATTATCAAGCCTGACAATCTGGTAAACTTTTATTCCCCAGTAGGGACTGAGGAAGGTGTTCATCATGTTTTATTTTCATCATTCAATTAGTGGTTCCTACCTTATCCTTCTCATAATCCATTCCTGCAATGAGTACAGAATTCATTTTCTAATGGTCTTAGTGTGCTCATCACCAAGTGCTTTACCAGCATTTTAAGGGGATGCACAACTGGCTGAAAAACCAGAGTAGTTATCAGAATTATCAGTAGTTCACAAACTGGAAGAGCACAACAAGTAGGGTCCAAGAGAAATCTGTTTTGGTCCCAAATATATTCAATATCTTCATAAATTATTTGGAAAATGGCATATAGTACATTTATAAAGTCTGTATATGGTACTGTGATAGGAGAGGTGGCAAGAACTATTCCCAGAGGTCCTGAGCATTCACAGCTCTGATTCACTTCAGTTTCAATTATGAATGTTCAGCACTTCTACAGGTTAGGCTGCAGTGATTTCAAGTTGGACACACACAAAACGAGGAACCCAGCATAGAGGCCACCTGTCAGAAATTTGGTTTAAGTATTAGCTGAACACCACATAAGGTTGTAGCAGAGAAAAGCACAGAACTCAGCTTTCTCAGATGACATTCACCATTAAGTCAAGACAAGCCTTCTCCTCGTGCAGTCTGTTGTCTTATCCCTAACATGGATACAAATGTCTACGTCATAGATGTAGATATCTGTGGACAGACATTAGTATCCACTGATCTGCACATCTCTCCTCCCAAGAGACACTGAACTCAATGGAGAAGAGAGTGCTTGTGGGAACCAGCACTCCACACTGACATAGTCACGTGGCTGTGCTATCGACAGCCTGCAGGGCTGTCCAACCTCAGACAGGAGACTCCGTGGGTGTTGGCTCCGAAGAACAATGGGACCACAGTCCTCTCCATTCGTGTCTCCTGAAAGTAGGACCCTGTAGATTAGCTGATACCGATGTCTACCTGTGGATATCCACATCAGCAAGCAGACATCTGTATTCACACAGGGCTCTATACATAAGTTACAAATACTTTAGACAACCTCAATGATTATACAGTTATGATTCACTCTCAAAACACCATCTATCCTGTACACTAAATGAGTTTGGGATGCCATGGAAAAAACAGTACATGATCATGTAACCAAAGTCTATTTCATAATGTGCTCACATGCAGGGCAGATTATGAAATTAAGGCTGAAATATCAACCTGCATTCTGGCATTTCCTAACATTTGAATGTTAGATTTTTCAATCTTAATGAGGGACCTGTTAAATATAATTGTTTGTAGTTTCATAATTTTTTTTAAAAGGAAAGAGTAAAAACAAATGCTGTCACGTGCCACGAAGCAAAGTATTAAATCTCATTACTTGGAGATGAACCCTGAATTAACATTATAGCACATCTTGAGCTACAAGATAACTAAAGTATCTGGCGGTAGCAGAAGGCTGTTCTCCATCAGAGAAATGACCATTAAAGCTATTTGCTTGACCTGGGCAAACAATCAGGGATAGCCTGGCACATACTGCCTTCCCTGCAGGAAATACAAGTCTTCTTCCCAACTCCACAAGATTCCTCACAGGGAGGGGAAATTAACCATTTGTTAGATTCAGAGATGCCTGACTAGGTTCTCTCCCTTCCCATCTGCCCAAGTAGAGATCTGCACAGTGTCTGCTGCTGCATTAGCCCAGATTTTGAAACTATTACTGTTCAGGTATTTCGACCAGCTGCTACAAATTTGCTGATTATGTAACCAACAAAAAAGAAATGGTGATAATCAAAGGTTATACACCTTAGCCAACAGAATTTCATGGAGAAAAGAAAATGTACTTTTCTGGTCCGTGCATAAGTTCACATTCTATTGCTAAAGTTTAAGCAAATGCAACAAAACATCTTTAGATCTACGAAAACAATTTAAAAACAGAAGCTGTTGCTAGCTCCTCACATCCTTATGTTCTGCATCAGTGTTAACTACGTACACTGAAATGAGACTAGAGCCTTAAGTATTTAGGACAGCAGAGTTACTTTTCCTAAGTCCTTATCAGAGTAACAAACAAACAAACAACCAACCTCCCTCCCCTTGCCATGTTTCCACCAAGCAGCCTCATATAGGCTTGAGATCTGAGTCATGGATATTCACCTTGTTATGAGCAACTACTTTGAGAGCAAAGGTTGCCAAATAGAGGGAATTCATGACAAAACTAAGCTGATTACGAGATTCTTCTAAAAAGTCTTCTAGGCCATCATACCAAAGTCTTTTGACATCTGACCACACCATTCCTGGTGGAAAGAAAAAGAAAACAAGATGTCACTGCATTATTCTTCACGGGCTTTCTACTAGTTGTAAGTGTTCTCCATTTGGGTGTTTTGTTTTGCTTTGCTTTTTAACTAAAATAAGGGCACCCTATTTCTTTTCAACATGAGAAGAATTAGCAGGGGAATTTTGTACATCTCTCTGAATAGTACTGAGTATGGCCATAAAATACAACAGTGGAATAATGATAAAGTAATTATAAATGTTTATCTTCTACAAGTCTTTTATTGGACGAATACAATTAATTTTAATAATAGTGCGAAGAGGAGTGTCTGGTTTAAGAAAAAAATCCAACGCCTCCTTTACATTTGCCTTTTTTTAAAAAGTCAACTTTATTTCAGAAAACTTGGTACCTCATCATATTTTGGTAGAGACAGATTTTTGTGAACATATTTTTGTGACCCAAGAAAAAACAGCTTAAAACTAAACTTAACAGGAAACAAGGATTTTGGTTTTACCTTGCAAAATGTATTGGTTTAGCTTAAGACAATATACATTTATAAAGTGAGCTAGAGTCTTCAACTTTTTTCTCTTGCTCAATCAGACTTCAATTAAATTCTACCATTTTTTACTACTTCACACTGATTTATACAAATTCATGTGACTGAATGTTAAAATCACAAACCACCATTTCATAATTTCAAAAGCTCTTTTGTAAAAATTCAGCTGCAAATTTAAGATCCACAAACAGTTATTTAATGTTATTCTGATTATTTGGAAACTTCAGATGTTTACTACCATATTAAAAATTAGGAGAAAAGTACCATTTATATTACTGGCAGGTAAAAACTGTTCAACTTGGCACAGGTTTTTGCAAGATTTCTAAAACTCTGTTCCATCAAAAGCAAAGGCCAGTCAGTTAAATAACCTAAAATACTTTTTGAAGAACATCTTTGTTGTTCAGTAAGCAATATTCTGCAGTAAAGATTACAGTGAAGCAGAATAGAAATCACAAACTGCCAGTTAGAAGTAAAAGGCAGAAGGCCTATTCTTCCTGGTTATGAGTACTAGCTGGAGAATGTTTTATCTGTACACTGCAAAAATTGTTTAATGTGTAACTAAAATTGATGTAGTTAACAAAATAAGTTAAACTGTGTTAAACAGTAGTATAGGAAGTCCTAAAATATTGCATCATTTATCTAGAAGTATAAGATTTTGTTGCTTTTTCACGTTGATTATTTTGGGAAGGAGCGCTAATAGCACTGAAGATACTGAAAAGTTAACCTAGTATACAAAAGCTGCTTTTAACTTCAAATTTCAGAGTCAAAACAGAATTTTTGATATAATCCCACAGTACTGGCTCAATAAAGAGTGCACTAATGCACCGAACTGCAACAAGATAAAGTTAATGATTTGTTTAAATAACATACTTCCTCTCCTCCAAGTTCATTTTAGTACTTCTAAAATATATTTCATTGTATTCCAAGTTACATTTATTGTGTATGCATATAACTCAACAACAAATGTAAAATAACCCATTTCTATACATTTTAGATTTTAAATTTAAAATACTAGATTTATTGATCTAATCTAAGATCAAAAAATGTGTTGCCGTGGGCATTAATAATGTGTCTGAGTTAAAAATCACTATTTCAATCTCATCTCAAATGCGGAGATCTGAACAACAAAACCAACTCCCTTCACTCGTTTCAATACAGGTTAGTTGCCTAGGTACTTTTGAAAATCTTCCTAAGTACAGGGAAACCTTTGTTATCCGGCACTCTGTTAACCAGAAAACTTTGTTATCCGGCATTGCCCCCAGCCACAATACTGTCACATCTTTAACTCAAAATAGAACGTGAGACCCACTTCCTCACACTACAAAACTACCAATATTAAAAACTTGTATTTTACTATTATTGTCCATTGGGTTTTCCTAGGTTGATGGGACCCTCAGATGACCCTCAGATAACTGGAACACCCTAATCCCTGAGAGTGCCGGATAACACAAGTTTTACTGTACCTTCCTGAACCTTCAGGTAACTAAATGCCTTCAAAAATCTGGCCCTAGGTGACCAAGCAATCTAAGTCCAATTTTCAACATTGAATGCAAAGTCTTGGTCACTTAAGAGTTTTACCCTTGTCTTTACTGTTCATTTAACTGGAGTTCTTGCTTAACTGTACCCATTAACTTACCCCACGCTTTGTCCAAACACAAAATCTCCTCAAATGTGTGTTGCTCATAGAACTATTTATGGAGCATGCTACATATCTTTAGTTATACTGCAGGCTGGTTTAAGTTTGCTAGATCTATTATGTTTCCTTAAAGACATCTTTCCAGCTGTAGATTATATAATCACTCCTACTCTTACTAGAAATTTGTCTTTATTTCACAATGTATCCATTTTGCACTTCATTTCAGCTAAAATGTATTATAAATAATGACATCAAATTCAGGTTATTTTAAAAACTCATTATTTTCTTTAATACATAGCCCAGCACATTACTGCTATACTTTCTAAGTGAAAGCCACTGTAGTTTAGCTTTATATAATATAATCAATTATGTTTTATTATATTTTTTCCACCTTTTCATTTATAACTGTGTGTTTATTAGGCTTCTAATATTGTTCTAATTTTTCAAAGGGATATTGCCTATTTACAATTTACTCAGTTTCAGGAAGTTTTAACAATAGTTTCAAGTCTTAAAGTGAAGAATAAGGAATTAAACTGCAAACAAACAGCGGGCCTGCTTCTTCTCACAGCTCCCACTGACCAGGAACAGAGAACTGCAGCCACAGGGAAATGGGGCTAGGAGAGTGTGGTACCTGCTAACAGTTAACATCAGCAAAATGTCTCATGGTCCACAATCAGATTACCCTCCACTGACCTATACCATCACCAAATCACAATATAATATTGCTTGCTGTTACTTTTGAATAAATACGGTTGAAAAAATACTTATGTACACTTTTTAGATTTCTAGAAATTACCCTGAAGAATATTTTTTCTTAATAGGAACAATCAGTTCAAGCACAAGCTGTGAACTTTGCAACACCTGTATTTTACAAATTTCTGGTCAAACAAATGAGGATACAGATTACATACATATAATTTACATATACCCAAAGTTCAGGACCTACTCTACACAAAAGCAGTATCTGTGCTCCCTCTGCTGGTTCTGCATGAACCACAAATATGCTTCTTTAGGATGTGCTGATATTACTAATGATACTGGTATATAAAAAGGAAATATACACAATGGAGACAAATTTAAAATACCATCAAAAACAAAAGAAAAAAAAGGGAAAAAAGTCAATGGTATTCATCTATCTGAATATTTTAGAAATGTGCATCTGTCTATCTTTCCGTCTGAGTCTGTTTGTTCAAGAACTCCTAAATGGTAGAAGCTAGAACCACCAAATTCGGTATGCAGCCTCCACTCATCTTAACTTAAAGCAAGGTCAGAGTTTGGTTGTTCCAAGAAAACAGGAAGTGCAAGGAATGGGGCTGTTTTCCATAATATGGAAATCCTCTTGGCTTCAGAAACCCACATCTCATACAGTAACAAAATCATTTCAAAATAGAAAAGAAGATAGCATAAGAATTGATTGAGCTGAAATAATTACACATCTATTCCAAGAATCTGTAAATATTTCAACCCAGAGAAATGTTATCAATTTGCATGAAGCACATGAAAAGTTTTAACTGCGTGTGCTTTTCTAAGAAGCTTTGTATGATCTATTTAATTACATTTTCTCTATCTTTTGACATTTTTAGCTACCAATATAGAAATTTTAGCAAACGTTAACCTTATTATAACCTTGCCCCAAGTCACTAGAGAACCAAAATCACTTTAAAAATTCCAAATGAAAGATAAATTTTTGTAAAAAGAAAAGCTGGACTTAGTAGAAATTAAACAGCTGCTATGTAGTTGGCTGACAAAAAAGGGGGGCTCACAATGGCTCAACAGCTGACATAATTAACAAAACTACCTAATCATGAGTGTTAGAAAATTAAAATGACCTCTGAACTCAATTTGGATCAATGAAAAATCACTAACAATCTATTAGAGGGAGTAACTAACCATAGCATGTGTGTTCCTGATTACTTATTTTATGTCATTATTGAAAATACTCCTACAACTTAATGAGAGAACTACGTATTTTAACTATCATCTAAATTTCATTCTTGCCTGAGTCAGCACTCCACGAACCCTTCCAAAACATATTCTATGTCCCTCCCTCTGACAGGAAGCTCTATATAGTGTTACTTTCTTTGACTACTAAGTCCAGCTGCCAAGGACTGATTGGAATTCTGATTTCCTACAGAGTAACACATAACATTATTGCTGGACCAATGAAATGGCCAATGTCAGAAACTTTTGCCTAATTTTTTATCCATCTGATACTTACCAATAAGCCATATTATCAGAAGATAGTCTATTCTCTCAAGTGCTGGCCCCATTGTATTCTTCTTATCCTCATTGTAGACCAATGAATACAAATTAAGTAACAGCAAAAATGTGAAATATGAAGCTCCATGAATAATAAACTTCATAAAAGGAGTGTGAATTATTCGACCTACTCGAGATTTAGGGGCTAATAAGTAACAGAATGACAGAACTGGCCAAAAGATGCCAACTGTCAAAACAGTCAAAATCTTCTTACACGTGTGCTTGCGTCGGTAACCCGCCATCTGTCCAAACCACACAGTATTGAGAAACTGCTGGCAGTTAGACTGGGCAACAAACTAAGGGAGAAAAAAACAAAAACCCAAGAAGTCAGGTGTCCTGATTACCCTGATTAAGGTAACCATTATTAAAATTTATATTCAAGGCATTAATAAGTCATTTATAGATCATACTGTATTATTCATTTTCTGCTAAGCAAATAGAAATAATTTTGAAATAATTTTAAAAGTTACTTTTTAAAATATTAATATGGAGAAAAAATAGTAGTAAGATAATCACAAATATGAATTTCTTCCACCTCTTTTCTCACAAGATTAGAACATGAATTCTGCAACCTTAGTCTTTTTACGTTTATCAAGAAGGGATCTCTTGAGAGACAAGGATAACAGCAAATCATTCTTAATCTTAACTGGTTTTTTTTAATCATTTATAAAAAAAACTGTTACGCAGACCTAAATGCCATTCTCTGAAATTTGCTGCTTCTTATGGGACTGATTCTGTGAGATACTATATGCCCCTCAAATTCACTAACACCACTGTATAATGCACTATATTGGCTTTACCCTTAAACAGGAACTAAGGACACTCAATGCCCTACAGACTCCGGGCTGAAATGGCCAAGTATTCACATACCAGTCAGATCTTATTTTAAAATTGTATGGCTATTTTAGTGAAGCACTTTGGCTGCCATTTCACCTTTAATCAGGGCCCACAAAAAGAGGAACCTTCAGTCTGAAGGATGTAGATCGACAGATTTAAACTAAGATTCTGTTAGAAAAGTTCAAGAAACACTTGTCATTTGCATTCCCACATTCACTGAGGACACAAATTTATGAAAAATGGGGCTCCTGGCCCCCGCAGTGAGCTAGCGCCCCATAGCTCCTGGCAGCTGTGGGAAACTCGCCATTTGCCTGTGGTCTGTAATCAGGGCTCTCTCCAAGGTGTGCACCTATGTGGTTTCGCACCAAAAATTTGTCGCCTGCCCACCTCCTCAGAGCTGCGAAGTGGCTGTTCAGCTGTTCCAGGGTGGGGCTATGTGGCGGGTGGCTGTCCTGCTCCAGGAGCAGCAGGGCAGCCACCACACGGCTCTAGCTTCCGCCCTTCCCCAAAGCGAGTGGCTGCTCCTCCAGCAGCCCTGGTCGGGATCAGAGCCCTGTTGAGGGCATGGTGGGCAGCAGTTGCTCCAGTGGCCCTGACTGGGGTGGGAGTTGATCCTTTCAGGCTAGAGCATGTCTACCTGTGGCATGCCAGGCCCCACAGAGCTGGAGCAGCCCATCCATTTACCGTAATAGTAAGCATCACCCAATAAGGGTGATGTTAACCATTCATATACCTATTTTGAACAGGAGTTTAATAGTTGGGCATTATTGTTTTATATTGATTTTGTGTGTGTTTGTGAACCCACTATGTAGGTTTTAAGCTGATGGCCTTTTTTGAACTTTTAAAAGATTTTAAGTAAAAAATATTTTTTTTTGTATTTTATAAGAATACCTAGAATTATTTTTAAATTTTTATTTTAATTATAATTTTTATTGTTTAGTTGCTTTATTATTGACAAAGGGATTTAAGGTGTTTATTTTGGGTTTCTTTTTTATTTTCACCTATTTTATGTTTAATATTAATCACTTAAAAGAAAAAAGTTAAATTTTGTGAAAGCATCAGGGTATTTGAAGAGTTAACTAAAAGTTAAGGCTGTCAATAGATGCTCACTGCCAGTTAAATAGTAGCTGTCAGTTTTGAAACCTTGAATAAAATATTTTAATGGATTTTTAGTGGAATTTTTAAAAAGCTGATTATATATATATAAGTATTTTTTTGAAAATTTGAGGTCCCTTGCTATGTTTATTATGAGAGACTAAATATTTTAAACTTTCTTGGCTTGTGTTTTACTAGCTGAAGTTTTTAACTTTTTTGTTTTTAAAATGATTTTAGACTTTTAAAGAGCTTAGGGGGGGCATGTGTGTAAACTGCAAGTTATGAACAAATGACTCTTTAAGCTGCTTACATTTCTAAACGGCTATTCTTTTTTATATTTAAGCTTTTACCAAAGTTTCCCCGCCCCCAGCTGAGATCTATTTTGGCCTGGGCTTTGATAACTGCTATATTTTACCAATATTTAGTTCCTTCTTTTTCTTCTATGTTTCAACTATCTGATCTTAACTAATTTTTTTTATAGCTAAACAATTTAAATGGGATTGTTCTTGTACCTGCTGCAACCATCACAATTCATTATTCATCGTAACAATTCAGACTCATTTGTTAGGAAGCACCTATTTCCTTCAGAATGACTGTAAGGCCTTCCATGTTGTGTGTGGTGACAAATCAGGTAATACAGGGGAGGTCAATAAGCAGTTTGAGAGACAAAGACAATACATTGACACTTAGGGTCAGCCATAATAATAAAGATGCATGGGTGAAAGTGATGATTTAACAGCTCTTTTTATTTTTTGTGACTGGGAAAGAATACTAAAACAGCCATAACATTTTTATATATAAGTAACTGGTGGGTGCAATGGTGGCACACATATGAACAAGCACACATGACAAAACTCAATCTGCTCCTGGTCAGAAAATTTTACATTGGCTGTAATACTTTGTAGACTAAATTAAACAATTAGACCAAATACTGGTGATGGCCTCTGATACATAGGAGATCGGATCAGATGATCTGGTGTCCCTTCCAGCCTTAAACTCTGACACTGTGGTTCCAAGCATGGTGAATTCACTTACTGGAGCTAATTTTGTAAACTATTAATTTTTTCTAACTTTGCTTATACGTACATTTTGATTACCACTGAGGGAAATAATGTTTCATCGAGTTTGTATGTATATAGTTAAATATACATTTACCCCCCCCAAAAAAAATCTAATACTTTGAAGGCTATTACAATTAATAGAGAGATACATACCTCCTTTTGATTATATTTGATAGCAAGTTTTAGGCGACTCAAATTCATCCTCTCTTCTAACAATCCTCGTTTGTCCACATGCTCATCACTAGCTGTATGATTTAGGATAACTTCCAGCTCTCGTGAGTTCCGAGCCTGAGCAAGCAAATCTTTAGCAAAAGTTTTGCATTGTTGGGCTAGTTCCTCATAATCATTTCTAGAAAAACAGAGGCAGTAGATATTAGTGCATCTCTGACTCAGATTTTAATATACCCATTAAATAACTTAATTAATGGGGGAGGATGGAAATATATACAACTAGCAGGTGAGGCCCGTCATTGACCTGGCAAAGTCATTTTTTTGCGTAGATTACACTTATAGGAAAGTTTAAGAAATTAAATATACGTAATAAAATTTTTTATTAATGAGCTTGCACAGGGTAGCAGAAGAACAGTTTTAAATTTGTAGGATTTCAAGTTCAAACATTATTCATTTTATTGAATAACTACCATATGTAGTAAATGTGAATCAAACTTCTAAAGCTTCTATTATTCTTTCTGTAACTAATTTGGATTACTTTGTGATTTGTAACAGTCAAAATTTTCTTTGCATTAAAATGACAGTTGAAAAGGTGACTCAATTTTAATTCTGTTAGCAAATATTTATGAATTCTAATAATAATTATTTTTTTCTGATAAAAACAAAAATAATTATTTAAACCTTTTGCTTAACATATTCTGATGTAAAAAGTAGTACATTCAGCTAATTTAAGTGGCAAAATTATTTATGCAAAATTCGGTATCTGTAGGTATTCACAAAGTATGCCTTTATTTTGCATAAACAAATCCCCAAACAAGCTCTTCAAAATATATAATAAATTCATACAACTCAGTTAAGGCCCAACAGCAATTTCTCCTGGCCCCTGCTGTGCACAGGGCTGCTGTTGAGTGCCCTCCATGCAGCCAGGCTGGCTTCTGCTCCTGCCCCAAGATGCACAGGCAGCCAGGCAGGCTCCCGATTTCCTGCAGATCTGGAGCAGCCCTTCATCCATGGCAGGCCATAGGCAGGAGTCTGCTCCCAGGTACTGGTTACCCATTCTCATCTCTATTTAACCCAAATCATGCAGATCGTCAGTTTATAATATAGACTTAGTGCTATGGTATCAAGATTTGTTTGTTTATTTTTACACTGTAGTGCTCATATAGAGACAAGTGCCATCTAGTGTGTACATGAACCCCAATCCTTACTTGCAGAATCCCTCATTATGTTAGTCCTGGCAAGTTACAGAATATGTTTGAGATATGAATAAGCTAGGAGTTGTGTAGGCTAGGAACTAAGTGTTGTGATGTCCAATTAGTTTTTTGTATTAATTCAAATTTCAACCGAGATCTAGGGATGTGAACAGCCATTGACACTAAACACACTGAAATGTCTACCTCTAAAAAGGATTCAAATGATTAAGGCTATTCTACACTAGCACCATTGTATTGATCAACAGCATTGCTATAAGATCTTTCTTGAAACTGCTCTATGCTGACAGAAGAAGTCCATCCACTGATACAGAGCTGTGCAAACTACCACTTATGTTGGCATAATGTATGTCACTCAGAGGTGAAATATATACACCTCTGAGCGACACAAATTTTGCCAACATAAATGGTAGTATAGACATGGCCTTAGCATGGCAAAGTGAAAAAGTTTGGACAGAATTCTCAACATAACTAGTTTTTAAAATGTATTTTATTATGAATCGGTCTTAATTCCCCACAATTATTCTCAATCTGATTTATTTAATAGCAGACTACATTGACAAACAAGATAGCCACAAAAACATGATCTGTGTGGAAAACAAGAGAGACATAAAAGTTTGTGTAGCACTTTAAAGACTAACAAGATGGTTTATTAGATGATGAGCTTTCGTGGGCCAGACCCACTTCCTCAGATCAAATAGTGGAAGAAAATTGTCACAACCATATATACCAAAGGATACAGTTAAAAAAATGATTAACACATATGACAAGAACAAATCAAATTTCAGAAAAGAGGAGGGATGCGGGGGAAGGTAGCTGTCTGTGAGCTAATGGTATTAGAGGTGGGGAAAAGTAAATGTCTGTGAGTTAATGATATTAGAGGTGATAATTGGGGAAGCTATCTTTGTAATGGGCGAGATAGTGTAGGGATAACATATTAATGTATTGAAAATGATTCCTCCAAATGGAAGTGACTCCCCATAATTTGTTCCCCACAACTTAGTGTTTAGATTTATTATTAATTCTTCTTCTTCTTATTATTATTATTATTTGTTAAGATTGTTAAATGTTTAGATTTATTATTATTATTGTCCCTTTAGAATATAATGTATTAGGTAATGTAACTTAGAACTGTTAAAAATATAATCCTATGTAACCAGAAACAGCCCCCCCCCCCCTCTGTGCTCCAGGGCATGCTCAAGCTTGTGCAAGGGGCTGCTTGAAATTGACATTGCAGAGATACATTGTAACAATGCATTGTCAAGCCACTAACTCTGCTATGGGAGCCAAGCCCTGTAATTGACTAAGGCCATTGTTACTTAATTGAGGCCTGTTCTCTTTAAAACATTGTAACTTTACTTAGCAGTCAGAGAATGTTTTAAGCAATACCACCCAGAAACTTTCTGTAACTACAACTTTTATTATTATACAAAATACTGTATGAATGTATGAGAGAGTGCTTGGATGATGAATGAATGGCTCTGAGAGGTGCCAGCCTGAGAATACAGCAACAAAGGGCTGAAGAAGGCGTCAGGTGCCAGTGCAACCAAAAGGTGTCAAGTGGAGAAACTGGAGGTCCACCCGATGAGATCACTGATGAGCACCTGGCAGCCACCCTGGAGACATCAGCATGATGCAGCAATTTCCATAGACTGGCATAGGAAGAAATTCCTATAAGAACTGGACTAAAAAACTATGGAATCAGAGTCCAAGGTTCTGCTGCCAGCCTACCAGGAGCTTCAGATGCGCATCTGATCAGGACTTCGCTCCCCACTACCATCACTTGTGTACAGAGTACCTGGCCAGTATCCTGTCACAAGCAACTTCCAGGCTGGTAACTATACACAGAACTTGAATGAATGGATGTATGAATGAATGGTTATATATATATATATATAATATACATACAAGTGTATAAGGGTTAAGTAGTGTTAGGAATAAGTAGTTAAACAACGTTGTTTGCTTCTATCTTTTCTTTATTTTTTATTATTATCTTTACAATAAATGTGGCTTTTTGCCTTATCCCCCTCATAAGATCCTGCTTGCTTTTATTTGGTACAACATTTTGGTGGAGAATGCGAAAGGGGGAATATTGGTAAAGAGCCTCAGGTATTGTGAACATTAGTGTGCACACAGCTGACTCTAAAAAGAGCAGTTCTATTTTTTTTTTCTTTTTCTGTCTTTTTATTTTGGTTAACCAAAGCCTGCTGACCTCCAGAGGGTAGAGGCTTCACAAAAGAGCTCATAGTAAAAAGAAGCTACAATTATTGAAATAATTTAGGCTGTAAATAGAAGCTATGGTTATTCATTGAAATAATCTAGGCTGTGTAAGAAGCTACGATTATTCATTGGAATAATCTAGGCTGTGTAACTAGAAGCTACAATTGTTAAAATAATTTAGGCTGTAAATAGAAGCTACGACTATTGTTGGAATAATCTAGGCTGTGTAAGAAGCTACGATTATTCATTGGAATAATCTAGGCTGTGTAACTAGAAGCTACAATTATTAAAATAATTTAGGCTGTAAAAAGAAGCTACGATTATTAATTAATAGTCTAGGCTGTGTCACTCGCTGCAAGGGTTCAGGGGTGATAAAGGAAACTACACAAGTATTAAAGATGTTTAAGAAAAGTCCAGGAAAAGCAGTCTCAGAGGGAGGAATAGAGTTTGAAGGAGCTCTAACCTCACCTTTCATAAAGAAATAACACCCTTTAAACAAATCCTTCAGAGATATGGGTACAAGTCCTTGGACAAGCCCTTGAAGATGTTTGTAATATTTTGGACCTAGAGGATAGATTGGCACAGTATATTCTCATGTACAAACCTTCTAATGCTGCCAAAAAAGATGCAGCAGCAATTTGGCTATTATGGGAGGCATGTAATAACAGTTACCTCCACTTAGCTACCTGCAAAGAAAAAAAAAAAAATCTCTCTCTGCAGAAAAAGCTAAACCCAAAAGAAAAAGGGAAAAGAAAACACAGATTCAGTTTGGCTCCTATAAAACCTGTAATAAGGTGTTCCTCAAATTAACTAATTATAAAAATTCAAATAGGAAACTGCAAAATGTAAAAGCCTCTGCTGCAAAAGCAAAAAGTTGGAAATGTCTGTCCCTCAGTACCCAGACACAGTTAGAGTCCCTTAAGGATGGGTACTGAGAGTTAAAGTAGCACTCTCAAAGTTTTCAGGGATATGCTTTAAAAAAAAGAGAGGACCAGTAGGTGTGGGGTTTAGTGAACAAGGCCACCCTCTTTGCTAAACTGGTAATGGGACAAAGCCTGTGTCCATGGAAAAGGGCCATTCAGCAAGAAAAACAGGATCAGGCCCAGACAAGCAGGCAGGCAAAAGATAGATTAAAGGCCTTGTGGTAAAACTAAGAAAAAGCAGTAAGTACAGGTACTGTAAATCTAAATTCTTAAAACAATACTTACAAGAAGTAATATCTGAAGAAAGGCCAGTTTTCATTTTAAGAAATAAGAAAGTGTTTTAAGAAAAAAAAACCACAAAAAAAAAAAGTTAACTCTACAGAGTATGGAAGAAATTGAGCAGTTGTAAAAATGCTAAAATGTTATAGGAAAAGAATTCTTGGTTTCTTTGCAGCCATTCTGAAGGAAAAAGGGGCCCCTTTCCAAAAGAGTGTCTGTAAATAATCCAGGCAAATTTCACTAAAGAACTTCAAGAGGGTACTATTGGAAACTTAACTACCCCCAAATAAATAAAAGTGAATGTAATCTTTGTACAGGTATGTAAAAATAGTGTTAGAAATATTCAGAGAATATATGCATGTATCTGTGTGTAAATACAGTGTAAATAGTAGGTAAGGTTTTTAAGATCCAGAACTCCTGTTTTGTAGGTTAGTAAACTGTTTTGTATGCTTAAAACAAATTGGTTTGTTTTGTTTTCAGTAAAGCCATTTCATACCAAGTTGTTTAATAGAAGTATAGGAAAACTCAGTAAGCATAAAAGAAATAGTTACACCCGATGCAAAAATTAATATGGCTAAATAACATCATAAACAAAGAATGCACATTTTCCTGTAACATGCAATGTATATTGTAGAAGGAGGTAAAAACTGCAAACAAATCAAAATCCTGTGAAGGCTCCAGGAGCCACAACAGGTTGTAATTTCCTTTTCAGGTTGCTGTGTGAGAAAGCAGAACTTAAAGTAAAAACTCAAAACTGTAAATCTCTGGCAAAAGTTATTGTGTCCCTTTTTAAGACAAAGCTACAAACAGCTTTTAATCTAAAAGCAAGCCAGAAAGTGTCTGTGGTGCAAATGCCCTAGCTGGCAGCACAAACAAAACAAAACAAAAAAAATGTTTGCAGGTAAATAAATAGTTTGATTAGCAAACTACCTGAGACCAGAACAAAAAGGGGTCTGCATATGGAAAAAATTCAAAATGGTTTTAAACACACTGGTCTCAAAGCTAAGTTGTCTAAATAAAAGGCATGCTATCACAGGATACTTAAACATCTATTGGTAAGATCCACAGGGCTACTTGTTATTTGATGCTAATGTTCATAAGTAACCCTGTAATATGTACATGATTTTCTCTTAAAAAAAAAAAAAAAAAAAAAAAACCTTTAAAATGTTAAAATAATCATTGGAAACACATCTCACACTTAAAACCCTCCCAGCATTATAGTAATAATGCTTCTTGGCTACTCTCTATTCATAAACCTAACACAGCAGAAACTTACTAACTTAGTCTGCTGTATAAGAGGAAAACTAAAGTACACCTCCTAAATTTAATAATTACACAGTGGGGTAATTCACCCACAAGAAGGGGTAAAAACCATTCAAACCTGTTTTGCCTACAAAACAAAAATATTTACCTATAGGAGTAATTGTAAGCAAAGAGACATGAAAACATATTTGTAAAAAAGAAAGTTAAATAATAATGCCACCCCCAAAGGGGTAGAAGTATGTTCTTGTTTTGTCTTTCAGAAAATCAGGACAAGCTCGTACCAGCTAAATACCCTACAACACCATGGATGTATTGTTGCAACAAAGATTGTTTTATGTTTTGTGTTTGTCTCATGTCTGTCTGTCTGTCTAACTAACTAGTATACTGTGTTAAAAATAATCTGCCCTAGGCAGGAAAGGTTCAATAAGCATTAAACATGTTAACTGCATTTAGAAAAACCCAGTGTAAATGGCTGTGGAGAAATCTCAGAGGAACTGATAGTTGTTTCAGAAGAGGCAGAATCAGCCAGGGAATTGGAGCAGTCTGGCAACCAAGTAACTGAGTATGACCAGCTTGCTGGGAAGTCAGTGTGTTTGGGACAGGAGTGTTCCCAGGGGAGGCACACCCAGCCAGGCCTTTTGTCTTTCAAAGAGGGAGCTTTGCATTTAAAACAACAGGGCAATGGGGCAAGACCTATGTGGCCAAGGAAGGCTGCAGATTTTTCAACCTAAAAACCCAAAATTGTCAGCATACACTTGGGATGGATTTGTTCCTGCTACTTATGCTAACTTTCATGACCACAGTACTGCAGTTACTAAGAATGTAACAATGTTCAATGTGCAGGATTTTGTTCCAAAACCCTGGAAATGGTTAAGAAATGTACCCAAGGACACATTGTGTGTTCAAAAGCCTTGTAACACTGGTATTTTACTGTTAGTACGTGTAATTAGTGTTGGAGCTTCTCACCTGAGAAAAGGGAATTCCAAAATTGGTGTGTGATGTGAAAAGGGAAACTGAGGCACACCACCAATTTTGTTTTCAGGGCTAAATGCAAGGATGCCTACACTATATGGAATGAGAGCACATAAATTCATGCACTGTTAATTGGGTTTCAGACTATTGCCCAAGCTGCCCTGGATAAAATCACTATTTTCTCTCGCTCTGGGCAAAGTCACCTAACCTGGATAAAAAGAATATTTGTTACATTACAATCACAAACACATGTTGCCTCACAATACCTTCTCTTAAACAGATTAAATACAAAGTGACACTACAAGTATACCAGATATCGTAGTGTCAAAAGGGGGAGTATGTAGGGATAACATATTAATGTATTGAAAATGATTCCTCCAAATGGAAGTGACTCCCCATAATTTGTTCCCCACAACTTAGTGTTTAGATTTATTATTAATTCTTCTTCTTATTATTATTATTATTATTTGTTAAGATTGTTAAATGTTTAGATTTATTATTATTATTGTCCCTTTAGAATATAATGTATTAGGTAATGTAACTTAGAACTGTTAAAAATATAATCCTATGTAACCAGAAACAGCCCCCCCCCCCTCTGTGCTCCGGGGCATGCTCAAGCTTGTGCAAGGGGCTGCTTGAAATTGACATTGCAGAGATACATTGTAACAATGCATTGTCAAGCCACTAACTCTGCTATGGGAGCCAAGCCCTGTAATTGACTAAGGCCATTGTTACTTAATTGAGGCCTGTTCTCTTTAAAACATTGTAACTTTACTTAGCAGTCAGAGAATGTTTTAAGCAATACCACCCAGAAACTTTCTGTAACTACAACTTTTATTATTATACAAAATACTGTATGAATGTATGAGAGAGTGCTTGGATGATGAATGAATGGCTCTGAGAGGTGCCAGCCTGAGAATACAGCAACAAAGGGCTGAAGAAGGCGTCAGGTGCCAGTGCAACCAAAAGGTGTCAAGTGGAGAAACTGGAGGTCCACCCGATGAGATCACTGATGAGCACCTGGCAGCCACCCTGGAGACATCAGCATGATGCAGCAATTTCCATAGACTGGCATAGGAAGAAATTCCTATAAGAACTGGACTAAAAAACTATGGAATCAGAGTCCAAGGTTCTGCTGCCAGCCTACCAGGAGCTTCAGATGCGCATCTGATCAGGACTTCGCTCCCCACTACCATCACTTGTGTACAGAGTACCTGGCCAGTATCCTGTCACAAGCAACTTCCAGGCTGGTAACTATACACAGAACTTGAATGAATGGATGTATGAATGAATGGTTATATATATATATATATAATATACATACAAGTGTATAAGGGTTAAGTAGTGTTAGGAATAAGTAGTTAAACAACGTTGTTTGCTTCTATCTTTTCTTTATTTTTTATTATTATCTTTACAATAAATGTGGCTTTTTGCCTTATCCCCCTCATAAGATCCTGCTTGCTTTTATTTGGTACAACAATAGTCTTTGTTGAGACTCAAGCGTAGAGTGTCAAATTTTAGCATGAATGACAGTTCAGAGGATTCCCTTTCAAGTGCAGATTTTAAAGGCTTTTGAAGCAGGATGCAAGTGATTAAGTCGTTGAGACAGTGTCCTTTCTGGTTGAAATGGCAAGAAACTTGTTTTTTCTTTGTGATCCTGTCTAATATCTGTTTTGTGGGCATTGATCCTTTGGCGAAGTGTCTGAGACGTCTGTCCAATGTACAAAGCAGACGGACACTTTCGGCACATGATAGCATAAATTATATTTCTGGATGCGCAGGAATATGTGTTCTTGATCTTATAACTTGACTCTGGCTATCTCACCCATTACAAAGATAGGTTCCCCAATTAGCACCTCTAATACCATTAACTCACAGACATCTACCTTCCCTCCCCCTCCCCCGCATCCCTCCTCTGTTCTGAAATTTGATTTGTTCTTGTAATATGTGTTCATCATTTTTTTAACTGTATCCTTTGGTATATATGGTTGTGACAATTTTCTTCCACTATTTGATCTGAGGAAGTGGGTCTGGCCCACAAAAGCTCATCATCTAATAAACCATCTTGTTAGTCTTTAAAGTGCTACATAGTCCTGTATTTTGTTTCAGCTACAACAGACTATCACGGCTACATTTCTATCACTATAAAAGTTTGTATTTCTTTTCATTCCTACCTGAATTCAACTTCAACAAGACTTAGTTCTTTTAAGTCTGCACTAAGTTCAAAAGCTCTCAGGATTGGATCCTCTTCAGTCAACATTATTAAAGCAGGACTGGCCAAACAACGATAGATGTCAAGACGAAATCTGAGACAACATTTTCAGAGCGTTAGCCATCTGATCACCATCTGCAAATCACACGATGTCTTGAAATCTCATAAAAGCTAGATGTGCTTGATTTCATTGTTTCAGTGAGAATTATGTGGGATGCCAAAGAATAGAGGTGAACTATCAGTATCTCTCACCATAAAGTACATTCATTGGTTTAACCTCTTTAAGTAATTTTAAAAAAGTCTCCCATAAAGACAAGTAAATGCTTCAATTTGAAGTACATATATGTTGGTACGCATTTGGATCAGCTGTATCTTTTTTGTTAAATGTTTATGGTCCAGGCATGAAGAGATTTTACTGTGGCATTAAGCTAAACAGACTATCCATGTATTAGATTATATTTAACATTGTTAATCTTTAAAATGTTGGTATAATCTCAAAATCATAGTGTGAGCAGTTGTTTCTTAGTTATCTATTTTGTACTTAAAACATGTTCTGGAAGCACACAAACAAAACAGCAAGAGATAAAATGCAGTTTTGTTAAACAGAACCTAATCTTCATGTTTTACCACATGGGAATTCTGTTGGAAGTATATCTGAGCATAATAGTGTATTTTGAACAAAATAAAACTGGAAGAACTGGGAAAAGCTTATAGTACTCCCTTTAGCATAAATTACAATTATTTAAAGAAATCAGATAACATATTCATGACTTTTTCCTCTTTTTATTTCTGAAATTATTTTGAAATGAAAATTTTATTTCTATGGGTCCCATGCTCAAAGACCTCCCCAACACTTTACAGAAAAACATGCTTAAAACAAATTCAAATAAAAACCTTCAGATCATAGAGGGAAACCAAAAGAAATCCCACTGATCTCCATCAAGGCATACATGCTTAATTTATCCCCAAATAATCACATAAGATTAACATATAAACATATAAGACAAGATAAGCTTCTAAATCCCAACTTAAAGAGAGACATGTTGAACCTGATTCTAAATGATGGCAGTTTTACCATATACCTTGAGGATTTTTAGTTATTACCAAGATCTGATATTTCTGACCTGGAATGCCGTAGGCTATCTTTTTTGTTCTTTGCAGTGCACAATGTGCATTCACAGCCAACAGCGTGAGGTTTGGGTAGAGATATATCCTGTTTTAACAGCATAGTAAGGATCTCATAGTTGTTACGATGAGCAGCTAGAATGACAGGTGCTACATCCATAGTAGTTGAGTACTCTGGGTTCTGAATACGCTCCATAAGTTTCTGAAATAACATTCAGACAAGTGTTTTAGATTATCGCATGCAACGTTATGAAAATGTTTATTTGTAGGTTTGATCAAGATGTATCAATGTGGGCCCCAGTGAACTGATTAAAATATTCCCCACACAAATTATCTTGAGTTCATCAATTTTTAAGCTCTCTAAATATTGGAAATTCCCTGCCTTCTAAAGATATAATTACAATAATGTCTCATTTCAGTTCTCAGAGGACAAATATACACAATGAATTATAGTCAGCAAAAAAGGGCAAGGATTAAAAAGCAATGAAGACTGAACCCTTACATCATCAGAGGGGTTAAAGAACATTAACAGCCATTCTGAGGATGAAGAAATAACTTTTAGTCTCTTGGGCAATCATTTTGGTGCTTTTCACCAATACAAAATTCACGTGAGCTATTAAGATTTAATTTTTACAACTTGTATTACTTGGAAAGACTTAAATGGAAACAGCAGCATTCTTCCCCACAAGCACTGTAAAAGAGCTCTCTATATTCCATTATCTCACCTCTTCTATAAT
The DNA here is from genome assembly GCF_049634645.1 of Pelodiscus sinensis. Classification (NCBI taxonomy): domain Eukaryota; kingdom Metazoa; phylum Chordata; order Testudines; family Trionychidae; genus Pelodiscus; species Pelodiscus sinensis. The sequence goes on along the minus strand of NC_134720.1, from coordinate 21,591,996 downwards.
GTAATTCCCCCTTAAAGGACAACGTTTATTTTCTCAATTTCCTAACATTCTGAGAGAAACATTAGATAATGACCATACTTCAGAACTTTGGGAAATCATTGCTACAGAGAAATAAATAATTTATGACAAAAGCAGGTCAGTATCACACATTTTTATGTTAACGAGTTAGAGAAAATATTGTTCACAATCCATTCACTCATGACTTTGCTTCATTCCACAATCTGAGAGTCAGTCATCCCTAATACAAAATAAAATATACCCACTCATATGCAATCTCTTTGGAATTCTGTTTTTTACAGTACCAAAATAGTTATATTTTGGTACTGTACTCAGTTATATAAATTGTGAGGAAACAATGTTAAGGTTAAAGGGGTCCTCTTTTACATTCACGAGGTATCTGAACAAAAAACTGCACCTATTTTGTAGCTGTGAGAGAGCCTGGTATAATAATAAGAACCCCAAAAATTTTCCTTAAAAGCCCTATTTCACTGTTTTAAAAAATGTCCTCTTAAAAGAAAACTTAGATTAAAAACGGATTTCCGTATATGTAGCGTGTGTCCTCATGGAACTGTCATAATGAAAATCTTGTTATCCAGAAAGAAAATTGTTCAGAGTTGCACATAGAAAATTAGACTTCAGTATCTTTTTTTAAAGTTTTCATTAATAAAATAGTATTCTTTTCTAATTTGAGTGATTTTTTTGCCCAGTCCAGTATTTGGAGAAGCTACACACAATCATTTGGAATATGCATATGTACACACACACTTACATCACTCAATCCTATAGCATTACAGACATGATTACTTATTTCAAGGTTTTTCCACTTAGTAAAACTTTAAAGCATCTTCATATTTAAAGATCGAAAGGAATACTCTCATATTATCAGTTTTAAAATAAAAATAGAATCTCGGGTGAAATTTAAATTCGCGAAGTTTTGCCCAAAATATATTATCATCAGAGATGCCAATACTCTGTGTAACAGAAAGTATTTACAATCACTGATTTTTCTTCTTTTCATGTGTGCAATATGATAATCATCACTAACTTTTAAAAAATCCTCTAATGCAAAAGAAGGCTGCAGAATGAAGTGAAGTCTAAAGTTTTAATTCCATCCTGTTACAAATGCAAATCTTCACATAAGCATATTGATCTAAGTAGCATATTTACACTGTTATTCTAATTCCTGGTGTCCCAACCAAAATTAACCAGAATGAAAAGTACTAACAACAATAGTTGGCCTTGAGGATCGTTTTGGTCGATGATTAAGTAATATATCAACTGCTCCCACCACTTCTGAGTCAATTGCCACCAAAAGTGCATCTGTTGACTAAAGAGAGAAAAAAGTAGTATACATATGAAGCAGCAGTAAAATAAATTGTATGCAAAAAAAGTAGAATTTTGAAGTTAATATAACCAACAGATGATGGACTCAACTATGTTACAAGGAACTACGAGATTTTTTTAAAAGACTTCCATAAAATAATGAAGATGCAGGAACAGATCAATTTTAGAATAAAAGTAATCTTAAAAGCAGTAATGGAATACAAACAAGCTTCTCCAGGACCCTCCTACAATCTTGATAATCTAAGCAAAGACACTGGTTGTACTTCAAAGTCGGTACTAAATCAATAGCAGTGTGTCCTTCTAAAACAAAGCATATTCTACAGCATTAATCAGCATTATCCATCATACCACCACACACAGGGTCAAAGATTCAACTCTTTGGGTCATTCTATGAGCTAGCATGGTTCTAGTGATAGCTCTGTTTCACTGCAGGAGTGACCAACAATGATCTCTGAGAAAGAAAGAGACCCCCCCCTCAACAAACTTTACTCTTAGAAAACAAGGCATAATTTAGAGAAATAAGAAAACCGCTATCATTGAGAACTATTTAAAAGTCTATGTTGGATGAGGGGGAAGAGAGAGAGACATAAATCATTCTCAAGGAAGGCTCAAGGCAAAGTCTCTGTCTCCTTGCCATACTAGCAATACAAGCTACCATTCCTGCCTGAACTATCTTGACTTGGCATGGTACAACTGTAGACAGACTCAGAGACCACACAATCAAGAAAGCAGCTCCACGGGGTTGTTAAGTTCTCACACTGATTCTTAACTTTTCTGCTGCTTTGTAACTCTTTGCCCAGCATCCACCACTTTTCATCTTTACTTCTGATCAGTCACAAATTTTAATAGTGATCATCTTTAGTTAATCCAACCTTTCAAAAATCCATTAGTCTTCATGGAGCAAATAATTTTATTTCCAAAGCAGGAGTAAAATATCAGTTTCTGTACTATTACCATAATGGTAAAGGTGAGAAAGTAGGTTCTGTCCGGTTTGGTAACTGTTCATGAGGCTTTAGGGATGTTAAATTGTGGGTAACTGACTAATCGAATAGTCGATGCATTTTGCTTCGACTAGTCGATAAGGTGTCTCTGCCTTTGAAGCGTCGAAACAGCACTAGGGCTATTGCTACACTTTAAAGGTGAAAACGCCACGTGGAGCCTGGGATCAGCTGGGGACTCTCCAATGATCCCAGGCTCCATGTGGTACTGCTGCAGGAACCTGGCGTCAGGCTCATCCCAGCATTTCAAAGTGGTAGCACCACATGGAGCCAAGGATCAGCTAGGGAGTCCCTGGCTGATCCCGGCTCCACATAGCGCTACTACTTTGAAATGCCAGGAGGAACCTAACACTGGACTCCTGTGGCGGCGTTTCAAAGCAGCAGCGCAGTGTGGAGCCCAAAGGCTCCACGCAGCGCTGCCACTTTGAAGTATCCCCTTCTTCCCACCCCCCTTGCTACCTCTTTCTGATAGGCTAGTCAACAAGCAACAAATGCTTATCGGATTGTCGACTAGTCCTTCATATCCCTATGAGGCTTCCTCAAAGATAAATTAAACCACTTTTTAAGTTTCACTTTTCATTTTTCTTTGTCAACCTAACATTTTTGTTTAAAAACAGAGGGAAAACTAGAATAGAAAGAAGCAGCATCTTATCAAGGAAAGCTTGGGAGACAGTATATACTTCCACTGCCTGGAGAAAGCAGACTGGCAGGGAGAGCACAATCACCTGAACAACCTCAGAGCAAAGCAGAACTGAGGAATGACAAATGATTCAGAGAGAACGCTTGTAAGTGAAGTCAAAATTAAACATTTAGAGATTGATGAAAATGCATCTTTCTGCTGATTAAAATCCCTGTCAGGCAGAAATCTGTGTCAACCCTAATTCTAACTGCAGTGTGGAAAAGAAGCAACGTTCTGCAATTCTGATATGAAACAGGAAAAAAGTATACCACTTCTATTATCAACAACTTTTAAGAGAATATAAAATCTAATATATTTATTTCAGAACACACAATATGTGAATTCTGAGCTACAGAAATGTATGCTTGCGTTAGGCTAGAGCTAAGATACTTGAAAAGAATATTTAATGTTCTAACTTTAATTTTCACCAATTCAAAAATTGTTATAGTCTAGTGACAAAGTAATATTTGCATTATAAATATTTTAAGAATTTACAGTTTCATTGGAGAATATTAAAAGAGAGTCAGGAATTTGTTTGGGGAACAGTGTGTACATTTGCTCTGCAGCACAAATAACAAAATTACTCCCAGAGCTCTGCTGACGTTCTTCAAGATGGTGATGCACTAACATAAAAAAAGCCTGCCATGTTTATTTAAGCTCCATTAGAAACATGAGGTAGGCATGGACGGGGAGGAGGGCAGGAAGGAAATAGTCAGTTTACCAACTGAAAAAGGACAAAATTGGTAACGTTTTTCTTCTGGGTTCGGAAAAGACAACAGAAAACAATACGGATAACAACAACTGTGGTTCTGTACCTGACAGCCATAATCCAAAAGAAGTTGTAGTATGTCCAAGTTTTCATTTTCTATTGTAATGGTTATAGCATTTCTTCCAAGCACATCCACACAATTTATGTTCATGTCACCTGAACTGTTCTCCTCCAAAAGTTTCTTAACCATATAATAGTCACCTAAACAAGCAATGTATGAGTATGTTTTAGTATTTTGGATTAATTTTTACTGACATATAGTTTGAATTTTAAATTAAACATAATAATTCATTAATTAGAATAAAATGCAAAGCACCTACTTATTGCAATGTGAAATAATCTGCCTGTAATCCATCTAACCAAAAACATTTAACATATAAGTCTGCTATAAACAGCCAAATTAGAAAAAGGTTATTTACATTAGGTGTCAAATTAAACAATACAATTAAATCACTCCTCTCCATCCGTTATAAATCCCAACTCAGGAAAGTGCTTAAGGACATGATTAAATTGCTCTCTATTCAGGAAAAGTATTTAAGATCATACTTATGTCCCAGCAGGACAAACTAAGTGGTTTTCAAAAATTGGGGCAATAACTGTATTGTAGGAGACCAAAGAAGAGCTAAGTTAGAGTCTATACCTTTTTCAATGTTATTATTTAAATGACACTCTCCTAAATTGACTTCTTCTTAGTGTCACAAGATTTTTAATTACAAAAAGGGGGATATTAAGATGATAATGCAGCACTATTGGCCCTCTGATTCACACAAGAGGAAGAAGCGAGAGAGACTGCAGAACGGTTTCTGGCGTTCAGTGACCCGTGTCCTGGGATAGGAAGAAACATTACAGTATTTGCAGCGGCCTCCACAGGGTGCAACACGAAGTAAAGCACAGTGCCTGCCTGGGACAGACGACAAGCCAGAACCTCCCGCATTCCTTCTTCTATACTTGTATTGCCTTTTACGTCCTCTATATTTCGGTGTCCGGGCTTCTGATGTTCTCGTATAAACAGGAACAGATCAAGGAGCCAAACGAGGTCTGAGGCGCGCCGTGCAGCCCGCGTAGCGAGGGGAGCCGCGACCACAGCCCCAACCTCACTAAAACTGAAACTCCCCTGGGAGAACAGGGTCTGGGCCCGGCTCCCCCCCGCCCGCTGCCAGCCCCGCCAGCAGAGACCTGGGCGCAGCCATTCCGGCCCCCCCCGCAAAGCGGATACCGACCCGACCCCACCCGCGGCACCTTTGTCGCAGGCCAGCAGGAAGAGCTTCTCGTCCAGGGTGGTCTCCTCCTTCACCTGCCTCACGTCCTTCAGCGCCAGCAGCTTGTTGGGGGAGGCCGAGGCGGACGGGTCCGCGCTCTGGTACAGGGCGGCCATGGCGCCGGCTCCGCCAGGCCCATCGAGGTGCGGGGGCCCCGGACCAGTCCGCCCCGAGGTTCCCCACGCAGCGGGCCGGCGAGGTCGCGAGCCCGTCAGCAACTGTCAACACGGAGCAGGGCGGGGAGAGAGCGCGTGCCCCCTCACTGCGCAGGCGCGGATGGAGCCGAGGGTCCCGGATGCCTCAGGCTGTGGCCGCTGTTTGGCTCTGTCCCTCCCCCTCATCCATTCAGCGGCGCGGGCCTTTCGGGGAGCCTGACCCTGCCTCGTGAGGTGCGTTCACCGCCCCCCGCTGTGTTAGTTCTTCATGTTTTCATATGTACCCCTCCATCCCATCCTCTGAGCCCCTGAGCCCTGTTCCCGGGTACTCGTGCAACGGGGCAGCGCCCTTTGCTCCTCAGGATTTATCCCTCAGCCCGGCGCCCCCCTGGTCTCCCACTGCCCCCGCACGGCTGCCCCGCCGGCACAGCGCTCACACACGGGGAATTGGGCTGTGGCGTTCCAGCGAGCAGCTCAGTCCCTCACGCGCTAAAACGACGACGTGCCTGTGTTGCGATCGCATCGTTGTAGCCTGAGGCCGCAGCGGTGATTTTCTTGTCCCTGCCAGAAGCTGCGTGATTTCATGAGACTCCCAGCTTCCATTTAAAAAAATGTATTTCTAGCCTTCGTGGCTGTGGAGAAAATGAGACCTTAAAGCACACACCCTAACACAATTGAAGATTTTTTTTTTTAATTCGCCTTGTTTCAAGAGGCGAGACCCCAACTCTTCCTTTTGATCACAGCTCTGGGCAGAGTTCCTCTGAGCCCCCTCCACTGGCTCCTTAGGTATCTACAAGGAGCAGTGGTGGGTGCAGTGCAACACTCTTTGCTCAAGGGTGGTGTAGACTCTGGGGGTGCTCTAGAACTAGAGCATGCATGGAAAAAATTAGTGGGTGATTAGCACTCAGTGACACCCAGCACCCCTTCTCCACCTCAGCATCTTCCATCGGTTGTACAAACCATTTATCAAAACTCCAAGCACCTCCTGCCTACCACAATCAGCTGTTCCGTAGCATGAGGAAGGCTTCTGGGTGGGAAGAGATGGAGTAGGAAATGGCAAGGAGCTGAAAAAAGGGGAGGATAGGTGTAAGGTCTGTGGCAGAGTGAAGGTCAAGCATCCCAAAGGCTTGGTGGGAGATGGCCAGCACAGTGCTGCACAGTTTCTCCTTCAAGTTCTCTAGCTCTGGCCCTGTAAATGACCTCACTCTAATGTTTTCTTAGTTAGCTTCAGAAATCATGAGTCCTGCTCCTTTTAGAATGTAGCAGGGACCATTCAAATGTTCCCATATATTAAAAGGTGGTTATTACTAGAAAGTGTCCGGTTTTGAAACCAGGTGTCCGGTTTTGAACAAGGCAGTCCAATATTAAAGCTTTCTGTTCAGTAACCAAATTGAGAAAATATAAATGTCCAGTATTTTCTAAATAGGATGTAACGTAGATTGTTATGTAATGTCAAGTGTGTCCGGTATGTTTGTTGAAACCATCTGGCAAACCTAGAAAGCATGCTCAGAACAATCAGAGTAACTCAAGACATCCAGGAGTGAGCCATACAGGACTGTCAAGATTTTTCTAATGTGACAACAGTCTAGCAATCTATTATGTATTCTGGAGAGTTTGTTTATGGATATGTTTGTGCCAAATAAATCATACTTTGTGATTTCCTATAGATACCAAATTATGCATAAACAATCCTGCCACTTAAATTAGCTGAATGTTCACATTTTATACCAGAATATGCTAGGTGAAAGGTTTAAATCAGGGGCGGGGAATCTTTTTTTTGGGTCAGGGGCCACTGACCCACAGAAAAATCAGTCCGGTGCTGCACACAAGTGAGAAGTAAAAAACAAAACAAAAACCCTCACTGATGTGATTCCTGTCTGAAAAGGAGAAAGACATTCCCCCCATTCTCCTCCCACATTAAAGCCTGGGGGGGGGGGGGGGCAGCCTAGTAGATTTTGTGTGATCCAGCCCTGTGGGCGGAAATTGGGGGAGCTGGAGTGCCAGCACAGGCTTCTCAATGCTGCAAGGCCCCTGAGCCTCAGGGCTGGATCCAGGCAAGCTGGAGGGCTGCATCTAGCCCCTGGGCCTGAGGATCTCCACCCCTAGTTTAAATAATTTTTATTTTTCATAGGAAAAAAGTCATGACTATTATGATTAGAGTTCATTAAAATGTGCTAACAAAATTAAAATTGAGTCACCTATTCAACTGTCATTTTAGAACAAAGAAAACTTTTGTTACAAATCACAAACTATTCCAAACTAGCCAGAGCAACCAAGTCCCACTCCCCGTCGGCCGATTTGCTCCCCTCTCTCAGAATCCCGGCCAGCCCTACTTCCTGTTGGCCAGTTCTCCTACTGCCATCTCCCCCGGTCAACCCCACTTCTGTCAGCCACCCCCCCCAGCTCTGCTTTCGACCAGCTCTGCTTCCCATCGGCTGCCCCGCCCCCCCCCCCCCCCCAGCTCTGCTTCTGACCAGCTCTCCTCCCGATCTCCCCAGACCAACTCTGCTTCTCATCAGCTCCCCTCCCTCCAGCTCTGCTTCTCTCCGGCCACCCCTCTCCTGATCTTACCCAGCCAGCCCCGCTGTCCCCAACTATTCCCCGACATCTCTGCTTCCTGCTGGCCGCCCCTCCCCTGATCTCCCCTGGTCAGCCCTACTTCCCACCAGCCGCCCCTCCCTCTGATCTCCCCCGGCCAGTCCCACTGCCCCTGGCCTCCTCCCGCCAGCTCTGCTTCCTGGCCCTCCCCCTTTCCTCCAGGCCAGCCCCGCTCCCCACCCACATCCCCCCGATCAAGTGTGTCCAGTTTTTTTTTTTAAAGACTACTTGATAACTGTAGCCACGGTAGGCAGGACGAGTTCCTGAGCCGTTGTGCATGTGAGGGTGATGCTAGTCCCGGAGAGTGCTGGGGGCCACAGGCAGCGGGTTATTTTTTATTTTTACAGGTTGAGATTGGGTCCAAAAGTACCTTAAAACCTTCTCCTGGAGGAAAGGTTATCCCATGGAAAGTTTGGCTGCGGTAGATCTTATAGTGTCCAAGTTACTAGAGCACAACCATACAAACATTCTCCTTTATATATTAGATTAGTTACAGAAAGAGGAATGAAAGCTTTAATTCTTTCTGATTAGTATGTATGGTAATTATTCAATAAAATAAATAATGTTTGAAATTGAAATCCTGCAAATTTAAAATTGTTCTTTTACTTCCCTTTTGCAATCACAAGAATATAAAATTCTATTACATATAATTAAATTCTTGAATTTTCCTATAAATTTAATCTATGCAAAATGACTTAGCCTGGTTAACAACAGGCCTCACCTGTTAGTGGTTTGTAAGACAGTGGAACATACAGATCATTCAGTTGTCAGAAGCCTGGACAGAAAAAAAATTAACGTTTTGGAGCCGAATACTTCATGAAGAACAATGGTATTGTAGAACAATGATTCCTAATTATGGCGGTTGAGCAAAAAAAGCCTTTGAATAAATCTATCTTAAACAAAGACTTCTAGCTATGTGTCTCCAGAACCAGGCTAAGTGCATCAGATTTTGAACCATTCAGGTCAAGTGTTTGGATGTCATCTAATGAGGATAAAAATAATAATAGAATAATATTGGCAAATATTAATAGCTGTAGTATAGTCCAGAGAAGCATTGTCCTATGACCCACCATGCAAAGAAACAAAATGCAGGACAATGTAGCACTTTAAAGACTAACAAGATGGTTTATTAGATGATGAGCTTTCATGGGCCAGACCTACTTCCTCGGATCAAATAGTAGAAGAAAATAGTCACAACCATATATACCAAAGGATACATATGGTTGTGACTATTTTCTTCCACTATTTGATCCGAGGAAGTGGGTCTGGCCCACGAAAGCTCATCATCTAATAAACCATCTTGTTAGTCTTTAAAGTGCTACATTGTCGTGCATTTTGCTTCCGCTACCCCAGACTAACACGGCTACATTTCTATCACTATTCTACATGCAAAGAAAGGCTCTATATCTCATCACTAATCTTCTGAGCCATTCAGTGTTGCCTTATACAATATCATTTAGTTAGAAGTATCCTGGTGTCAGACATTAGTTTATTACTATTTAGTCTAATCCAGTTTATTCATTGTGTTTGTAACTTTTTTTACTTGTATTGTTTTCATATTTTAGGAAAGAGCGGTTGCTTTTGGTTGCTTTTTACTTTTTTGTTTTTCACCCCACACCTTGGCTGCTTTTAAAATATTTGTATTAAATGTTAAAGAACCATAAGTGTTTGGCTAACATTTATAGATATGGACAAAGGAATACAAGTGGTCATTTCCAAAATTACAATCAAATAACTATTAGTCTTTTTCCATGCAGAAGATACTGCAATGTGTTGCTTTTTACATATTTCCAGAAACAAGGTCTTGCAGTCAAGACACCCTTTTAGGAACATTTGAACTTCTATAACAAAAAATAGATATACATGTGTTCAATTGGAAAGTTTATTTTAAAGAGTAGGGGGCTGCGCCTGATGCTTGCTACGCTCACTTTTGTGGCCAGAGAGCCTGATGTCATTCTGTCACATGGCAGGAAAAGCTTTTATATTTATATATTTAGAGAGAGATTGAAAATGCATTACTTATAGGCTGAGTCCCCAAACTGGACTGGCCAGCTCTCTTTATTGCTTTCTGATACAACTAAATATGAAAGCTCAGATATTTACTCCAGCTGCAAGGGTTAATATAAACACAAATCCTCCAGTGGAGCCAATGGAAAACATTTGCCTTGCTATGTAGTGCTATTTTTAACTTTGATGAAAGTTTGTTGTTTTGTAAAAGCGTTTGTATTTAAGCCTTTACTTCCATATGAAAGATTAAAAAACATTATGAATAACATCACTAATTTCTAGACAATATGGTGATTACAGGTCCAAATAGCTCTAATCAAGTCAGTGGCAAGACTCTCATTTACTTCAGCAGGAATTCGATCAGGCCTTCAGAGAATAAGGCAATGATGCTGATCTTTGTTCAGTTTTGGGAAAATATAACAGTGTTTAAATACATCTTTACGCAGCTATTACTATGACTACAAGTAAATAATACCCACAAGAATCAAAACATTTTCACAGCAGATCCTAAAATAACTTATTTTAAAAAGCTTCTGATCCTTTTCACGCTATGAAAAGATTATGAACCAGGCTTGATTTACAAGTTTTTTTAAATAGCAATGCATGAATGTAACCTTAATTTGGTAATGAACATAGTCTGATAGAACTATTAACCCATATATAATTCATGTAATATTAAATTGTTTGAATGAAACCTTTGCTACTATAAACAAGTTATTAAAATGTAATTAATGAATATATATCCATATTACTCATACAGATTTTTCTCTCTTTTTATATCCACTAAATTTCCAAATCCTGTAAATTGTGAGGCATTCATTGTATTTTAACATGGCAGAAACTTTTTAAAAGTCTTCATTATTTTATTTTGTTCAGTCCTCTTCCCATCAAGCATGCAAACACTGTCATAACCATTTTTGGTTTCACTTCTACCAGATCATCTGGCAATGCATAAATACGAGCACCAATCTTTCGAGCAACTGAAATGGCATATCTTGAAAAAAAGAGAAAATAATATTATTTTACTAATATCTATTCCCTATGTGTTTAGGCATACCATAACTATTAATACGTTTTAATAAAAAAGGTAAAATATAAACATTTAATCAATATTTCAATGTTTGGGAAAATGAATGTAATTGACTGGATGAAAATAAGTATTAACAGTTGCACTGAAATATTTATTTTGCTTGCAGCATTAACAGTTGTGCTGGGACATTTATTTTGCTTGAATCTACTGGAGCATTTATTTTTCTTAACTACGGGCAGTCCCAGGGTTATGTACAAGATAGGGACTGTAGGTTTCTTCTTAAGTTGAATCTGTATGTAAGTCGGAACTGGCGTCCAGATTCAGTCGCTGCTGAAACTGACCAGCGGCTGACTACAGGAAGCCCAAGGCAGAGTTGCTCTGCCCTGGGCTTCCTGGAATCAGCCGCTGATCAGTTTCAACAGGCTGAATCTGGATGCCAGTTCTTACACACAGATTCAACTTAAGAACCCCAGGTGTCCCCAAGTCAGCCGCTGCTGAAACTGACCAGCACTGATTCCAGGAAGCCCGGGGCAGAGCAACTCTGCCTCGGGCTTCCTGGAATGTCAGTGCTGGTCAGTTTCAGCAGCTGCTGACTTGGGGACACCTGGGGCAGAGCAGCTGGGGTGCTGCTGGGTTGCTCCAGTAGCGCTGCTCCTCGGCGCTACTGAACCAACCCAGCAGCACTGCAGCTGCTCTGCCCCAGGTGTCCTGATTCAGCCGCTGCTGAAACTGACCAGCAGCGGCTGAATCAGGACGCCTGGGGCAAAGCAGCTGGGGTGCTGCCGGGTTGGTCCAGTAGCGCCCAGAGCAGTGCTACGGGACCAACCGGCAGCGCCCCAGCTGCTCTACCACAGGCGTCCGGAGAAAAGCCTGGTCTGCTTTTCACTAGCTGTGCCCCCTCCCCCCCAGCAGACCAGGGAGACGCGGGCGGCGGACCGAGACGCACCACGGTCCCGCCGCCCGGGTCCTCTGCGGCTTTGCTCCCCATCTCCCAGGAGACCAGCAGACCAAGGAGACGGGGAGCACGCGGGCAGCGGGACAGCCGCGGCGCGTCTGGGCTGTCCCGCTGCCTGCATGCTCCGCGGCTTTGCTCAGAGTCTCCCTGGTCTGCTGGGGGGGGGGTTCCCCCCCCCAGCAGACCAGGGAGACGCGGAGCAGCTTTTCTCACCCCGGAGGACGCAGGCGGCGGGACCGTGGCGCATCTGGGCGTTCCGCCGCTCCTGTCCTCCGAGGCGAGAAAAACCCCGTTCGTAACTGCGGATCCGACATAAGTTGGATCCGCGTAACTCAGGGACTGCCTGTACTACGAGCTGTCAGACTAGGGATGTTTAGTCAGTTACTCATAATTTATCGAATGCATTTTTGCATTGACTATTCGATTAGTCAGTAGGACACCTCCGTCTTTGAAGTGTAGCAATAGCCTTAGGGCTGTTGCTACACTCAGGGCCAGATTAAGGGAGGGGCTAGCCTGGCAGCTTCCCGGGGCGCCAACCTATGGGGGGATGCCTGATTGAAGTGGTAAGGGGCGCCGCATCAGGTGCCCCCCCATAGGTTACCGCCTGGGGGTGGGGCTGCGCATGCGCCACGTGCCCGCTGCCCGGCGCGCAAGAATGGCTTGGGCCATCCCTGGCTACACTTCAAGGATGAAAGCGCGGCGTGGAGCCTGGGGTCAGCTGGGGACTTCCCCAGCATCAGGCTCCACACAGCATTTCAAAGCAGCAGCGCAGCTTAGAGCTTGGAGTCAGTGGGGGAGTCCCCAGCTGACCCCGGGCTCCATACGGTGCTGCTACTCTGAAACACTGTATGAAGCCTGGGGACATCCCAGCCACCCCCGAGCTGCACGCGGCGCTGCTGCCTTGAAGTACCCCTTCCTCTCCCCCCACCCCCACGCTGCCTCTTTCTGATAGAGGCAACAAGGGGGAGAAGCGATTAGTCAACTACCCTGTTGACTAACTGATAAGTATTTGATTATCGGATAGTTGACTAGTCCTTCACATCCCTATGTCAGATTATTCATATATCAACTTCAGTGCAGTTGCCAGTTCACAGCAGCAGTGAAATTGTCCTAGTATTTTCAGTATGGTAGAAAAAAGTCTAGAAATTTTACCATTAAAAATGTCATTTACCCATATTTAAAAAACAAATGTAGGGTAAATTCAAAGAGAATTATATTCATCAATAATTTAGAGGCTTGACTTCTGTGCAAGAAAATATAAAAATATGATTTAAAGACTTACTTAGCATTATTCAATTTGTCTTGTTCAGAAAGATCTTCTCTCTTTACCATTTCTTGACGAATTGCTTTTGGTGCAATGGCATCTATTAAATCTAGTACAGGTAAACTAGTGCTAATAGATTTGTCCTAAAAGAAAGAGTTAAAGAATTATTACTATTCAATAGGTTTCCTTTAATTTTTCTAGTAGTATTTTTACAATGCACACAAAAAGGCGTAGCAACCACTTTTTTATTTAAGATAGCATTACACTTCGTTCTTCTACTTTATTTTCTCTTTCTACTACTTAAAAGGCCCAGTTGTGCTTTCGCTTTCAGAACTGGTAGTGCTAAACAAATATAAACAATATGCTTCATTTTGTGATGCCTGCACAGCAGTGACTGATCTTTTACAATGTAAGGTCTTCAAGACAGCCTCAGTCTTAATTTTTATTTATTGAACACATTGTTGATGCTGTGGAAGCCATTTCATATTTAGCTAGAAGCCATTTCATATAACAGAAGCCATTTATGTTTCTTGCTTCTGCACATATACTGTAGAGTGAACTCTCCTTTACCGATGTGAGAAAGGCCAGAAGGATGAGCTATTGGAATATGTTAATTGACCTGTTTTGAGTTGGAGCTCTCACTCCCTGCTACCTGTTTCTTCTTGCTGATAACAGTCTTCTCTTTTGAGTTTAATTGATGATTTCTGTAATTGGATGCTGTTTGTTAGCCACCTAAACACAGAGAAGTCTTTTGCTTCGACAATGCTAAAACCTCTACATTTCTTTTTTTCCTAGTTAACAATCCTTAGTAGTTTTATTCCAGAATTGACTATAAGCAATGTCTTTGGTGTGAGATTTGAAGTACAAATTGGGTAAGTGACTGGTCTCTTAGGACTTAAGGCAATCTGAACATTGTGATCTGTGCTCTATAGCAACCAATGAAGTCCAACTTGTTTGGGTGGCAAGACAGACTGGAATACTGAAGAGGACCATCTGTGACTCCCTGGTAAGTTTGCAATAGTGCTTCAGGAATACACATGTGCTGCTGGGTTAGTAAAATGTAATTGCAGAACATATAACCCATTTGGCATTTCTGCCCAGCTTTTTTGACTGTCCTCCCTGAGGCTGTCCTGTGGTACCTTATAGACTAACTGAAGTGTTGGAGCATAAGCTTTCGTGGGCAAAGACCCCTGGCACTCATAATCAGGAACCATTCCAGACAGCATGACAAAAGCAAAGGTGGCCTCAGGACTGCTCTAATTTATGCTTGGCTGCCAGCATCCACAAAGACAATTCTGGCACCTATGGGTTGGTGGAGCTTAATAGCACTCACACAGTGCCCTCCAGTTTATGTCCTCTGGTGATTCCTTAGGCAAGGAACACTCACAGTTGTCCAGATGAGCTAGTTTTATGGTCCTATGATGGGCTCTTCATCCCATACCACCTCTGAAGGGATCAAAAATTGCTCTGAAGCTGCTTGACAGGGTGGGCTATCCTTGGGTGAGCTTGGGGAAGGGGATAAGAAAGATACACAATCCTAACTGAACATGAAGCCCAGCTGGGTTTGTTTAGTGCCATTGTGGGGAGAGCAGAAAGATGAGGAGAGTGTCAGCAGTCACTCTCAGGCCACATCTACACTGCAGGATTCTTGCCCAAGACATCATTTGTGGAAGAATTCTTGTGCAAAAACTTCTTGCGTAAAAGTGCATCCATACTGCATGGACGCTCTTGCACAAGAAAGCTCTGATGGCCATTCTATCAAGCATCTGTGCTTTTTCGGATAGGCTCTTTTTGCAAGAAACCCCTGTTAAGTGTCCACACATGCCTTTTTGCTCAAGAGCTGTAGCACAAAGAGGAGTTATGCCTTGTAGAAGGAGGTATACCTACACCGCAAAAAGCCCTCTGTTCTGTCGATTGACTGTAGAATTTCCTGCACAAAAACGTGCTTGAGGTGTGGACGCTCCGCGGATTTTTGCGCAAAAACCTTGTAGTCTAGATGTAGCCTCAGAGATTTGAAAGAAAGGAGCAGGAGGAAGTGTAGGGTAAACAGCAGCAAAAGTGAGACCACATGGTTCTCAAATGCTCATTACAGAGTTCTGAGGCACCACCACTAAAAACACATTCTACTGGCCATGGGAGCTCTGCTAATCAGCTGGGTGACCTTTGAATCTCTCTTGGGTGGCCATTCAATCAATCAGCTTCCAGAGAAAACTGGTAGAATGTGGACCTGGGTTCCTCTAGCAGCCTGGGGGAGAGTGGCATGGACAGGGCAGTGGACTGCGAAAATCTACAAGAGGCAGTTTGTTTAGAATAGAGAGATTTTAATATTCCATAAGTGAGGGGCAGGGGCGGGGACAATAATGACCTGACTGGAGGGCCAAGCCATGAAGAGAAAGTGCTTCAACTCATGAGGCATAAAAGAGACTGCAGACTGAGAAATTGGGACAAAAGGCAAACTGTGCAGTTATCAAGTCTTCTGCTTCTGTCTTCAGAAACAATCATCTTATGTTGTGGTATCACTCCCCATCTACAACCGTGCATTGTCCAGTCATTAAATATTAATGCCATGTAAAGAAGTAAACTTTTGTCAAACCAACAGTAACATCAGCAGCAATTTGTTATGGACTTTAATACTCCATCCCCAGATGGTATTTTGAGAATTTTGTTTCTAAGAGTTGCTTCCCCTTAACCTAAAATAGCAGGTGCTTCTGCTGCAGTTGCTTCCTTCCAACTACAGCAGATAAGTAGCCTTATGCAAGATGCCCTCAAGAATCAATCAGCAGGAGATGCCAAAGCAGTGAAGTAGTTGGTTCCTTTCCCTAAGAGACTCATCATATAATCCAAATGATGTGCCTGCTCTCACCAGCCACATTAAACCTTAGGTTTCCAGTTCACTCCAGTTCTCTTAGTGCCATCATAATCTGGGCATTTAATCACAGCACTTTATTAGGTTATTTGAGAAGAGTAAGCGGATGATGTGTCTCTCTAAATTCATAGATCAAAAAAAATCTCTTTAATTCTAATTATTTGGGCTGTTGCCAATCCATCATGGTTCTATTTTAATGGTTTATAATGAATTTCAGTGACCAATGACCCTCTCTGTTCTACAAACAGATGCTATTTGATTCTGTTGGAAACAGATACTAAAGAAAAAAAGTCTAATTATTCTTACTGATACATGTGTATACAAAACAGTCAGTATTTTTTAAATGGAGGGGGAAAGATTTTAGATCTCTTTAGATCTAACATGAGACATGAAAAATACTTTTCAGTAATGTTTAAGTTTTATGACTTGCCATTGTCAGACTAACCAATTTTTAATAGGAGTTTATTAAGACAAAGATACTGGGCCAGATTATCTTCATTTAAATCTGCTTTACATCAACCATTTTACACTGGCTTAAAATGAGAGGACACAAACTCTCACAGCAGGACTGGATGTCAAGGACTGGATAAATAATCTTCCCTAAAGAAAACGATATTTTGTTGAGCAAAATCTTGCTGTGTTGCTCAACAAAGTGAGATCTCAAATATTTAAATAGCTTGGTTCTGCATTTGCTACCATGGCCAGTATAGATACTTAATTGTTTGAAAGTGTGCATGGAAGTTGCATACTTATAGTGCATTTATATTGGTGAGCAAGTGTGATTATCAGTCTATCGTTTCAAAAGAGACAAAGATACTCTTGAGATGTGTGATTGGACAGATGTATATTAAATGCAGAAGGATACACTTTTTCTATCAGTTTTCTCCATTTCCATTTGACAGATATATTTCCCCTGTGCTTTTACAAAGTACAAGTTGACAATCTATTTTTTAGGTCTACTGTACATTCACAGAAGTATCAGCATGAAACAGTGGCTAGGTTTGTGGTTAACTTGTACACCCCCTGCTGGCTCTGCTACAAAATAGGAGAAAAGAATTCCAAAGGGTTGAAATATTTCAAAAGTATTGGGAAATTATTTCAAAATAGGTAATATTTTGAAAATTGTAGTCTACATTTGTAACCATAAATCAGAGTGCCCAAACCTCCATGTTTGGACAGGCAAATCAAGGATATGTCTAGTTAGCCACCCTGGCACATGGAAAATTATTGACAAATTAAAAGCTCCTTTGAAAATAATTTGGCTTTATAATTTTATGTAAGCCGTGACTATCATTTGCTTTTGCTTTTCATTTCTTATCAAGAAAGCGGAGGAACATTTTTAAAGGTTGTCTTTGGGATTCTTTCTTTTAACAGATTGTGCCAATTGAAGATAGAGCTAATCTTGAATCTAAATCAGCAGTGGGCAATAACCAGCCCATGGGCTGGACATGGTTGACCAGGGTCAGCCCCTGCCGGCTTGCTAGCGCTTTATTTACCTGCGTTTCAGCAGGGAGTCACAGGTTTGGTTTAGCTGGTATAGCAGCTTGAAGCTCTGGTTTGCCTCAGATCACTGTACCTAGCCAAGGGGAACTGCAGGAAGCAGGGTCCTGGTCCGCACCACTTCCCACAGTGCCCATTGCCCAGGATTGGGGATCCAGAGCTTCAAGTGGCCGTACTTACAGAGGTGCAGATAAATAAAGCATCAGCAGCGCTCCAATAGCTAGCCCCAGTGAACTACATCTGGTTTATTGCCTACCCTCACCTAAACTATATAGCACAGTACTTTTAAAAATACCACATCTTATTAATATACTTATCTTCTGTCCTAATATAGACTCTTGATTACCTTGAAGCTGGTAATGGAGGTTTTCTTATTTGCATTTGCAAGAGTTTGATTCACCCATTTAATAATAATTTCATCGTTTACTTTTTCCCCCTCTCCAAGGTCCGATAATACATTCAGAGTATATCTGTAACAAAAAGAATGAAATGTAGATCTATTTTCTGTTCCTAATATGATCCAGTAAAAGATAGTGAAATCTTATTTTCAAGAACTTGCATGCAAAAATACCTCAAATTAATTGTATGCGTCAAAATGAATGCCATCTAGCTTAATTTTGTTGAAGAGGATCGCCAAATTATTATATTATAGGAGTAACAAAACAGAATGGTTTCATTGTTTTATGTTTTGAATGATATTTATGACTGTATTTTTCTGCATTTCTTCTACATTTTCTTCATTTTTCAAGTAATCCCTAACATGGCATCTCGAGGTTGCCTGAATGATCCAGACGTATTTTGTTACATTTGTGGTATTTTTGTTCCAAAGTCTTGATCCCCATGTTTTATACCAAAGTAGGTGTGATATACGTTTCTAACAAAATCTGTTATGTTCTGTCTGCTTCTTTGGGTCATTCAGGCAACCTGAAAAAATGCAGAAAAATACAGAAAATATCATTCAAAACATAAAACAATGAAACCATTCTGTTTTGTTATTCCTAATGGCATTCATTTTGACGAATTCAATTAATGTGAAGTATTTTTGCATGGAAGTTCTTAAAAATAAGTCACTACAAATAGTTTTAAGTTCCTGAAAATAAGTCTCAGCATATAATGTATAACACATTATACAGTAAAACTCCATTAGTCCGGCACCCAGTTGTTCGGCACTCCCGATACTCCGGCATCAAAATGTCAAGTGCTCCTGTCCGTCTGATTAAAAAGCTGGCCACTTAGCACATGTGCCGGCTGTACCAGGACGGAGCATAAGATTGGAGGCGGGGGAGGGGGGGGGGGAGAGGAGGGACGTGGGATCGTGTTACAATATGGAGAAGAGCGTTTTGCTTCAGCCAAGAGGAAAGGAGAGGGAAGGGGGGAGGGGATCGGGTTACAGCATGGAGAAGGAGAAGTGAAGAGGAAAGAAAATACAGGACTATGTAGCACTTTAAAGACTAACAAGATGGTTTATTAGATGATGAGCTTTCATGGGCCAGACCCACTTCCTCAGATCAAATAGTGGAAGAAAATAGTCACAACCATATATACCAAATGATACAATTTAAAAAAGTGAACACATATGAAAAGGACAAATCACATTTCAGAACAGAAGGGGGATGCGGGGGGGAGGGGGAAGGAAGGTAAATGTGTTCACTTTTTTTAATTGTATCCTTTGGTATATATGGTTGTGACTATTTTCTTCCACTATTTGATCTGAGGAAGTGGGTCTGGCCCATGAAAGCTCATCATCTAATAAACCATCTTGTTAGTCTTTAAAGTGCTACATAGTCCTGTATTTTGTTTAAGCTACACCAGACTAACACGGCTACATTTCTATCACTATTTTACACGAAGAGGAAAGGAGAGTGGAGGGGGGAGGAGGATCAGGTTACAGCATGGAGTAGAAGCGAAGGGGAGAGGGAGGGAGATTGTGTCCCGGTCAGCTGTTAAACCATGCAGCTGTACCAGGACCTTTCGATACTCCGGCATATCTGATAATCCGGCACCACCTAGGTCCCAAAGGTGCTGAATTATTGGAAGTCTAATAGCATTTTTGTAAAAGTAGACTCCAGTTTTCAGAAAATCTGTATGTCATGGGCAAAAATGGATATAATTCTTGAACTCAGCAGCCCAACATTACTAAAGAACAGTTATTTGTTCTCAAACAATGGAATCCATGCAGAAGGATGTAATCTAAGGAGAGATATCCAAGACAACTATCTTTTGATCTAATGGAGAATTTTCATTTTGTTCCAATAGTTAGTTCACTATTTATTGTACACTTGGTATTTTTATAGTTTTACAAAATTCCATAATATGAGATAAATTTTTGGATGGTATAAATTGACACAGCTCCATTAACTTCCATTTAAATAAGTACAATTAAAGAACTGTTGGTAATGTTGCTGCCTTATTTCTAGGTGTTGATATTTATAGATAGCTAATTTGCACCTGTCATAATAGATGGTGGCTTTTAGTCTACAAAATGCCAAGATTAATCTGTTGAATTGAAACAATTAAAGATGTTAAGAATATAAAGAAGCTCAATTACTACTTTCATTTCAAAATCAAGATAATTACAGACAGTCCCCGGGTTACGTACAAGATAGGGACTGTAGGTTTGTTCTTAAGTTGAATCTGTATGTAAGTCAGAACTGGCATCAGCCGCTGCTGAAACTGATCAGTTTCAACAGCGGCTGAATCTGGATGCCAGTTCCACTTACATACAGATTCAATATAAGAACCCCAGGCGTCCCCAAGTCAGCTGCTGCTGAAACTGATCAGCAGATGATTCCAGGAAGCCCAGGGCAGAGCAACTATGCCTAGGGTTTCCTGTAGTCAGCCGCTGGTCAGTTTCAGCAGCGGCTGACTTTGGGACGCCTGGGGCAGAGCAGCTCAGGTGCTGCTGGCTTGGTCCAGTAGCGCGGCCGCTCCTCGGCGCTACTGGACCAACCCAGCAGCACCCCAGCTGCTCTGCCCCAGGCATCCTGATTCAGCCACTGCTGAAACTGATCAGCAGCTGAATCAGGACGCCTGGGACAGAGCAGCTGGGGTGCTGCCGGTTGGTCCAGTAGCACCAAGGAGCGGTGCTGCGGGACCAACCGGCAGTGCCCCACCTGCTCTACCACAGGCCCCCGGCTTTGCTCCACGTCTCCCTGGTCTGCTGGGGGGGGCACTAGCTGCGTTCCCCCCCCCCCCCCAGAAGACCAGGGAGATGTGGAGCAAAGCGGCAGAGGACCCGGGCCGAACCGTGGCGCTTCCAGATCAACGGAAATTATTAAGATCCCGCTTTAATCCACAAAATTATTTTTTTAATTTGGTGTTAGTAAAATAGGTCTTGATTATATTATATACCATACAAAAGGCTAGGTTTCAGCCATAAATAGAAGGCAGATAACTATGTCTCATACTTCCAGAAGCATTTACTCTCACAAAGTAATCATGAGTATTTCACTGCAGCATACTATATATTTCTATGATTTCTAGTCCAAATATTTCAGTCTTCACTGCAGAGAGGGGAATTTAGCACTAAGACCAGAGATGGGGAACCTCAGATCCGACCTGGATCCGAACCCCTTGCTGCTTCCCTATGGGAGCCTCTCAGTTGTCCGTGGCCCCGGACTGATTTTTCTGTGGGTCAGAGACTCCCAACTCAAAAAAAGTTTCCCACCTCTCTCTTATTAACAAAATTTTCCATTTGGATGCAAAAAACTGAACAACTAGTCATAGTTTTGTATGGATACCATTATGCTCTGCATGAATTTGTAAAAATTCCTCACCTTCTCATCAGCTGCCACACCAATGCCAAGGTCAAAGTTGGATTGCCATCATTTAGATCCTGTCCAGCAATGCCAACCAGGGAGAATTTGGCCTTTGTCTTCCCAAGTTCCACTGCATAATTACAATTCTCAATCTAAAAATTAAATGTTAATATTTTTTATGCCTATAAAATGTAAACATCACATATAGGATTAAAAATATTTTGAGCTATCTTGTCCCAATGTTACCCATGCTGAGACTGGGGACCATGAAAGGTCTATTAACTCTTTCAAAACAACTTTTTGAAGATCAAAATACAAATATATAAGATTCTCTTAACAAATCTTATTCCTAGTTGAATAAATGAAAACATTGTATTGGCATTCTCTGTCTGACAGAGCTCAGAACATGAAATCAAAGGTTACGCCTATACTGCAGCACAAAGGCTATGTCTAGATTTCGAAAGATCCCGTACTCATTTTTTCTGAAAGGGTTTTTTCCTCCAAAAGAACCGTGTCTAGATGGCGCTTTCACTTTTGAAAAACCCTTTTTCGAAAAAGTGCTCAGATGCCATTATGCAAATAAAGCGCAGGATATTGAAATCCCTGCTTAATTTGCGCTTTCGATTTGCCTAATTTACTAATTCGATTTTCCTAATTTGCACTTTCGAAAGAGGGATGTAGTCTAGACGAGCCCAAAATAGCTATTCTGCATCCTTTGACTGCTCCCATTATTTCAAAATATAATGGGCTTGATATTTCAACATCCCTATAAACCTCATTCCATGAGTAGTAAGGGACGTTTTGGAATAGCAATTTATTTTGAAATAAGTGCTGTGTAGACAGCGCCAAATTTCAAATTTCAAAATAACTTTGAAATAAGCTACGCAATTTGCATAGCTTAAATTGTGCATCTTATTTCAACCTACAGTGCACCCAAAGTGCAGAGACAATGTAGATGCACCCAAAGTGACACCTGGTATAACCTGCTGCATCTCCACTGAAGCCAATGAAGTTGCACTTTCATATACCAAAGCTGAATTTAGATGATAGAGGAAAAAAAGGAAAAGACAGTTCCAGCCTTAGGAACTTGGGGAGAGAGATTATGGAAATCATTCCAAAATGTAAGATCCTAATTAGAGATGCTAAAATTCTAAAATATAAAAGAAATGTTTTTGTTATAAATCAATCTAAGTGAATTCATCCTGTGTTGTAACCTAAAATTGTCAAAATTTTAAAATTGTAAAATGGAGTTCACGTCACCATTCTCCAATCATAATAGTCCTTTCTATCTTAAAAAAAAATCTATGAATATGAATCCTAAGCAATCAGAATGAGTCTATTTTATATTTAGCATTATAGGTGTCTCATGGTAGCACCCAGGAGGTGCACTGCTCCCCTATTCTCCTACCAAAATTTTGATTGCTAAATGGAGTGCCCCCTCATGCATCCTCCCTGTTCCCCTGCGTGGCCCTCCTTGCACCCCAAGAAGATATCAATACTCCTTCCTTGGGAAAATATCCCAGAGTACTTTTGGCAGGATTGTCTCGGTAAACCTAAAACATGTGGCCAGCTTAACAGAGCCAACAGTCCAGAGTCACTAGCTAACACAATTCAAGATGATACAATATAATACAGTAGTAGGTGTCCATTGTAACTGGAATGCACCACAAAGTGTTTACTTTTTTCATGTTGCCACCAAGTGCAGGATATGGAGGTTTGTTGACATGGCTCCATTCTACGGGAACACGAATCATTTCATACAGCTGGAAGATCACTAAAGCATCAGCAAGGTCACTAGATCAAAACAGCAGAAAAACAATGAAGAGTGATTTTTAAGTATTTAACAAGAATGAGACCTCTGAAAATTTACAGACTGGAGGCAGCAGTGGGGGGAAGGGAGGCGGCTCCGTGGAAGCTGGTATGCACAGGGAGCCAGCTTAAAAGTTGGCTCAGTCTCTCCTCCCCTTGCATGTAAACGTATAACTGCTGACGTTTTCAGCAGTTACACATTACCTAGATAAACACATTTTAACATTCCTAGTCTATAGGTGAACATAGTTAGAAAGATTAAATAAAAACAGCGCATCCGTCTGAGTAAGAAGAGTTAAAAAAAAAACAATTATTTTCTACATTGCAAGTAGCATTCTTATTTTTTTAAACAGACCTACATTGGGAAATTACTCATTAGTGGTAGGTGTTTTCCATTTTAAAACACACTATAGACAACCTCAATTTATAAGAGTTATAAAATAAAATGGTCCAAAGCATCCTAGTAGCATGAAAACGGAATCAGGTTTTTATCAACATTTACTTTATTTTTAGATATAAACTGTCTGAACAGCACAATTTTAAAAAAATATAGTGATCTACTTATCAGTGGAACCCTGTTTCAGTATCATGAAATTCACAAGTTGACATGGTACTTTTCAAATGGCAGCGATAAGAACCAAATTGATCACAATGATTAAAGGCAAATGGCAATGCTCACTGACAGATGTGGAAGTGAATAGTGCAAATATTGGCAGCAACCACCATTTGTAACAGTCTCCATCAAGCTAAAACTGAGAAGTGTGGCACCACCAAAAAAGGGAGATTAATGTTATGACATTGACAAGCTAAAGTCCCCTGAAAAGAAGAAAGGCTTTGTTCTGCAGTTAAAAAGACAACTTTAAGTACTTGAATACCTTGATGAAGAGGTGGGGAATGCAGAGCAGCTGATAATCAAGAAAAGGACAATTTATCAACAGAGGAGTGAAGTCCATGGGCAGTTGGTGATGTAGGCAGGGGAAGACACAGCCTTCCCAAAACTGCCTACATGCTCCACTGCCTGAGGTTAGAGCTGCCGCTGAGGAAGACTGGTTCCACAGCGTGGCAGCCCGACTTCCCCAGGCCGCTGATGGAAACTGATTTCAGCACCAGAGTAGCAATAAGATGGACAAGTAAAGGCAAGCCAAAATGAGGCCACCTGAACACAACATGAAGAGCTATTGAAAGTGAGCTGAAAAACCTGGAAAGCCATTGAAAGACCTGCCAGAAAAAGACAGGAATGGAGAAGCTGTGTCACTGCCCCAAACACCAAAGGTGTAATGGGAACATGACAATGACGATGATTATGAGGATTCCTTCTGGAGCTACTACCAGATCTAAGGTGCTGGAAACAACCACTCTTTTATCATCATAGCACCGTATTCTCATCCACTCCACAATAGCTGTTTATGCCAGGGGACCAGAGAAAAGTGTCCGAGTTGGATGTAAATTTCCTGACATGTGTGACACACACACTTATTTAATAAATAATACTAATTATGATAACACAGTTTACTTGCCACACAAACAGAAATATCATTGTGTTGTATGAAACCCTTTTCCCTCAGAACAATTATCACTTACCCCATTCTTTACTTCTGATATTCCATATCAGGTTTTAGGTTATACCTAAACAAAGTGTTTAGACTAGCCAGTGCCCTACTGGCAAACTAATTTCGTATTTGAAAAATATGAAATAATGCTTTTTTTCCTATTTATAGTTCTGTTGGAAATGCAGCTTCACTTTCTGGATATTATTTTTGTGGGTTTTTCCTGTGGGACATAATGTCTATTTTATTGCATCTATAAGAGCTGATCTAAATAAATAACTGAATAAAAATCAGAACTCAAAGTTTTACCTGTATAAGTGGTTAATATATGGGTTTACACCCAAAGAATTCATCCAATTCCGGAATGTCCTCTCTTCCTTACTTTCACCTATAGCAACAGATATAATCCATATTATTGATTTGGAGATGATGTTTTGAAAGATCAGGTTTAAATCACTTACACACATACAGTAGCAAAAGTTACGTTGAATAGTTCTTGTAATACATTTTTTTCCTTGAAAATGTGGTATCTTTTCTATAGGCGTAAATTCTATTGGTCAAAGGATGGAGAAAGTCCTGACACATTCAGGAGCTTTGGATTCTGGGCACAATGCAAGACACATCACAGGGAATACTATGAGAATATATTTTTCTATAAAAATGTTTTTACACACAACAACACATTGGAGATATTATTGGTTTGTATTTTAGACATTTAAGAATGTTAATGATCGTGTGGAATCCATGTAGTAATGTTAATGATCGTGTGGAATCCATGAGAAGCCAGTTTGGTTGCGATAAACAGACTGTTTAAATCTGATTTATAGGGTGTCTGTCAAAGGTATTTCTAGAGTACCTACTGTCTGAATGAAACTTTGATTTGCTTTTTGTTTGTTTCTTAATAATTAATGTTACTGAGTTTATTCAAACTGGGTGAAACTAAGGCAAGAAGCAGCAGCTCATTTGATCTTGTAATTAGAAATGGACAATTTCATTTTGCAACAACTTTTGAAGTTTTGATATTTCTTTTCATTCTCCACTGGAACAAAATCAACATCTTCCAAATGTTTTTCGCAATATGGAATTGTGTCAAAATGACCATTATTATATTTTATTCAGGTGTCTCTCTCCAGTCAGCAGTGACAAGAGAACCCTAGATCTCCGAAACATTTCCATTAACACATTGTCCATATATTCCATTAAAATATTGGGATTAATCTTAGGCACATTGGAAATGTACAAAACTTTCATTCTACAACAGATTTTTTAAAATTTTCGGGTTTTTCAATCATGTGTAATTCAGTATTACCGATTTCAACTTTCAAACTGATGTTTACTAATAAAAGCCTACCCAGAAAAAGAAAAAAGCATTTATTGATCAATATTTGCTAAAACAACACAAAACGAAAGCTATTTTGACTCTAAACCGACTTCCTTCCTTCCTATTTCTTGTCAATTTTATAATTGAAGGTATAGGTGGGAGACTAAATGATGCCAAAAAGTTGCCAGATTAGGCCTCAACAACTAAAAACCAATCCTCCTGATTGAAATGTAGGACATTGGTATATTTCTAAGGCAAAAAGACAAATACTTCCAGGAAAATGTACTAAGGAAACATAGATACTAAAGGAAATATTCAGCAACTTCACTCACACTGAGAATCTTAAAGAGCATGCTGAACACTGCCAAAAGAATCCAAACTAAACTATTAGGAGCAATAGCATGCAAGTTGAAGAGTGCAGTTCTGAACAGTAGGAATTCAGGAACTAAAATATGTTACCATATTTAATATGCCACTTTAAACAAGAGCCTTTGGGGTGCATCACATAAGAGTTCTTAAATTTTTCAGATGGCTGAAAATTAACCAGCCATTTTTTATTTTCTTATTCAAAAAATACATTATGAAAAACTGGGGGCATACACTCTGATGCATGATGTAAGGGAAAGACAAATCATGGAAAACCCACAGAAATGGAGCAGGGAGCCATCCAGAGGAGAAAGATGGCTATAAGGTAGCTTCCCTCATATTCCACAGCCACTTCTCACTAAGCTGTCTATTACAGTGGCGTCTGAGAAGAGAGGAGTAGCTAAGAGGATGGTCGAAGGTGTCCAAGCAATAACTATTTAGCATGGTATAATTCTTTCTCTGAGCAGCAGAAGTTTTGGTACAATTTGCATCATGAGTTACTATTGGCCTGAATAGAAATAATTTCCTCTGTGTCGCTTTAACAGCCAATGGAAGGAGTATGAGCTTCTAGTTAGCCAGGCAGACACCGCACACCAGAGACAAAAAGAACACTGGAGGGATATAGATGGGACAAGTTTCAAAAACAGAGCTTTTACTTCCATGGAACTCAGCCTTTCATGAGAAATGGAAGCCCTGTCCCCAGTTGTTTTATTTTCCTGACAGATCAACCACTCAGAGGACAGTGCAAAAGAGCAATAAAGGCCATGCACTATGGGGCTCAGTGCTTTTCTTTTATGCAGTTTTAAATGCAAAGGAGAGCAATTAGTGCTAAAAGAGCACCTTGAAAAGGCTGGCCCTGTGTCCCTATACATGGAGATCACCACAGAGAAAAAGTATTATCCAATACTTGGAAAGGAAAACAGAACAATGCTTAGCCAGCTTTCAGCTCGCTCTTGCGCTCGCGCTCTCTCTCTCTCTCTCTCTCTCTATTTTATATCTATATCTATATGTATATATAAAAATAAATAAAATAACCTTTTCCTCTGGGATGACAGACTGACATCATCATGTCACTCTGCATTCCCTAGAGCCCTGATCATATGACCACTCTGTGAAATCAGGGGGGAGGGCGGTGACTCCATCCCCGTGCACCCCCGGAGCAGCATCTGCCTGCCTCTGGGCCCTGCCCCCAGCCTGCCTAGCCCATGCTCCTGCTGCATGGCTTGGCTCTGTGCAGCCCAGCCTCAGGTATGCTCTCTAAGGTCCATCATGAGCTGGGCAAGTCTTGCACCCCAGCCGCTTCCCCACCTCTCTGGAGCGGCTGCTCTGCACTTCGGGCTCACCACGGAGTTAAGCTGCCCCAACAGGCCACACCACAAAAAACCAGCATGGCCCCTTTAAGAAGAGGCTTTTTTTTTTTTTACTGGTGGCCATCTTGTTTTTCTGCTCCTGGCACAAAACAGCTCCTCTGTGGAACTAGGTAAGCTGGGGGGTGGGAGAGCTGGGTGGGCAGTCGGGGGGAAGGGGAAGGGAACAGGCTAGGGGCTGGGGCTGGTTTGCTGAGTGTGTTGTAGGGTTGCCAGGTGTCTGGTATTTTTGCCTCCTGGCAAGGAAAGAAAAAAAAAAAGAAAATACCAGACACTGTAGGTATTTTCTGAATTTTTTACTGGACAGGAGGCAAAAATACTGGACTGTATGGGTATTTTTTTTCCAGACACCTGGCAACCCTATGGCCAGGGGAGGGAGGAGGCAGGCCAGGGTTGCCACGCCTTGGCCAGTAGGGTTGCCAGATGGTTGAAACAAAAATACCGAACACCCACCCTCCCCTCCCAAAAAAAACGAGAAAAAATTCTGTTGAGGGAAGAAAAAAAAAGGGGGGGGGGGGGGGAAGAGACCAAAGTTGTTGAGCAAAAAAAACCCCTCCAAGACCATTTTGTGCTGGCAGCCTGGCAGAACCAGGTAAGCATGGGGTCGGGGGTCAGGGGTGTTGGGAGCCGGGGGAGGGGGCTCGAGGTGGAGGAGGTAAATTGCTTCTCAGTTTAAATCTCTGTGGTAATCACAGGGATTAGGATCACTGCTAGGGTTACCAGGTAGTCATTAAAAAAAAAAAAATACCGGACACGCTTCATGGGGAAAGAGGGGAGGATCGGCCGGGAGGGGAGTGGTGCTGGCCGGGAAGAGGGGGAGGAGCTGGGAAACAGAGGTAACGGGGGAGGCAACAGGGTTGGCCGGGGGAAATGGGGGGCCGATGGGAAGCAGGACTGGTTGGTGGGGGGGGGGGGCAGGTCAGGTGGAATGGAGCTGGCCACAGGATATCGGGGGGGGCAGCTGGCGGGGACGGAGCTGGCTGTGGGAGCTCAGGAAGAGGGGAGAACTGGCCGCTGGAAGCAGGGCTAGTTGGGGGGTGCAGCAAGGCTGGCAAGGGAAGATCCAGAGCAGGAACCGGCCAGCGGGACACAGAGCTGGCGGAGGAAACAGGGGAGCGAATAAGCCGGCGGGGAGATTGGCCTTGACTTGGGCTGTGAAGATCCTAGGGCGCTCCTGTCCCACACAAGTCAGTCTGGCTGCAGCTCCACCACGCGCTTGACCAGCGTGCAAGAACATGGACTGGGCTGCCCCTCCTCCTCACACGCAACCAGGGTTTCCAGCACCGATCGCGCCCCGCCTCCCAGTCACTCCCTCCACCCCCACCAGGCTTCCGTCTGGCACCCATCCGGAAAACCAGGAAATACTGGACATTGCACATGTCGTATTTTCTGGATCTTTTTTTTTTTTTTTTTTTTACCAGAGGGCCCAAAAACTGGACTGTCTGGTAGAAAACCAAACACCTGGCAACCCTATACTAGGCCCTCCTGGCAGCCGGGGGGAGAGCCAGGGCTGCCTACCCCCAGAGATAGGGGGATTGGTGAACATAGTGAGCAGGGAGCACCGCCCCTTAGTTGTTTTTAAAAAAAATCAAACAACACAGGAAAGGACAGGGATCCCTAAATTGTGCTCTTCCAGGGAGACGATCACTAGTAGGAAGGGGAGGAATTTAAAGCAGGAAAATAAAGCCTTTTCTAAAGGTGTATAATTAAAGTTTCAACCACTTTCCAGCCAACTTTTCCTAGGCTGTAGATCCTGGATCTTGGAAGGGTGCCATTGTGCGGGTAATTCTACAGAATTGTATGGACAATTCCACAGAAAGAAGCTAGATGGAACTGATACTGAATTGAAGAAGTCTTGGAGTTCGCCCCACCATTATAAATGCATTATACATATCCGTGTTTTTCATGATTGTGACGGCATATTAAAACAAAGATAGCCGTGTAAGAACAATGCAAAACCAACCAGGAGAAAAGGATAGAAGTGGTTATTGTAGTAGAAAAATAAAAAATACTTCAGGAGAAATACATTTAAGGAGTACAGAAACTGCTAAATACAGTACCTACATTAGGTGGGGTCAAATCTGCATTTCATGAAGCAAAATAGCAAAGTATTATAAAATATGAGTCAGATTATGACAGCCATAAATGACAAAACTATAAAGAAATGGTTATTTTATCTTTTATATAACAATACTAGTAGGGACTAATATTAGTGTGAATGCTGCTCATACTGCAGAACAAAACACTACAAATAATGCCGTCTGTCTGAAATATAGTTGTTATTTTGATTATATAAATGTATGTCACTGTATAGTTATAACATAGATAGGGAAGAGACTTGTATCCTTGCCATGATATAGATAACAGAATTAGGACTCTCCCACCCTAACATGGATATTATAGGGTTGTGAGTTAAAGTTGCTCGACACTTTCCATTAAGATCCTGTATTCAGTAGTTGATAATTTTTCAAAATTTTAACGGCTAAGGATGAAATTTTCCTTGCCAGATTTCTTGCTTGGTATAAATATTTTTGTAAAGTTTCAGCAAAATGACTGAACTGTTTCCATATTTAAAAAATTGGTATAAACCATTTCAATGAGAAGCTCTAGCATCTCCATGTTTTGATACAGAGACTTGAAATTTGGCAGAGCTGTTACATTATCATGAGGGATGTACCTTTTGCCAACCATGTGAAAATCTATCTGATTTGGCCAACTTTATAGTTTCTGAAAACTACAGCTCATTAGACATTTCTTAGCATTTGGCAGCATTATTTTCTGAAGATTCTGACATAACTGAGCATATTCCATCCCCACAAAACTCCTACATGCCAACTGTACTGAGCATGCACCTTCCCCACAAAATGACCAAGCATGTTGCATCCCAACTATTCAGAGAAACAAAAGGACATGTCCCGTAACTGTTCCTTCTCAGTGTCAAAGATAGCTGTGGTGCCAGACACAAGAACTGAGAAGAGGAACCTGTATCTCTTATGCTTTCAGTGCCTCTAATTGTTGCCCACCAGACAGTCTGGAGAAGAAAGAAGCAGCAATCTAACTTGCTGGAGAGCAGAGGGTGAGAAGTGGGGACAGGCAGAGAGAGGCAGCCAGAGAGACAGAAGGACAGACTAAAAAATCCAGGTTGTGGGAGCGAGGAGAAATGAAGGACAGAGACAGGCTAGACACAATGGAAGGGACTGGTTGTGGGAAAACAGAGCAGAGAGAGAAGGATAGGAGGGGCAGGCTGGAGGAGACAGGACAAAAGGGTCTGACTGTAACCACTAGAGTGCACCCCCATTCAGAATCAGGAATATAAAACTCAGTATTCTTGAGCCTCAGTGCTCCTCTCCGGTCAGCAATAGTTTTGCTACTTTTGTATATAAATTATATACAATATTAATATTAGAGATGGACCTGAATTTGCACATCCCCAAACTTTGGGGAAGTATAGATACAAATCCGGCCCAAAATTTCCCAGTTGACACCTATCAATAGATGAAATCAAAACCCCAGATCTTGACAGCCTCACATTAAGGGCTATTTAAAATACACATATTAACCTCTACAATTAGGAAGTTGCCTCCTGCCTATAACGATATAAGACTGAGGTATAGCAGAATGTGGTTTAATATCCGTCGACTTCATATCGTGTTACAGATAGTGGCAAGGAAGGGGAGGAGAGTGGCGTTATATGACCAACTTATAGGCAAAATTCATTACTGAGTTCTTTTTGCTGATTTTTAGCATGATTTTTTTCATGTTAAATACATTTCTTAATCATTTGGCATTTTGGGCCTTATTTTTCTCTTGGGGACAAGCAACCATCTCGAAAGAACTTTAATAGCAGCTCTTGGTCCTTCATGTTTAAAAGTGCTGGTCAAGTAAATTGAATTCTGTTTGTGATATGAAAGGGACACTAGGACAAAAATTTAAGAACACAACTGCCTTTTCTCTGCCCTTTTAAAAGAATAGTTGCAGTTCTGCCACATCTATTACCCTGTTCTTAAAAAAATGTACAGGTATATGCAATGAAATATTTGTATTAAAAAGTGTGCAATACAATACCCACTGAATAAACCCATCTTGGCATGTCATCCAGGTAATGGCTATAGAGGAAGACATATGCCCTTCTTCCCAACCAAAGTATAAACAGCATGTTCATGGTAATCTGATAGAAAAGGGGGAGGGGGGAGGTCTAAGGAACACATGGGGAAGGGAGAATTCTGTGCTCAACAACTGAAGTAGTTGAAGGTTATTCAGGAATCGGCGTTTATCTACAATATAGAGCCTTTGCTCCAATAGCTATGCTGGTACAGCAACATCAGCAACACCACCTAATGAAGCAGACAGTGACAAAAGGAGTTTGCTGGCAGTTACACCACCCCCCTGAATTATATTAACTATGTGGATATCAGCATTCTTTTGTCAGAATTGTTGCATCTACACCAGAGTGGCATAGCTATATTGGCTGAGGTGGGACTGTTTTACACTCCCACCCAACACAGCTATACTAGCAACACTTGATAGTGTTCACTAAGGGTGCGTCTACACAGCACCCTACACTCAAAATAAGATACATAATTTGTGTAGCACAAATTATGTATCTTACCTCGAATCTATTTGGATGTAGCGTATTTTGAAATTTGGCATGTCTACACAGCACCAAATTTTGAAATAATGCACTATTTTGAGCCATCCCTTATCCCTTGTGCAATGAGGTTTATCAGGATGGCAAAATAGCGTGCCCATTATTTCAAAAATATTTTGAAATAACGGGCGGCTTGTGTACACATGGGGAAGCTATTATACCTCTGGATATGGTAGACGTACTCTAAGTGTCAGTCTTTTTTGAGGGTCAGCACAAGTGAGGGAAACCCCACACATTCTGATATCTAGAATGAGAGAGGTTCCTTCAACAAGCTAATACTTGAAAAACTAACTGTAGTTTTATATATTAGTACATAGGCACAGTCACATGGGGATACTATCAGACAATCCAGTCAGAAGACATAATTTGTATATGTTATACCCACTCTCCAGTGCTCTTATTTCTCTATGCTCACCACTAGTACAGGTTGAAAGAGCTTACCTTCTAGTAAATTGAGGTCATACATAGAACTGTCAGGCTTGTGCAGGGCTGGGTATGTATTAAAGAGATTTGCAACAAAAGCCAAGTTAAGTTTAGGGTTGCCTGCAACTACATCAGCTGGAGTAACAAACTGTCTGCAGCCCAGTTTGTCTGCCTGCTGAAGCATATATTCAGCCCTCTTCAAGTCATTCTTTTCCTAGAAAAGAAGTAAAAAACATCTTTAATGAACATTGGCTCGTAACTTTTTTTGCTTCACTCGACTCGTATCTTAATTATACAATAATAAAACATTAGGCCCAGCATATAATGTGTGGATGTAGACCTTGTTCAGAACCAGAGTATTAGTGTGGACCTTTTTCCATCGGGAAACCTTTTTTCTTCTAGAACATAACCAAACACTTGCTGAATCATCTTAATTGCCATCAAGTTATTTAACATAATCTTACAATCAAAAAAATTATGTCATTAGTTAGTGAGCAGTTTATGTATCTTCTAGGAAGGGTTTGTGTTGATTTGTATTATTCATTTACCTAGAACAATTAGGGCTACTCAGTCCACATCATTTGCAGTATGTACATATAGCTTCAACAGTTACTGCTTATCTTTTGCTTGGATCACAGCCAATAAATATCCATATAGCCATGTAGGCTGGGTAAGACTCTGGAAAGCCATAGCTGTCACCCAGAAGTCAAAAGAAAGAACAGGTTGCTCCATCAGAGAGCTTTGGCATAGTCTTAAAAACCTCTGGTCAGAAAGGAATGGGACAAGAATTCCTGCTCTGACACAGGTGTTAGCTGGAGAACTGAGACATAACTTGGTGCCAGCTGGACCATGGGCACTGGGGGAAAATACAGGTACAGTTCCCCAAAAAATGTGACAGGCACGTAGGCATATTTCAACAGTATCCTGAAACAGTACTCTTCTTGCAGAGTTCAAAGCTTTTTCATGGTGCAGGAATCTGATCATGCTCATGTCTGCACTACAAAATGGAACTGTGTTTTGGGACAACAGTAGTGTATTCAAGTTCCTGGATATGTGTGTCTGTTAAATAAACATAGGTATCCTTTTGACATGAGAACTTGAAAGAGAGAACATGACATATGAGAGAAGGCTAAAAGAATTGGGCTTGTTTAGTTTGGAAAGGAGAAGACTGAGAGGAGACATGATAGTGGTTTTCAGGTATCTAAAAGGGTGTCACAAGGAGAAGGGAGAAAAAAATGTTCTCCTTGACCTTTGAAGGTAGGACAAGAAGCAATGGGTTTAAACTGCAGGAGGGGAGGTTTAGGTTGGACATTAGGAAAAACTTCCTAACTGTCAGGGTGGTTAAGCACTGGAATAAATTGCCTAGGGATGTTGTGGAATCTTCATCACTGGAGATATTTAAGAGCAGGTTAGATAGACATCTATCAGGGATGGTCTAGTACTGGGTCCTGCCGTGAAGGCAGGGCACTGGACTCGACCTCTCAAGGTCCCTTCCCGTTCTAGTGTTCTATGATTCTATGACACTCAGAATACTTACATTAAACCCTGAAAGGTCAATGTTAATGGGAACCTCATCATCTTTGCCTCCTTTAGGTGCAATCTGATTTAGCAGATGGTAATAGGCTCTTGAATCCTAAAACAAGTAATACAAAAGTAAGAAATAAACAAATATTTACTCCTTTGGGGTATAGAATACTGCAATTAGGCTGTGATGCAAAGATCATTGAACTCACACTGATTTCAATGGATTGTGGATCAGGCCATTGCTCAAGATCTACTTATTCAAGAGGGCCACTTCACATAGAAACAGTTTAGCCAAATGACAGTGAATAAGAATGACTGCTGTTTAATCATGATAGAATAAAATTCTTCTCATTGGGAATGCACTAGCCAGTTCTAAAAAGAGTGTTGAATAGGAGTAAAATTCTAGCACTTGTCTTTTTATTATTTTTATGAAAACAAAAATTACTAAATACATTAAGTAAAAATGAAGTGATGTGAGTCTCATTTTTGTTGTTCAGTACAATATTTCAGTAACTTAAACGTCTTACAGGTACTGTCCTATCACAAGCCACCGCCCTTAAAGGGGAGCTCAGGGCAGGAGATGGGGGGAGGGGTTTACAATACAACAGTACCTGTAAGAAATTTCAGTGTTAGGAATGGGGCTCAAGGCAGAAGGCTGAAGTGTGTGGGGGAGGGGGGCAGGGGAGAGAGTGCAGGAAAGAGGCCAGGAGGCTGGGGCGGTCTGTGTGTGTGGGGGGGAGGGCAGGAGTCAGGGCTAGAGTGTATGAGGGGCTCAAGGCAGAGGGTTGACGTGTGGGGGTGAAGGACTTCAAAGCTGCCCTGCCAGCCCTGTGCACCTGGAGTCTTGGCTGCCTGTCCCACACCCCTGGGGCTCTCCCAGTGGCCCTGTGCCAGGGTCACGGCTGCTAGCCCCACACCACACACCAGTGCTATCCTGCTGTGAGCCTTGTGCGGCATCGCACCAGGAGCTGTCCTTCCGCTGACTCCACACCACACCTGGGGGTCCTGGCTGCTTGTGCTATGTGCTGGGGTTCCAGCTGCTGGCTCATGCCAGGCATCAGGGTTGTCCTGTCACTGGCCCCACATCACCCCTGTCCTGCTGCCAGCCCTGCACACTGGGTTACCAGCTGCCAAACTCAACTTCGAGGGAGGGAGGAGGTCAGAATTAGGATCAGCTGGCCACTGTCTTACTGGTGCACCACACCAGGTGCACTAGCTTACTTTCATCTTTGATTATGAGTCTTTCCAAACAGCTTGATTTTTTCAGATGGCCTCTTCATTCAATAAATCAATGAACGTGGACAACAGACTGTGGACCAAAACGCCCCAGTTAAAAGAAATCAGACTCAATTTATCATGAATTCTATGTATTAGATGCAATGTTCAAAACCTGTTTTTGACTTCCCTGTTCTTAAAATTAAAAAAGGCAGAGAGATAAACCGGTCCTCATTAAAACAGCTAATATTAGAAATGTTTAATACTAATCCAATATATTAAAGACATTTTGATTAGATGTATACTTGTTTATTAAAAGAAAGCTAGTTATTTTCTTTGTTGATAGTCTCTTCCCTGGTATTTCATGCAGAATAAAGAAATAACTACAAAGTTATCTTTAACGGTTATTCCGAAATTAGTGGAGGGAAGATATTCAATGGAGTCACATCATTTATTTCCCACAAAACACAGCCCCTTCACTTTTTATTTTAAAAGTGCTGCAGTCTCTTATTGGACTTAATGCAATTCTGAGCACACTTTATGTACTGCATGGCTGATTGCAGAGAAAGGAGAAGGATACATCCATTAGCTACCATAGCAGAGCCAGGCTGTGTTTCAGCCCCATGAAGTTAGTGAACTGAATCAGCAGCAAGGCACTAATATGTCTCCTATGTTGAAGGATTAATTGGGACTGTAACCGAGAGGGAATGGCCAAAAGGCACACCATATGTCATCTTTTACCCTTTGGTAGTGGTCTCTTGACACTCTGAGCTGTGGCAGAAAAGGGGCAATTACCTATTGTTACAGATAAACTAGGTCAGTGGTCTCCAACCTTTTTACACCCAAGATCACTTTTTAAATGACAGAACAAGCCAAGATCTACATCCTCACCCCTTTTCGAAGCCCTGCCCCTTCCTCTCTATTCTCCTCTCCATCATTTGCTATCCCCAACCCTTATATTGCTGCTTTTTTCCCCAATTCTTCTGTAGGAAGAGGTTTTTCCAACATTTGGCCTGTCTAGACTGGACCAAATGTCAGAAAAACCCCTTCTTTTGGAAGCCTCTTATTCCTTGTGGAAAGAGGAATATAAGGGTGACCGAAAGAGCACGTTTGCTCTTCCACTAAAAAAAGTGGAAGAACAAACACATCCCTAGATGCAGAAGAGTTTTCTGGGATATCTCTGGAATCCTGAAAAACTCCTGCAGTCTAGCCTTACCCTCGCTGGGTTGAAGCAGGATGTGTAGGCTCTGGGGTGGGAATGAGGGATTTGGGTGTGGAAAGGGGTGAGAAGTGCAAGCTCTGGGAGGAAATCTGGATGAGGAGGAGGTGGAGAAAGGGACGCTGGCTCGGGGAGGGGGCTCCAGGCCAGGCAGTGTTGGGGTCAGATGTAGGGTTGGGGTACTAAGCAAGCCACAAGCTTGTGCGTATGAGGGTGCAGAAATTTGGGTCGGGGTATGTGAAGGGCTCAGGGCAGGGGGTTTCAGTGTATGATAGGTTCAGATCTAGGGTCTGAGGGAAGAGGGAGAGCAGGAATGTTATTATGCTGTGGGCAGATGGGGGCTTGGCCCCAGTTGAGGGTTTGTTGGCCAGGCTTCATTTTTAAATAAAATACTGTCTCAAACACAAAACGTTTCTGCATTGTCTTTATATATGAGAAGGGCAGGGAACCTGTTTTGAGTCAGGGGTCACTGACCCACAGAAAAGTCAGTTGGGGCCACAGAAGTGAGATGCAAAATAAAAACTCCTCCAAAACCCCCACAAACCTCACTAATGTGGCCCCATCTGTGCTGGTGGGGGCAGGGGGCATGGTACTGGGGAAGGGTGCCAGGGAGTCCCAGGACAGGGTGCTGGGTAGGGTGCCAATGGGTTCTGGGACAGGGTGCTTGTAGGTGCTGGGACAGGAGACTGGGTGCTGGGACGGGGCCAGTGGGTGCTGGGGCAAGGGCCTTGGGCAAAGGTCAGGGTGCCGGTGGGTGGTGGGGCAGGGTACTTTTAGGGGTTTGGGCAGGGGGAGGGGACAGGGACCAGTACCTGAGGATCCTGCAGCTGCAGGCCAAGGCCCAGGAACTGAGTGGGCTGCTCCCCCAACCCTAAACAGTAGCACGGTACCTGAAACACTGGTTCGTTGTGTAGCCTGATGCCTTCCTGTGCGGGCTGGGAACGGGGGAGATGGGGAGTCCCGGACCGCACCAGCTCCAGCTGCCACGCTGGAGACTTTATTCCCCTCTGTCTTAGGGAGTGGGGGGGGGAGGGGAAGAGTCCCAGACCACACCTGCCCCAACCTAAAATGCCGGTCCGTTGTGTGCTGGGGACTTTGTTTCCCTGCTGCCTTTCTGCGTGCGGGGAAGGGGTTGGGTATCCAGGACTGCGCCAGCTCTGGCTGCTCAGGCAGCGCATGCTGCTGCGAGGAGGGGAGGAGTAAGGCGCAAGCTTCTCGAGCGGTTGCGGTTGGCGTGAACTGGGACTTCCCCCTCCTCCACAGGCAGGCAGCAGAGGAATAAAGAACCCAGCACGCCGGCTCCAGCTACTCGGGCAGTGGGAACAAGGAATCTCCCCTCCTCATGGCAGCACGCGCTGCCTGAGCAGCCAGAGCCAGTGCAGTTCCGGACACCCAGGAAGGCAGCATGGGAACAAAGTCCCCAGCGCGCGCGCAACGGACCATCATTTTAGGTACCGCGCCGGCTGTTCAGGGGGGAGGAAGAGCAGCCCGCGCACTTCTGGTACCAGGTGCACGGCTGCAGAACACTTCCCACCCTGCTGGAAGCCTGTGCTACCTCCGTTGTTCCTGGAGGTAGAATAAGCATGACATTCATCTTGGAGGGGTGGGGGCAGTAAGGGGGGGCCCCAAAAGCTTCGTGATCAACTGGTCGGGCCCCCAAGATCGACCAGTAGATCGTGATTGACATGTTGGTCGTGATTGACCACGGAACTAGGTGATGGCTGAAAGACACATTCTCTTCCCCAAAAGATAACAAAGGCAAGAGAGACCTTATGGCCGTGGTCTCTAACCTTTTTAAACACAAGATCACTTTTTTAATGTAAGTCAGTCCAAGATCTACCTCAAACCCAAATACGCCTTCCCCTTCTCCAGGGCCCTGCCTCTGCTCCACCCCTTCGCCAAGACCCCACCCTCCTCACACTGTAAAGATGGGGTACAGGAGAGGGGGACAGAGTAACATCAGTCCCCCCCTGCCTCTGTCTCTCCCACCCTGCACAATAAGCAGGAAGCTCCCAGGAGGCAGCGCTGAGGCTCTGGGCAGGAGCAGCAGGACCGTGGGGGTGGGGCAGCCGAAGCACTGGCACTGAAAGCCTCCCAGCTAAACCAGTCAGGATCACCTGTCAGAGGCTCCAAGATCTACCAGTAGATCCTGAACATCCTGATCTACTGGCTGGTGACCACTGCCTTATGGGAAGGGTTAAAGGGAAAGATGTAAAGTTGGGGAGGGGAAGGAAGAGGAATGTGCAATTCAATCCATACAGTTCTAATTACAATCTGGAATTTTCTATTTCCTCAATAAGGGCTGCTATGTGAAAGGTGTTTGGTTTGGTTGCATATCCTTAGTTGATACATAGCACCAGCCACTGAACAGCATAAACGTGCTGTTCAAAAGAATATGCAATGTTAGGAGACATTTGGTGAGAAGGTACCTATAACAAGCAGATCACCAATTCTGATCTCAATCTTTTATTTGTTTACATTTTGGCATGACTGTATTCTCTTATTAGACTGACAACTATATACCTTAATGTCTTGACTGAAGTTACTGATTTTCTGCCATCCTGCATTGGCCAGATGATAGTTCACCCAACGTAGCAAGAGCTCTTCTGGGGAAAGTTTCAGTAGCTGCTCTAGTTCTTCCCCTTCATTTAGCAAAGCAATAAGAGCTAAAAGCAAATGTGAGAGAAAGCTAAGTTGTATTACTGTTATGGTCACAAAACATTTAATCCCAAATTGACTATCACATAACACCAGATAAGTATACTTTTATATGTGCCTAGGAAGCTTAAATCAGTGCCAACGATTCCATCAGGGATGAGGTTAAAAGAAGATGTACATTAGTCACAAGTATCACATAGAAATTGATGAAATTATATATTGATAAAAACATTACAGTTATAAAGTGAAAGTATCAAACCATGCACTAACAGTATAACTATGATCTGATAACAACTGCATTAAATGGATACCAAGAAGCTACAGGCAGTAGAAATCAGAGTTCTTTGAAAGATGGCAGGTGTAAAGTGGAATGATTTTAAGACAAATGAAGATGTTACAATGGGGGAGGCCAATAATTTTTGACTGGGGGGGCACTCCAAGAATTTGGTAAGTGCTCAAAGACCACACTCTTACATGATATTAATGGAGGAAGTGCAGGGTCTGGGATGGAGGTTAGGTGCAGAAGCGGGCTTGAGGTAAGGGATTGGGATGCAGGAGGGGGTATGGGATTTGGAAGGGAGTTTGGGTGAAGGAGAGGGTTGTGACCTGAGGCAGAGGACTGGGATGCAAGAGGGGGTGTACGGTCCAGGAGAAGATTGTGTCTTGGAGCAGAAGTGCAGGAGAGGATTTGAGTTGTGACTGGGGGGCAGGAGATTGGGGTGCAAGGTCTGGGAGGAGTTTGTGACCTGGAGAAGGAATGGAGGAGGAGATGCATAGTCTGGGAAGGCTTATGTATTCAGAAGCAGGGGTGTAGAAGGTTTGGGATACATAGGCTAGAGGTATAGAAGGGGGCAGAAGGCTGGGGGGAGGGAAGGGCTAGGGCACCAGAGGCAAGCTCTGGTGGGGGGAGGGGGTTGTTTATTGGGCGGCTCTTAGCCAGCAGCCCAGCAGGTTCCTCAGCCAGAGTTCCTGTCTTCCATGCCTCTACACAGGCTGCAGGAGTCACGTGTGGCTGACTGAATGCTGTGAGCTGGGCGTGGGGAGGAGTACTTTGTGTGCTGCCTGCCTGTCCTGCCAACAGGCAGCTCCCATTGGTCAGAAACTGGCTAATGGAAGCTGCAAGATATTGCTAGGGGCAGAGATAGTACACAAGCCTCTTTCCACTTGCTCTGGGCTTGCAGCATTCAGAGAGCTGCACTGTGCACCCAAGTGAGAAGGAGAGTATGATGTGAATCCAGGATACTCGACTGACTGCAGTCAAAAAGATTATGATAGTGGGCACAGCAAAAAGACAAACAAGTAACAGGATATAAAAAAAACTCAACAAAGATGAGTCAGACCTGGGACCAACCACCAACCAGATGGCAGGATTTTGTACACAGGAACATGACAGGATTGGGCTTAAGCAAAGAACAAATTGGGAATGAAAGGGGATGCTGCACTGCTCCCCAGGTCTGTAAACTTCCTTTGAGATGGAAGAGAGAATGAATATCTGACATTACTTCCTCTCTTACCTTCATTTCTGGAGATCTCAATGTCTGCAAAAAGACCAACTTTAATGATCTGCCACAAGAGACCCAATACCAAATGTGGTTTTCCTTCCTTTAGATCTTGTGATCCAATGTTGACCACTGTACAGCCAATAGCTGATGCAGAATTCAGGGCGAGATTTAGATTTTCCTAAGTGAAACATCAACATTAACTAAATTAGCCATTTAGTTTGTTAATTTTAAAACACCAATCACCACTTATTTCTTCTGTGAGTTTCTAAAGTTATAAAAACCAGTGCATTAGCAGAATACTCAGATTAGGTCTGTAATTCAGTAGAATGCAATACAAAATTCTAGCAATGCTTAAAATCTCAGGAACTTATCCTGCAGATAAATCTGCTTGAGTGGACTGTTACTCCTGTTCAAAGCGCTAATGTCAGTGTCATTTCATGTGGGCCTAAATGTGTGTGTGTGACATTTCTTTGCAATATTCAACATTCAGTTTGTAACTGCATAGAAAGCATCAGAAGTCTGCAGTTCACGTGTTGACAATGGAGCAAAACCCAATTGTAATTGCAATAGTATACTGCAGAAAAATCATCAAACTCTTACTAGCCCTTATGCCCCAGTCCCTTTTCATTTTCCTGTACTACACTACCCCAGACACATAGAAAACATGTACCAGGCAGCTTCACTGACACACATTTCTTTAAATAGCAGAGATTATAACATACACTAGGCTCTAAATCCTTCACCAAAGTATCATAATCTTTCTTATTTTAACTTCATGATAAGCAGTTAGAAATCCATTTTTCTTTTACAGGATTTTAATTGGCATTTTTTTCATTAGGTTGACAACTCACAGATTTATCTTTCTGCTACAGGCCTGTCTCCTCCTGTCCAAACTAAAATCTCATCATGTCTCTCTGTCGTATTTTCATTGATGTCTAGCTGTCAGCTAAAGCTCAGCATGACTAAAACAGAGCTTCCAACCTTTCCCACTCATCCCTCCCAACTACACACACATCCTCTCTCAATTGCTGTGGATATCACTACTTACCTGCCACTTTGCCCTATTACCTGGACATCATCTTCAACTTGGTACTTTCACTGGGGTCTCTAGGCTGTGTCTAAATCTTGTATATTATTTTGCAATAATAGGCCAAGAATATGGCCTTTCCTTTCTATACAATCAGTTAAAACTCATCGAGGCTCTCATCTCATGTCTAGATTACTGTAACATCTTTTTTTTCCCTGCAGTCTTGCCTTCCTTATATCCATTCAGGATACTCTGCAAAGAGAATTCTCCTAGCCTATCCTTTGATCATCTTACCCCTTTCTTGAATGCCTCCATTAGTTCTCCTTCCCTATTGCATCAGGCATAAGCTGCTTTTTATTAATTTGAAGCACCCCTTTTGGCCAATCCCCAACCTACCTATGTCTGATTCATTATGGAGCAGTTGATGCTAGTCTCCAGTAGATCCATGATGCCAGTCTCCACTGCCCCCCACTTCAAGTGTTGGAAATAAGTTTACCTACGCGTTTGCAGGTGCATCCACTCACATCTCCTGTTTACCGTGGTTTTCTGTTCCCAGAGAACAGGAGCTGCGGGAAGCACCACAGACCAGGCCACTGCTTCCCACAGCTCCCATTGGCCAAGAAATGCAAACCATGGCCAACAGGAACTGCAAGTGGTCATATCTGTGGACACAGGTAAATAAATAAGCCTGAGGTTGCTTGGCTCTGAGGGAGGGGGATTTGTTGGGGAGGGGGGGTGCTGTCTGAGGTTGCTTGGCTCTGAGGGAGACAGATTTGGTTGGGGGGGAACACTGGCTGAGGTTGCTTGGCTCTGAGAGAGAGGGATTTGGTTGGGGGGCACTTAGGGGTGCCTGGCTCTGGCATCAGCTGGTAGAAAACCTGACAGTCTCCAGCAGTAGCCCATGGTCAGGCAGACCAGGGCTAGATGGCATGGAGCAGGGCGGGGAGGCAGAGGAGTGTAAGGGCAGGCAATGGCAGAGGGAGAGCACAAGTCTGGGGTAGGTCTTGGGAGGAAGAGGTAGCTCAGGAGCATTTTGTGGAGGAGGGACAGTGTGTGTGTGGGGCTTTGGACAAGAACATCAGGGTCAGGCATCATGGCTCCGGGTGCTTGTGCCCTCCCAACTCCACTTTTTGGGCACTTCTGTGACTCCACACTAGGAGAGCTGGGCCTGCCCAGGAGCAGTGCCCAGCCAAGACAAGGGACAGCACATGTTAAGGACCTAGAGTAAAGCAATGGCTTGGCTGGCAGGGAAGTGAGAAGAACTTTGTCATTTGTGAACTCCGCTAG
The DNA here is from genome assembly GCF_049634645.1 of Pelodiscus sinensis. NCBI lineage: Eukaryota > Metazoa > Chordata > Testudines > Trionychidae > Pelodiscus > Pelodiscus sinensis. Next base: position 21,548,901 of record NC_134720.1, on the reverse strand, counting down.
CAAGTGCTGGGAGCCGAGGCGTGGGGAGCCCTCTTCCCCAAATGCTGAATTTGCGAGTGACCCGCCGCCTGGCACCTGGTTCTCTGCCTGCTGACTTTCAGCCTCTCACCTGCCTGTCACTGGACCACCTCACCTGATTTTATACAGACACAAAGTGCTGTCAAGCAACTGACCGGCACCACCTGCCCACTGGACCAGTACCAAGCCAACGTGACCAAGACAAGGCTAGTCCTTGCCAGCCCTAGCTCCGCCTATTGGTAGCACTCAGAGGACTTTCCCATGGAGGCCAGCATTGTTGCCATTTTACAGCTGGGGAAACTGAGGCACGGGGGGGGGGGGCTGCAACATGCCTGAGGTCACATACCAGGCTGAACTAGAAACTCAGTTTCCAGTGGTTCAGGGGCTGGCTACACGGCTAGCGAAGATGTGACTGCAGCACAGGTCGGCATAACCTGGCTCGCTGTAATCTGGCTAATGTGGGGAACAACCCCAAGGTGGGGGGGCTTCAGCAATCACACCCTGGCTAGCTCATGCTGCGATCAATCCACCCCGATCAAAGGAGACAGTCCTGGGAGCTGCCTGCCGACGAAGCCCAACTATTGGCAGCAAACCCACTGCCCCTGCTTCTTCCATTCGCTCAGCCCTGCCCCCAGCCCTGCCCCCAGGGGGGAAATGCTTCGAACCTAGCCAATTCACTCCCCTCATGCCATGACACCTGCCTAAAGGCACCACAAGGCAATCCTGGCACCCCACAGTGTGGGAGAGAACAAGGCCTGACCTGACGTCCAGTTCAAGGGATCCACTTGAGGGAGGGGCCTGGCACCAAATCCCACTGGTGCACAGGAGGCTACAGGGCCTCTCTAGGGGGTGCTGTCTCCAGTTCAGTCCCAGGGCAGGAGCACAGGTTGGCTCACAGAGGTATGGATGGGCTCTGGGGACCCGTTCCCTCTAGGGGACACCAGCCCCTATCTAACCCTATGTGGGCAGTATAGAATCACAGAATACTAGAGCTGGAAGGGGCCTCGAGAGGTCATCGAGTCCAGTCCCCTGCCTTCATGGCAGGACCAAGCACCCAGGGCTACTCAAAACACAGCTCATTGGCCACATGCTGCCCATTGGCCAGTTTGTTTGAGGTCCGCGGTGCAGTTTGGGTTTATGTGGGGACCAACATTCAGCTGGTGCATGGGAGCCAAAACAAAACAGTAGTCAATGTAATGATCTTCTGTTGAGATGCGTAGTTAAATTCTTGGACTGTCATTGCTTGTGAAAAATGTTGTCATATGGGTGGAAATCGGGTAAATGTTGCATTTTATTAATAGCAGAACTGACTTAAATGGGGCATGTGTGTTGTGTAGTCTTGCCTTAAGATTTGTATTCACGCCCATCAGTGTGAAAGAAGGTATTTGCATATATATTTGCTCGTATATGGGTATATCTACACAGCAAAGTTATTTCGAAATAACTTTCCTAGCATCTATACAAGCCAACTGCTATTTCAAAATTAATTCAAAATAGAGGGCTTATTTCGAACTGGTAAACCTCATTCCACGAGGAATAGCGCCAATTTTGAAATTGCTATTTCGAAATAAGCGTTGTGTAGATGCTTATTTCGAAATAGGGGGCCCCGCTGGCCGCCCTGGCCACAAGGTAACTTCTGACCTGATGCCCTGCCTGAACCAGTTCAGCTGGCCTTAAATGCGATTCAGCGTCCAATCAGTGTGGACACACTATTTTGAAATGCATTTTGTGTGTAGACGCACAATAAATAAATAAGGGTATGTCTACACTACCCTCCTAATTCAAACTAGGAGGGTAATGTAGGCATACCGCACTTCCAAATGAAGCCCGGGATTTGAATTTCCCAGGCTTCATTTGCATAAAGCCGGCCGGCGCCATTTTTAAATGCCAGCAGTTCAAACCCCATGCCGCGCGGCTACACGCGGCACGGAGTAGCTAGTTCGGATTAGGCTTCCTAATCCGAACTAGCTGTACTCCTCGTGGAATGAGGAGTACAGCTAGTTCGGATTAGGAAGCCTAATCCGAACTAGCTACTCCGTGCCGCGTGTAGCCGCGCGGCACGGGGTTCGAACTGCCGGCATTGAAAAATGGCGCCGGCCGGCTTTATGCAAATGAAGCCTGGGAAATTCAAATCCCGGGCTTCATTTGCAAGTGCGGTATGCCTACATTACCCTCCTAGTTCGAATTAGGAGGGTAGTGTAGACATACCCTAAGATATTAAAAAATAACTATTTCAAAATTAGATATTTCAAAATAACGCTGTAGCGTAGATATACCCTATGCAACCACACTTAAGTTGAGGTCCCCAACATGTGCTGTGAGTATCAGTGAGGCCCCCAGGGCTTCCAAAGTTGAGTTGCCCCAGGTCAATGGTCACCAAACAATAGATCAGGGTCTATGAGTAAGTCTTGGAGCCTCAGTCAGGATCCCCTGTCAGGTTTGGCCAAGAGGCTATCAAGGGCCAGCACTTCAGCTGCCTCTCCCCGCCACTGCTGTACATCTCCTGCCCTTTGCCTTGGAGCTGTCCTCTGAGGGTATGTCTACACTACCACCCTAGTTCGAACTAGGGTGGTTAATGTAGGCAACCGGAGTTGCAAATGAAGCCCGGAATTTGAATTTCCCGGGCTTCATTTGCATATTGTCGGGCGCCGCCATTTTTAAATGTCCGCTAGTTCGGACTCCGTGCCCGTGGCTACATGCGGCACGAACTAGGTAGTTCGGATTAGGCTTCCTATTCCGAACTACCATTACTCCTCATGGAACGAGGTGTACCGGTAGTTCGGAATAGGAAGCCTAATCCGAACTACCTAGTTCGTGCCACGTGTAGCCGCGGGCACGGAGTCCGAACTAGCGGACATTTAAAAATGGCGGTGCCCGGCAATATGCAAATGAAGCCCGGGAAATTCAAATCCCGGGCTTCATTTGCAACTCCGGTTGCCTACATTAACCACCCTAGTTCGAACTAGGGTGGTAGTGTAGACATACCCTCAGAGAGGGAGATGGGATACAGAATGTGGGGGCGGCCAAAACATTTTTTGTTTGGGGCGGCAAAAAACCTAGAGCTGGTCCTGGATGTAGGGAAAGGGGGAGGGGCACGCAGTGACACGTCATGGCGAGGGCTGTTCTCAACCCATTTCCTGGGCCTATTTTGATTGCTCTGAGTGCCTTCATGCTTTTTCTCATACTACCTCTCACACTGGAGAGGAACTCCCCACACACATCCACAAAAGCTATCTTATTATCCTATTCAAATTCCTGCTCAAAACTCTCCTCTGCCATGATGTCTATAACAACACTGGAAATGGTTAAGCTACTATACCAATGCCTTTCATGCTGGCCAATATCATCTCCTTGTACATTTCCGTGTACTCCTCCATCTGCCTGCATCCATCAGTTTCTTAAACTGGGTTTTGTGGGGTTTTTTTTTGTTTTGTTTTGTTTTTGCTCAATAAAAAAATCCTTGGTGTTCCTCATAAAAATTTATTGTTTAGTGTTCCTCAGTCTTAACAAGTTTAAGAAACACTGTATTAGACTGTAAGGTCTCTGGGAGCAAGGCCAATCTTTTGTTTATGTTTGTACAGTGCCTGGCATAATGAAGTCCTGACCCATAGATGTGGTTCCTAGGTGGTATGTTAATACAAATAAATTAATAAATAATAACCAGTAACCATGTCAGGGTACTTGTTGTTTATCCAAAACACTAGGTAAGCAATGTTTTATTTGCTTACCTATAGTAGATACTTATGTGGACCTATCATTATAATACTCAGCGCTCACTATTTAGTTCAGAAGTACAAAAAAGTGTTTTAGACCATTTAAAAAGTGTTCTAGTGCTAACTCCTCCTCCACTTTAGAAACTACTGAAAACGGGCTTCCATCATGAGTCCATTTTGGAAAAAAGATAACCACACGAAGAACAATTTACCTGCTGATTGTTTTCTATGGCTCATTTTCTCCAGTAATTTGCAATGCAGAGGAAAAACAAAAGCACAGAAATCACAAGGGGATTTAATAGCAAAGTCCTCGTGGAAGGGAAATGTCCCATTTCAGTCTATAGAAAAACTTCCATTAAGCAAAGCTATCACAATAGCCTTCTGTAATATAATTAGTTGTCAGAAAAGGGTCCATACTTACTGAAATAGTGAAAGGTGTGAGCTTCTTCTTATTAATAGCCCGTTCATCAATTGTATCTGGTTGAGATAAGTTAATCATTTTGCTGGGGAAGAAAAAGTCAGAATTTACTCCATCTTCCCAAACAATCTTACTTCAACCAAACAGACTTACCATAAAAAAGTGATGTCAAACAGTATTGCTTGACAGATTGAAAGCACTAAGAGAAATCCCTCCCCCCTTCAAAAACAATTTCCAATAAAACCAGAAAACATAAAACCTTATATAGAAATAAGTGGAACAGTCAGATTTATGCTTAGGAGTCCAGCTCTGACTGTACTGTTAACAAAGTTTTCGGGAAGATTCAGACACCACCAGAATAAATATATTTATGCTGAAAGTCTCCCTCATATGAGATTGTAAATGTTACATTTGGATCTGGCCCAGTGGGACCGCCAGGCAGTAACCCCAAAGGCTACTGAAAATGGCTGGCTGCTGGGCCTAGCCTGCTTCTTGGAGATGGGGGCAGGGAAGGTCTAAGCACCCTGCCCTTGACTGCAGTACAGTCCTCAGTCTCCCATTGGCTGAAAACCAAGATCAGTGCTTGTGGGCATGTGGTGCACCATGCAGACACACACAGGTTGGCCTCAGAAGCCAGATGCTTTGAGCAGTATGTGGGGCCATGTCAGCCAGGGAAGCTTGCCTGAAGGTCTCACTAGGCCACCAGCCAGGAGCTGCGTACGGTAAGCACCTCCTGGCCAGAGACTGTACCTGGCACCTCATCCCCTTCTGCATCCAACCCCTACCCCAGGTCACAAACTCCCCCTACATCCAAACTTCCTCCCTGATTCTGCCCTCACACCTGCACCCCTACCCCACATTAGGGATGTTAGATAGTGTGTAACTGAACAGTCATGTAACCATATCAGATTTTAGTGGTTACACAACTATTTGATAGTCCCCAGCAGCAGGGCTGACAGGCAGTCCCTGTCACCCCAGGCTGCTGCCTCTTGATCAGGGGCAGCAGCACACAATGGCAGTAGCCCCTGTCCGTGGAGGGTCTGAGCTCCCCATGGACGGAGGCTGCTCCGTGGGATGCTGGATCAGCCTCTGTCCACAGCAACCTTGGACCCGCCCTCCTCCCCCGCATACAGGGGCTGCTGCCATGGAGCCACCTACATCTGTGGTGAGCCTGAGCCGATGCAGAGAGAGGCCGTGTCCCCCCGCCTCTCCCCATACGAGGCAGCAAGATGTGGGGGGGAAGCGAATCCATAGAGTGGGCATGGATGGAGAGCTGGCTTAAGAGTGTATCAACTCCTGCCTTCCCCCCGCCCCCTGCATGCTGCTACCTCTCCATCGGAGGCAGCAAAGTGGGGGGTGGGAGGGACGGGTGGATCCGGTGCTCATGAGCACCCATCTTAAAGCATCTCTGTCACAGAGGCAGCAAGGAGGGGGATGCATGTGGTCGATATGATTAACCGATAAGCCCAGGCTTATCAGTTTCAGTTAATCATGTACAGGCAGTCCCCAGGTTACGTACAAGATAGGGACCGTAGGTTTGTTCTTAAGTTGAATCTGTATGTAAGTCGGAACTGGCATCCAGACTCAGCCGCTGTTGAAACTGACCAGCAGCGGCTGAATCGGATATGCCTGGGGCAGAGCAGCTGGGGCGCTGCCGGGTTGGTCCAGTAGTGCCGAGGAGCGGCGCTGCGGGACCAACCCAGCAGCACCCCAGCTGCTCTGCCCCAGGTGTCCCCAAGTCAGCCGCTGCTGAAACTGATCAGCAGCTGATTCCAGGAAGCCCGGGGCAGAGCAGCTCTGCCTCGGGCTTCCTGTAGTCAGCCACTAGTCAGTTTCATCAGCGGCTGACTTGGGGATGCCTGAGGCAGAGCAGCTAAGGTGCTGCTGGGTTGGTCCAGTAGCGCTGCACCTCGGCGCTGTGGGACCAACCCGGCAGCCCCCCAGCTGCTCTACCCCAGGCTTCGGCGAGAAAAGCCTGGTCTGCTTGTGGGGGGGGAGCCGCGGTCCCGCCACCCGCGTCCTCCGCGGCGAGAAAAGCCGCTCTGCGTCTCCCTGGTCTGCTCGGGGGAAGCACCCCCCGCACCGCCGGAGGCGGCGACAGTGGGGGAGGCACCCTGTACTAGCTGCGCCCTCCCTCCCCAGTTCATAAGTAGGGGTCCGACTTAAGTCGGACTGACGTAACCCGGGGACTGCCTGTAGTTGTCTACACATTAACATCCCTACCCCTCCTGAATCCCAGTCCTCTATCCAATACTTCCTCCTGTACCCAAACTCCATCCTAGACCCTGTATCCGCTCCATTAATATTGTAGAAAAATGCAGCCCCTGATCATTTGCCAAATTCTTGGAGTGCCCCCCCAATCAAAAATTATTGCCCATCCATGAATTAAGCCCTCAATTCTCCTGTGACATGGATAGATACCACTTTTACTCATTGAGAAAACTGCAGCAATGAGAAAATGGAAGACTCCCTGTAAATCTGTAGTGGAGTCGAGAGTAAAAATCAGATCTTCTAACTGAAGTCCTGTGGCTTAGACACTAGACAATGCTTCCTAATATTAAAAAATGCAAAAATGCCTAATTATTTCTGTTAACAAGCATGACGGGTAGTACATCTAATTTGTGAAGAGTCTGATTGTTCCTGGCATGTGCATTGATCAAGATATAATGCCATTGATTTGAAATGGAATTCTCTCCAACCAACCAAATTCCCAACAGTACACAAACAGTTATGCAAGCACATAATTTTTAAATAGGACTCTTTAAATAGGTTATACTTAAAATATATTCACATTAAAGAAGGATTCATAGGAAGAGACTTTTCTTGAAACCTAGCATGTGTTAGAAATATTGATTAAAGGTCAAATCCTGGTGTTACTGAAGTCAATAATAAGACTTTCAATGTGGTCAAATTTCACCTTCAGAAAATAAAACTCTTATTTTTTCCTTAGTACTTGACTTACCAAAGGAGGATGCCATCTGCAAGTGACTTAAAAAGACTGGCATCTGATGGATCCATGGGAAGGAGATGCTTACAGTCAGGGTCATCTTTAAGAGCTTTATTTACCCAGTTAACAAAAGCAACTTTTTCTTCCTCTGAAAAACAAAAAAATTCAAGACTCATCTCAGAGTCAGGAAACCACTTAAATAATCTATTATTACTTTGATGGACAAACGTTATTGAACTATCCATTTAATATCAAAATACTACTTGCCAAGAACAGGAATACGGATAAAAGTATTATTAAAACTGACCGCAATTTAGCGACTCAGATAACGTTAAAGAAGAGAGAAATCAGTACATTTGAAATATGCCAGCGCAGAGCACAGGGGACCCTGCTAAAAGAGTACACCAGTCTCTACTCTGGCTTTCAGTGGCTGACAGCACTTCTAATAATTTGGTCTGAGGTGAAGTCTACGCTAAAGTCAAAGGTCAGCTTATGATATGCAATCCAGCTACATAAAAAACGTAGCTGGAGTTGACACACCTTAAGCCGAGCTTTGGTGCCATCTTCAGAGAGGGAGATCAATGGAAGAAACACTCCTTTGAACTTCCATTAGTCCTCACATGGAGCAGGAGTTCTGGCATTGATGGGGTGCCTTCAGCATTCGATTTAGTGGGGTCTTTATCAGTGCTGGAGCAGCCTCTGTCTGCAGTGATTCTCCTCCTTCCCTTCTTCCTCCCTCCCACCCCCGGCAGCCTCTGGGTCTGCGAGGGGAGCTGGTTTTTAAACTGGCTCCTCTCACAGACCAGCTGCCGCCTCTGATACAGAGGAAGCAGTGCAGGATGGCAGGGGGCTCCCCAAGAGTGGGGCTGGATTGTACTGGCTGCAAGGCCCCGCTCCCAGGGACTACAGAATAGTTGACTAACAGCTAAGAATTCATGTGGTTAGTCAACTCTTACCCCCTCTCTAACATCCCTACTCCAGCAAAGCACTTAGGCAGATGCTTAACTTCTGTGGTACTACTCTCGTAAATAAAAGTAAGCATGTGCTCAAGTACTAGGATGGATCAGGGCCAGAGCACTCAGGACCTTGCAAGATAGACCCTTAAATGGAAACCATCAAACTAGAATCTAGTCAATTTAACAAAGAAAGCTAAAAATCCTTTCAGGTATCTGGCCTGCTCCTGAATCCTTGTCCCATTTTTCATAATCTTTTACAAACACATTTTCCTATTTTTAAAATAAAAAATGTGCTTCTCTTTTGAATTTGCTGTGTGAGAGAGACACACAAACAAACAACAGTAAATTGAAACCTATAGTTATACACACAAAATGGTAACCGTACACATCAGGTAAATAGGTGCATAATGAAAGATCTACACATGCATAAATATTGGGTCTGCATGTACTAATAAATACATATACACTAAACCAAGGCCCTAGATATCCAGAAAGCTTTGTTTTACAAAGCCAGGAATGCAATATCCCTAAGAACTGACATTTATCAGGTTAAGAGTAGTTCATGCAATTTTTTTTTTTTGTATTGCATTTTCTTTCCATCATCTAATATGAAACCAGAAAACAAATAATTGCTGATGGGGCCCTCCTTTTCCCAAGCAGAAAAGTATAGGTGTCTTGCTATCTGGGCAGCTTGTTCTCTCATATAGCCACACAGTTCTACACATACCATATGTTGTCAGAGAGCTATTTGGCAGGCTGCGATAAACAGGATATAGGCAAATTTAAGGGAATCCAGAGAAGCACAACAGAAATGAGCAGGATGAGAAGAGGGAAAGAACTGAATAAAATTGCAGACATACAAAAAAATTACTAAGTCAAGGAATAAATATCTAGTGAGTGCAAACATCAACAGAGGAATTCTTTACCATAGGTGAAGAAAGTATAATTACAAATAATAGGATAAAATTAAGAATGACAATATAGGTTAAATACTAGGAAAAACTTCCCAATTAAATGTATAGGATATGCAAAAATCTCCCCAAGGGAAGTGGTTGAAGTGCCATTGTTTGTTACAGTTAGAACTAGACTGAACAAAGCTTTAGAAAAAAAACATACTGCAATGAACAACTCTAGATTTGCAGGGACACAGATTAGAAGATCTAACTGGCTTTTCCCATTTCCAGCCTCTACTATTAGAAATGGGAAAAGCCTTTTTTATTTCTGATTCTTCACTATTTAAATGAAAATGTGAGTTCCCTTGTATACGTATCAACAGGAGTGTAAAAGAAAAAAAAAACAACAACTCAGCAGTTCACAGAGTAGATCAACAAACCAAACACAAATCCTGAGTCTAAAATATGCTACAAAAGTCTTTCTATTTTTAATTCTTTCTTCCTCATAATAAGAGTTCTCTTTATACTTTCTGCCCTGGCAAAAAAAGTCTGACTTACCTCTAGGAGCAGCAAAAATGGTGACAAGCAAACGGAACAGTACAGTCTCTACAAAACAGAGCCCTGGCATTTGTACTGCAGAGATTCTGCCTCCTATTGGTTTGTTTTTGAGAGAAGATTCCCCGCCTCCCCCCCCCCCCCCCCCCCCGATTATAGTTTTTCTTCTTTTTTTTCTAGAACCAACAAGTGTTTTACCTGCATAAGAGTGCTGTGTCCCCTCACTGGAAATTGGTGAAGTTCCTCCAATCGCTGTAATACCCTGTTTTTTGTTTATTGATTTTCGGAATGATTTGCTAACCTCTTTACTTTTCAATTCATGAATAACCTAGAATAGGACATAAAAAAGAGAGCATTTCATCAATTAACATAACCTCAGGGTGAACATTAATCTATCAGCTCACCTAACTACAGTAATACTGGTAATTATTTTGACTCTTTCTTTGAAGATTACCATATCGATATCTATCTGTATATTTTAGAAATGTGCATCTGTCTGTCCATCTGTGAGTCTGTTTATCCTCTTAGGACCACCAAATTTGGTATACAGCTTCCTCTTATCCTAACTTAAAGCAAGGTTGGAAGTGCTGGGAATGGGACTGTTTTCCATAACATGAAAAAAAAGAATACAGAGAGTAGGGATGCAAAAGGGAAGGGCACAGAGAGAAAGGACGCAATACTAAGAGTGGACACTAGGGGGTGTCTAGACTACAGGGTTTTGTTGACAAAAGAACTCAGCAGTTTTGTCGATGGCGGTAAACCTCATTCTACGAGGAATAACGACTTTTGTCGACAGAGTTCTGTTGACAGAAGGCGTTATTGCATCTACACTGTCCTTTGTGTCTACACTCTCATGTTGACAAAGCGGCTTGCTTTGTTGACAGAACTGGAGGTAGTCCAGATGCTCTTTGTCAACAGAATCTTTGTCGACAGTACAGGGTACATCTAGACTACAGGCTTTTGTCGACAGAAGTTTTGTCCACAGATACTGTCGACAAACTTCTGTCAACAAAGAGCATCTAGACTACATCCAGTTCTGTCGACAAAGCAAGCCACTTTGTTGACATAACAGTGTAGATGCAAAGGACAGTATAGATGCAAGAACGCCTTCTGTCAACAGAACTCTGTCGACAAAAGGCGTTATTCCTCATCGAATGAGGTTTACCACCATCGACAAAACTGCCGCGTTCTGTCGATGTTCTGTTGACAGAACTCAGCGGCAGTGCAGACACAGGTATAGTTTTGTCGACAAAAGTCCATTTTTGGTCGACAATACCCTGCAGTCTAGACACATCCTATCTGTCGACAAAAACCTGTAGTCTAGACGTACCCTGGGAGCGGTGAGCCTGCAGGGAAGAACTATAATGCAGAGTGTCCACTGTGGGCAGCCGCACCACCAAGAGAGTGGGCAGCAGAGCTGGGGCTTGCCATTTTGCCTGCCACCATACCAGATAAGTAGCCCTTGTACCCTAAACCCTTTGGCCACAGCACTGAAGGGATGGAAAGAGAAGGCCCGTAGCAGAGGAGGAGGGATTGGGGGTAGAAAGAGCAGTCCCCTGACAGCTAGAAGGAGAATGCTCCTGCTGGCCAGAAGTGAGGGGGAAGAGAAAGCCCCTGCCGGATGGAACCCTCTCCTCTGCCCACCTCCTTATCTCCCAATCCTCACTCTCACAATCCCCCATGCTCCCAGCCTCCTGCCCTGCCTCCCCCTTTGCCAAGGCTCTGCCCTGACTTCTGAACCCCCCACACTGCCAGCTGCCTGCCCTGAAGGACATGGGCATTGCCAGGTAAGTCTTCTGATAATACAATATGAGGTGGTTATGGAAGTATGCTGGTTTTGTGAATAGCCAAGACTCGAGCCTTACAAAGCCGTGTTATTAATCTCTAAATATTAGATTCGCAACCCACAACCCTCTTCACGAATATTTTGATTTAAAAAAAAAAACTCTTTAAATCAAAAGTAATTTGGGGGAAAACAGATTATTAATATTTCTCCACTCAGTTTGTCTTGCTTTTTATATTAGGATGTTACATGTTACTTAGACCTGGTCTGCACTAAAGGGGAAAGTCAACTTATGACACACAACTCCAGCTACTTGAATTATGTAGCTGGAACTGAAGTACAGGCAGTCCCCGAGTTACACAGATCCGACTTATGTCGGATCCGCACTTACGAACGGGGCTTTTCTTGCCCCGGAGGACAGGAGCAGCGGGACGCCCAGATGCGCCGCGGTCCCGCCGCCTGCGTCCTCCGGGGCGAGAAAAACTGCTCCGCGTCTCCCTGGTCTGCTGGGGGAAAGCCCCTCCAGCAGACCAGAGAGACGGGGAACAAAGCCGCGGAGCACGTGGGCAGCGGGACAGCCAAGACGCGCTGCGGCTGTCCCGCTGCCCGCGTCTCCCTGGTCTGCTGGGGACGGGGCGTAGCTAATGCGCCCCCCCCGCCAGCAGACTAGGCTTTTCTCGCCGCCGACGCCTGGGGTAGAGCAGCTGGGGCGCTGCCGGGTTGGTCCCGCAGCGCCACACCTCAGCGCTGCGGGGACCAACCCAGCAGCACCCCAGCTGCTCTACCCCAGGCGTCCCCAAGTCAGCTGCTGCTGAAACTGATCAGCGGCTGATTCAAGGAAGCCCGGGGCAGAGCAACTCTGCCTCGGGCTTCCTGTACTCAGCCGCTGGTCAGTTTCAGCAGCGGCTGAATCTGGACGCCAGTTCCGACTTACATACAAATTCAACTTAAGAACAAACCTACAGTCCCTATCTTGTACGTAACCTGGGGACTGCCTGTATCTTAAATTGCATCTTGGCACCGTCCACACAGCAGGAGGTCAAGGGAGCACATATTCCTGTTGACTTCCCTTACTCCTTGTAGGAGCAGGACTACTGGCCCTGATGAGAGTGCCCTCAGTTCGAATTAGTGTGTCTTCACTAGACCCACGAATTCAAACTCTGGAAGATGAACTGTGTCTGCTTAGCTCTTATCTGTAGCACAGACAAGCCCTTACAGAGATGCATGTTATTAGTATTTTATGACTTATGTATGGAGAGATGTACCAACTGCAGCACTAACATTAAATTCATGACTCACCCTCCCAGAAAAATAAGGAAATTGTCAGATAAAACTGATAGTCTTTCCTATATTTATCTGCTGTGTCTTCATGTTATGGGGATTTCAAGGTTGGTTGTGAAGTTATATGTTAAGTGAGCTGCAATATTGACACGTGTTTATGATTTAGTTATGAACCTGAGTAAATTAGAATTTCCAGTAGAATTGCCAACATATGCCAGCAAATTGTAACAAATTGCTTGTTTTAGTCATATAAGCAGCTGCAATACTGTAGATTCACAGCAAAAAGGATTGGTTGCTTGTAAGAACTGATAGTTCTTGAAGGTAAAGGGAACAGCACAGACTGCTTCCTCTAAGTCAGCAGAAAAGGAGACTCACCAGAACTAGCTCTCAGTTCTCACATTTTTGTAATGTGAGTACAGCAATCTATATGATCAGATGCAAATAATATTTTATCTAATTGAAACTGAAGAGCGAATTTAGAGTCAGAAAGGCTGTGTCTAGCCTGCACCCCTCTGCCAACAGAGGGATGTAAATCAAGCACTTCGGAAGTGCAAATGAGCCCGGGATTTAAATATACTGTGTACAAATGTAGTCTCCTCACCTCAAAAAAGATATTTTGGCCTTGGAAAGGGTTCAGAAAAGGGCAACTAAAATGATTAGGGGTTTGGAACAGGTCCCATATGAGGAGAGGTTAAAGCGAGTGGGACTTTTCAGTTTAGAGAAGAGGAGACTGAGGGGGGATATGATAAAGGTATATAAAATCATGAGTGGTGTGAAGAGGGCTGATAAAGAAAAGTTATTTATTAGTTCCGTAAATAGAAGAACTAGAGGACACCAAATGAAATTAATGGGGAGCAGGTTTAAAACTAATAAAAGAAAGTTCTTCACACAGCGTGTAGTCAACCTGTGGAACTCCTTGCCAGAGGAGGCTGTGAAGACTAGGACTATAATTGCTTAAAGAGAAGCTAGATAATTTCATGGAGGTTAGGTCCATAAAAGGCTATTAGCCAGGGGATAAAATGGTGTCCTTGGCCTCTGTTTGTCAGAGGCTGGAGAGGGATGGCAGGAGACAAATCGCTTGATCATTGTCTTCGGTTCACCCTCTCTGGGGCACCTGGTGCTGGCCATTGTCGGCAGACAGGATACTGGGCTAGATGGACCTTTGGTCTGATCCAGTACGGCCGTTCTTATGTTCTTACGTTCTTATGGGCTTCATTTGCATACTCATGTTCCGACGCTGTGCCGATCAGGCTCAGTGTCGAAAGTGAAAGTAAAGTGTAGCCGCGGCTCTGCTGACAGCGGGGAGCTTTTTCGGCAGATCCTGTACTCTGGTAATACAATACGAGGGGAGTGCCAGAGGCAGGTTCTGGCTGGGAGAAGCTTACCTAGGCGGCTCCCAGTCAGCAGCCCTGCAAGAACCTGAGCTGCAGTCATAGACTGCTCCACATTGCTCAGCTCCAGGAAGTGTGGAGGAAGGGAGGAGGCTTCATTGGCTGCCCCTGCCTCCAGCATAATTTCTCAGCTCCTATTGGCTAGAAAGTTTCTCTTGACCCAACCTATACTGTAAGCAACAAAAATGCTCAGAAGACTGTAAACTGCAATAGACAAGACAGGCTCAGGTATCAGGAGTGAAACTTGTTATATTTGAACTGCAATATCCAGAGGAGTGAGAAAAACTGCTTAATCTAGTTGTTGTCCAGTCTAATAGGCTTGAGAATTTAGACTACATGCTTACATGTTATTTTTGTAACAACTCTGGCTTTTTGCCCATCACTTATAATCAATAAACTTTTTTTTACTGTTTACCTTGGTAAATTTGCTCAAGTTTACAAAGGTTGGTGTATAGCCATTTTCCTTTTGATGAAGTGGTGAACCAATTAATAAGTTTGCACTGTTTGTCTTAAGCAGTGCAAGACAATATATTCTTGATACACCCAGCTGGGAGCCAAAGAGATGTGGGTAGTGCTTGTCTGTGTGAGACTCATCAGTGGCATTTTGGGAGTATTCATGCAATCTAGCTGGGTGTTGGGCTCCACATTCTGTTGTGCTAAGTGATAACAGTGCCTCGAGGGGTTTGCTGCATGTCACTAGCAAAACACTGCGATAAACAGCCCAGATTGGAGAATTATGGGATCACAGTGGTCCCAGTCCCATGCTACATCCTGGGAATGCCATCACAATCGTATACTGCATGTACAGGCTTCTAGTACCAAATCCAAATAATTCTGGATAGCATGAGAGGACTGTCTTACTTACTGATACAAATTCTTCAAAATCGATTTTCCCATCTTTGTTGCTATCTGTTACTGCTATAATTTTTTCTACAATCTCTCGCACTTTGTAGCCAGGCAAGGGGAGGCTTGCTTCTTTAAAAAGATCTTGAAGCTCATAATCACTGACATATCCACTATTGTCAATATCTGTAAAGTGAAAACATTGGGGGTTTTTTAAAATTATTTTTTGCTATAACACAAGTACCAAGCAACAATCAAGGGGAAGGAACACATTAGAACACATGGCCTAAAATGATGAGAACATGATAAATTAGATTACCATCTAGTACAGGGGTGGGCAAATATCAGCCTGTGGGCCGGATCCGTTCTGCCAGGGTCAGCTCCTGGCAGGCCTCACACCACGATATTTACCTGTGCCTCTGCAGGTACAGGTGATCGCTGCTCCCACTGGCCATGGATCACTGTTCCTGGCCAATGGGAGCTGCAATTGCCCAGACCTGTGGAGAAATGAGTAAACATAGTAGCAGTGGCTCACCAGCACGACATCTCTTTCTGAGAATCTATTTTACATTATATACTAGCAAGCAAAGGAATTCATATGGATTAGATCCTCAGCTAGTATAAATTACCATTAGGCAAAATCAATACACTATGCTGATTTATACCAATTGAAGATCTGGTCCATAGAATTTAAGTCATTATTTGTATTGTGCTAGTGCCTACAAGCCAGAGCCCAATTATATTATATACTTCTTAGGCACCTTCTTAAATTTTCATTGTAAAGACATAGCACAGTCACAAATTTTTATTGATAGCAAAAACTTTGAATTTTGATCAGTTTAATTTATAATCTGAGACTATGCCAAAAACCTTTATCAGCTTCCAAATAGAGTGGATGGTCTGTTATTAAGTCTTCTTACATACAAAATGTCATTTGCATACAGTAATGGTTTATGGCCTAAATTCAATCTTCATGTAAACGATTTCAAAAGAGACAGCAATCAGCCGCACTAGGGCTGAAGTTGGACCTCTATATTTGTCATTATTCTAATAATCAGCTGTTTATTTCTAATGACAATGGTGAGGCTGGTCACTGAAAAATAAATCCACTCTGGCCCATGTCTGTTATATTACAAATGACCTTGTTTAGCCTGTTAGCTCGCTTTGTTTTGAGGGATCTGTACAGGGGCATCCTCTTGCCCTACTTCCGGTGGACGCTGTGCGTTGAGAGCCCTTTTGAATATGCTACAACAAAGTACCGGAAGATTTTCTATGCATTAAAGTATATTTTATAATTTAAACCAAGCACACTGTTACATAAGCAAAATTTATATGCTGCTAGTCACAGCACTTTCCTGACATGCAGTAAATTGTTTTGCTGGTGGGCATTGTTTCCTCAATGCATTATTTATTCAAAATATCAATTAATAAATATTGCATGGCGTTAAGTTGCAGGGCTCATACACTCAACTCCATGGAAAGAATGTCAATCTTTTTAGTATACTAAGTGCTAGCTTAGCAGTTTGAATAGTTATCCTGTCAAAATGTCCTTAAGACAAAGCTCAATAAAGAGGGAGAACTTCTTTTTCCTCCATGAAGTGAAAGACTTCTTAGTAGAGAATTTCTCCAAGGCAGCATGCAGGAAGAGATAAAAAAAAAAATCAGGGGATTTTGGTTACTGGATCTTTCATTAAATGTATCCATTGGCCAAAATCAATACAAGACAAAAAAACACCCCTAAAATCTTAAAATTGCTATCTGTAACATACAATACAGCATAACATATACCTGCAACAACAATTTAAACAATTTTAATATTAAATTGTAAAATCAACTGAAAGAATAATTTATAACTAATGGGGGAAAACAACACTGTCAAGGCAGGGAGGGAAAGTATGAAAACTGTGGGGGAAGGAAGGGGAGAAGAGTCATGGGGGAAAAGGGATAGGAAGAAAGTCTGGACTACCCACTTGGTCCTTGGGTGTTCCTTAATCAGTTGTTTCTAAACTGGAGCCCAGTTTCCTTTAGACTTATGTGGTTGATCCCTCGCCACTAGATTTGGGCATATTTGTTGTGTTCTGTGAATTGATTTACTTTTCTACCCCTACAAAATCATCTGCTTTGTGATCATGGCTACTCTTAGAAATCATGGAAGCTATCTTGATGAAAGGCCCAAATACCCCAATACGTAGTTCTCAACTGCTGTTTGATTGCTAATGCCCTAAATAATTTTCGCTCCAGCGTGAACTTTTTTCTACTTGATTTTGGATTCTGGACCAGGTTGGTTTAGAATTAGTAGGGAAGAATCTATCAATCAATCAATCAATCAATCAATCATTGACTCTAGAATAGGGGTGGGCATTAAATTTTTTGCTGGGGGCCACTTCAAAAATTTCTGAAGTGGCCCCGGGCCACACCGGAACAGGCAGGACCTCGAGCGGAAGGGGTGGGCTGGGATACTTCCGTGTTGCACTCCCCCACCTCCAGATGAATCATGGTCTGGGGGTGGGGCTTTGCCCACCCCCACCCCTTCCTCCTAGGTGCCCATGCCCCTGGCTGGAGGAGACATCTCACTCTTCTCCGCCCCCAGGACAATCAGGGTTTGGGGGTGGGGGAGCACATGAAGTTCCCTTCACTCTGTCCCTTCCCTGCATGGCACTTAAAAGTACCACGTGCTCCTGGAAGGGCGGGAGGAGGCTTTATGTGCTTCCCTGACCCCAGGCCAATCAGGACCTGGGGGCGAGGGAGCACACAAAGTCTTCTCCCGCCCTGTCGGGAGTGCACAGCACTTCTAAGTGCCGTGTACGCCTCACAGGGTGGGGCCAGGGCAAAGGAAACTTCGTGTGTTCCTCCATCCACAGACCCTGATTGGCCTGGGGGTGGGGGAGCGTGCAAAGCCTCCTCCAGCCCTTTCAGGAGCACCTAGCGCTTCCAAGCACCACATGCTCCCGACAGGGAGAAGAAAACTTTGCACGCTCCTTCCGCCCCCAGGCCTTAATTGGCTTGGGGCAGGGGAGCAGCAGGGCCTCTGTGAGCAGGATCCAGCCTTTGGAGGCCGTTTTGCCCACCCCTGCTTTAGAACCTTATTAAAGTTGCCTGCAGTTACAATGAGGATGTATGTATCTCTGTGGAGCTATGTGGGTATGAAAAGCCTCAGACTTAGCCATATATCTATTAGCCAGGATCATTTCAGACCTATTTACCGTGACTCTAAATAAGAGATGCCTACCCTGAGTATCCAAAATATTTATTAGGAAGAACAAAAAAAGTGAGAGAGACAAACTTAAATGTTCATAAAGACATTTCAGTGTGGAGTTGAGAATCAGATAATACAGTACAAAGTGACTTCATATTCTTGTCTAATTTTAGGCTATGGCTACACTAAAGAACTTACAGTGGCACAGCTGCACCACCACAGCATTGCTAATAGAGACGCTTAGTAAATAGGAGAGAGCTCTCCTGAGGACTTAATTACTTCAGTGCCTGCATAGCTATGTCAGTGGGAGAAACTCTCCAGCCAACGTAGTGCTTTCCGCACTGGTGCTTAGTTTGGTGTAACTTGTCATTCAGAGAGATGGCTTATTCACACCACTGAGCATCATAAGTTATAGCAACTGAAGCTCTATTGTAGCCATAGCCTTTACCTGCAGAGACCTTGTTAAGCACATGAAATTATATTTAGTTATTTATTAACATGACTTATTCTCTACAGTAGACAAGATCAAGGATCACAAAGCTCAGGTTACTTAGAAATGTAAATTAAATTTAACTTGGTGCAGGAGAAATAGTTATTAATCCACTGAAACGGGTGGGCAATAAAAAAGCAGCAGCTTGCCTGGGTGGGTCCCTGTCAGGCTGCCGCCGTTTTTGCAATTATTGGACAATCGCAGCTCTCATTGGCCGCGGATTGCCATTCACTACCAATGCAAACGGCAGGAGGCAACGTAGACCAGGACACCACTTCCTGCCACTCACATTGGCTGCAAACAGCAAGTCGCTGCCAACACGAGCTGCAATCCTCCGATACCTGCAAAAGCACAAGTCAACATAGCGGTGGGGGGGTCTAACTAACCCTACAAACCGGATCCAGCCCGCAGGCTGGAATTTGCCCACTCCGGCACTAAAACATGTAAGCAAAAGAAAAAGGAAATTGTCAGTTGGTATTAGGCCCAAAACCTTATACTAAAATAAAAGTTTTCAAGCATCTTATTTAGATCAGCTAAAATAGAATTTTATTTTAATTTCAACATTTCCCAGTTATGTTTAAACCTTTAACATTATGGCAATGGGCTAGTGCTAAAAAGTAAATAAATAGAAATAGTGAAAATTCCTTCATTTTCCTAACTTCTTAGGGGTTATTAGCAACACATGTAAGGGACTATGGTATTATTAAACATTCAACATTCAATGGTTAATGTTATACCATCCCAGTAAGATATTTTTAAAGAAACTGTATAACTTCATATTGTTCATGGCATGCAGATTATTTTCTTATGTCTAGAAAACACACCTATTTTACTGAATGCTTCTCTCAGTTCTTCCAGCTCTTCACGAGAGATTGTAGTTGTGTTGTTTTCCATCTTGACAAAACAGCAGTTGTTTTCAATTCCTTATACCTAGCAGTAATAAATGGGCAATGTTACAATAAGTATCAATTACAAACGGGCACTTTACTTAGTTGTTGAAATGTTCTAGGCATAAGAGGTACCCTCAAGATTATCACGGAGGATTGCCCCACCTATGCCTAATAATAGAACTTTTGAGAATGTCAAACATTTAGCACTTTTCTCTGTTGTAACAATGACTAAGAATTTACAATAGCAACACCTATTTTCACACACCCTGCATTTTCTCTTTGCATAGTTTAAACATGTACTTATGTCCGAGTGCTTTTCGTTGAACAATTTTTCATTATGAAACAGCATCTAAATTTTACAAACCTCAAGCTACAGTATAACTCATTTTCAGCTACAACAGGTTATCAGTGTTTATCAATAACTGGCTCAGCCCTGCAACGCACTGAGCACTTTGAGCGTGATTGCAACAAAGTGCTTAACTTCCATGAGGTGTCTTATATGCTGAATGTTAAACTTATGCTTAAGAGCTTTGTTTCAATTTGAGCCAGCATGCTCAGCCTTCACAGGGTTGAACCCTAAAAAAGGGATTATGATGGATAGGCTGTGTAAAAAAATCTTAAATCTGACAAAATCCCCATCCATATCCGGGCACCCTCTGATTCTAACTTTACCCTTCCTGCATGGAAGAAGGTGGGCATTGGCCTCCTCCATAGCACCATTCCACTTTTGTTCCAGATCCCACTGAAGATGCTTTGTGTAGTCTAGGGTTCACACTGAAGAATGAAAGAAGGCTGGGTAGTTGTGGGACAGGCCCACTGATTATTCCATGGAAAGACAGTACAGTCTGGGACTTCGCTATTTTCCATCTTCCCCTCCCCCTGCAATCATACTTGAGAGATACCTGCAGACATGACGAGTTCCGGGTAGTCTGGCTCCAATCAAGCTTCCTGCCAGGTACATTGGATTTGCCATAAATCAGGGGGAGCTCTATGGATTGGGGTGAGCCTTGTAGCCAATTCCATGGAAGACCAAACACAATTCTCACAGGTGATAAACTCTGTGAGGGATCCTCTCTGAAAATTCCTCTATCCACACCCACACACCCAGATTCCAGATTTTAATAGAAAAATGGATAATTTAGACCCTTCTTATTAAGGCCACATTTTCATAAGAGTCTTGTCCTCTTCTCTCAATATTCAAAGCTATATTTGTACCGTAACTGCGCAATATACAAGACCCATTGCTTCAGAGAAATTCAGGCTTTAGGACCACCCATCTTCTTGTAGTGCTCTCTACATGCAGCTGTTAGCAGTCCTTACAGGCCAAGCTGTCCCTACAACTAAGTAATGAATCTTTCATTTTAATTAAAGAAAGAGAAAAATGAAAGATTTGTATCTTATTCAAGCTTGTCCAGTACATCAAGACTGCAATGTACTAAGGATTGAATGCAGGTTTTATTTAGGTTATTAATAATCTTCCTTTCATTTTGGTGGGACCAGGATTTGCCATAATAGTCAAATTCAGAACTGCTATAATCAATTGCACATCCATTACAAGTGCACACAAATAACGATTAATGTCACTAACTGTACTCTTTCCTCACAACTGCAATATGTCTCAATGAACAGGACACTGGCTTCAATGTCCAGATCTGCCACTGACCTGCTGTGTGTTATTAGGCAAGTCACTTCACAAATGTGTACCTCAAACCCCAACCCTGACATCTCTAGGCTCCTGCCCCGAGCCCCTCACATCCCCAAAACCATGCTTCAACTCCTACACCCGCCTATACACATCACTAGCCCCCTCTGCCCTGAAGGAGCCAGGCAATACCAGGTAAATCTTCTAATATAAATAATAATAAATATAAAGGAATGTAAAGGAATCAGAATTTGGTTTATATAAAATACAAATTTGCCTGACGTTGCTTGGCTCCTTAATTTTTGTTTTTCTTCATTTAAATTATTGCTCAAGGGGGGGCTGGGGATGAGGGGTTCAGTATGCAGGCTGAACTGGGTAGCAAAGACTACCCAAGCCTTCCCTAATTGCAGCAGTTTGGGACGAGGTGAGAAGCACCTCTCCATGGCTTCCACAGCTCCAGCAGGCATAGCCTGCAGAAGGGTGCATGTCTCTCATCTGGGGCAGGTCCGAGTTTGTCTGCCCCCTTCACTCCCAAGCTAGAGTAAGAAATACAGCAAACTGCACTTTCCCCTTGGTCCCTGATGAAGGGGAACAACCAGCATTGTGAGAAGTAATCCCATTCTAGACCCAAACTATTTTCCTGGCACAAGCGAGCCCTACCTTGCCTTAAGTTATGATAAGAGGAAGATGTATACTAAATTCAGTAGTCCTACCTCTTACCATTTAGGAATTCTTGACCAAATAAATGCTCTTTATATATGAATGAGAATGATTCCTATCCATCTAAAATCCTAATCACAAAAATAAGTTCTTCGCCTGTTTTAACCACTTAAATTTCTATCCCATCCTATTTTCTCATTAAAGAAGCAATAATGAATGAGTTTGTATGTCCAGATTATGGCCACTTAGCTATTCTCACCTTTATGTGATTGTGGTTAGCAGCAGCAACTCTATGGGCAATCTGCCTATTGCAAACGGTCAGATAGATTCCTCTCGCTAAGAAGGAGGGATGCCTGAAGGAGAGGCCTCTGAGGCTTTGTCTTCTCAGCCAAAAAGAATATATATATTTTTTAACTTTGGAAATACCAGATGTGTTAGCTATGCTGCAGTGGAGACAAGGCACTTCAGTTTTATCACAAGTAAACAAGACAAGGTCGACCATGGGCAGGGTGCGTATCACTTAGCTAACTCACAATAAACACTGCAAATGCCTTTTCTCCACTCAGGAATTTACAGTGAGATAATTATCCAGGGTTAAATTATCTCACTGTAAGAACACCACCTTTGTGACATGGAAGCCTGATATGCTGCACTCTGTTGTGGGGTGTGTTTGCCCCACCCCACCAATAATTAAGAAAGGAACTAGTGCCAAAGACTCACTCTTGCTGTGAGTCATAACCCATGGGTCTATATAGGATCACCAGGCTCCACCTAATGCCTTACTTGTATTTAGAACCAGGATTCCTTAAAGCCCAGCTCAAATAGAAGGCTCCACCCTTGTCCCCAATTGGTGGAATTTCAGAACTCCTGATATTCACATTTTACATTATAATGGAATTGGAAGGAGGCGTAAAATATATTTTGGAATCTATTCAGACTTCTCCAGGCCAAGTTGTGTTCTGTCTCATTTATTCATTATGCTTGTGTTCGGATTCATCACGTTTTCCTAATGCTGGCCTGATGTTGTCAATATGCTAATGTTCCTCACATTTATAGCACCTATCATGAGTAAGAGGAGCCAGAACACACAGTTGAAAACCCCCCAGATATTTTTCACATTTTTACAGTATGTATTGGAATCTATCATATTCAGAGGGCATTTATGTAGGTTGGACAATGGGATTTAGCCCATCCATGGAGACAAGTAACACCTCAATGGTAAAAAAATTGTTAAAATGTTAAGTGATTATGACATGGCTCCATCTGAGACTATGGTCTATTTTAACTTACGTATGTGTCTGTATTATATGCATATATGTGTTATATATTTTATATGTATTCTTACCATCACTTTATTTAACAAAAATAATTAAGGATAAAAATTGACCAAGTTTAGGTGAAGACATCTGTAGTATCTATACTGAAGCTAGTTGCTGTATCTATTTAAACTGCTAGAATTTTTTTGGTTGGTTGTTTGCTTGTTTCAATATTGTTTCTTCCAATGCAAAGGCATTTTAATTTTTTTAGTGCAGGACACTCAAGGCCATTTTCTGTTGTTGTCTATATACAACTTCGTTATTGATGTAAATGGAATTATGCAGCCACTGACGGTACCAAAGAAAGAACCTTTGATGAATGAATGAGGAAGGAACACTCACAGGAAGTGCTGGAAGGCAAAAAAAACCCCAAAAAACTCACAGGTCTTTGCTGCAGATATAGTCATATGAGCAATCTTACAGCTCAGACTACTTGAGTAAGTAAAGGATGCAATACTGCTTGAGTAATATGACGAGTGCAAGAAGGCCTCTGAATGCAATACAAAAACAAACAAAAAAATGTATGCAGGCACTACCTCCAAGCTTATGTTAGCAATTGACTGTTGGTGAGTGTAAATAAGAGTATTTTTCTTAACCATTTGTCTGGAATCACTATTGTATATAAAGAATGTGTCTGGTATGTTCTGCATAAATGTCTGGGTCTTTTAGAGTGAAGGTGTTTTAAATTTTGTATGACATTAGATAAAGTGAAAGCATTCTTAAAGCCTTGTTTTGGCAATATACAACCAGATCCTGCTCACTATACTTGGATGTGGTCCTGTGTGAGGATTTAATATATACAGGCAGTCCCCGGGTTACGTACAAGATAGGGACTGTAGGTTTGTTCTTAAGTTGAATTTGTATGTAAGTCGGAACTGGTACATATTGTAGGGGAAACTCTAGCCAAACATTTCTCCAGAGCTCAGTTTTATTCTCCCACACCTCACTTCCCTCAGTCCTTTATTCTCAAGCTGAGGTGTCTGCTGAGAAAAGCCACTCCGCGTCTCCCTGGTCTGCTGGGGGAGTGGAGGGGGCGCTAGCTTCACATCTCCCTGGTCTGCTGGGTGGAAGCAGCTAGTGCGGGGTTGCCTCACCCCGTTTGTAAGTAGGGATCCGATGTAAGTCGGATCCATGTAACCCGGGGACTGCCTGTATATGCAGCCACTGATATTATATATTATTAAATCCTCACACAGGACCACATCCGAGTAAAGCGAGCAGGATCTGGTTGTATATTGCCAAAACAAGGCTTTAAGAATGCTTTCACTTTATCTAATGTCATACAAAATTTAAAACACCTTCACTCTAAAAAAGCCAGAAGTGCAGAGGAAGAGTAGCCTGGTTAGATGCCTGAAGAAGCTTCACACAATCTGAAGAGAAACCAGAGTTTCTGGTAACACTCACATTAAACTAAACCTTAAAATAAATACAAAATATAGATGAATGTAAAGATTAATTTTTAAAATTCAAGTGCCCAAGGAAACTTAATGGCCAATGAAAGAGCAATAGTGATTGGGACAGTCCTTTCAAGAGCAGGTTAGGACGGGCTTGCACTGTGCAGATCTCTTTATACAGCACAAGGCAATATTATTTTGCATATATACCCAAAGGACGTGTGTACATGAGTACTGGGTAAATCCCCAAGCTGAATCCACCACATTGAGCTGATTTCAGTCTGCATCTGTAGCTTGATGTGGCTAGAAAATGCTTGAGGGCCTGGCATAGCCAGGACAGGGTGAGGAAGTCCAGGCTGGTTCAATGTGACCTCAGTATATCAGGTGGCGCCCCCAAAAGAGGGGTCCAACCAGTCACAGCAACACAGTGAGCAGGGTCACGTCCACAGCTTATTACTCTGAGACGCTGATGGTGATTTTAATTGAGTTTGAAGTGTGCTGGCTAAAGAACGGACAAAGTGCTCACTGGTTATTTTCTAAAGCTTCAGAGGGGTAACCGAGTTAGTCTGTAACAGGAAAAATTTAAAAAAAAAACCAACAAATACACTAGTAGCACCTTAAAGACTAACAAAACATGTAGATGGTATCATGAGCTTTCGTGGGCGCAACCCACTTCTTCAGCTGACAGGAGCCATTTTCAGTTATTTTCTGTTTGCTTATTTTTGACAAGGGAAGTAATAACAGAGTGAGGAATCCCAGGCTGATGGAACAAGCAGGTTCAATGGGATCCCAGCAATTCAGGTGGCATTCCAGAGAAGGATGGGGTAGGGGGTCCAACTTGTCATAGTCTGCTCACAGCTGTTTGTGTGGAAAGAGAAGATGGATTTGTGAGCCCAGTCATAGCAAGTTCTAATAAAAAACTGCTCATCTCACTGGGATTTCAAAATTAAGCCTGGAAACGTGCAAGTGTATTCTATCTTGAGACGGGTGAACTTTGCATTGACAGATAGCAGTCTGTTTGATGGTGGTGTTGCTTTAGTGCTCTGGCGGCTAACAATTAAATCTTCTTCAATTGGGATAATGTATCTCCACAATCAAGCCCTTCCTAAAGGCTCACTTCTCCTGCTAACCTCACAGTAATTAATAGTCATTCTGGGCTTGTCATTTCTGTCTATGCTGGGCCTCATTCATAGCTGGCCTATGACCACTTTGCACCAGTTAAACTGATACAAAGGGGCTGAAGGGCAGGTGTAAAGGCCCCGACAAATACCTCCACCATGACAAAGAAGAAAAAGAGGTGAGAAGAGGCATGGCCAGGGTGATTCCACACCCCTGGTAGGGACGATATATGTTGCAACTGGAGTACAAGTTAGGGATGCTCTGCCTGTGTTCCTGTATCTTGTGCCAGGGACTGAATAAGCCTCTGAAGCCTTGGAATAGTTGTGAAAGCACATATTGCTTCCTATCTGTCCTTGCACCAGCCCTAGTGCCAGTGCCAGGAAGCATGTACCTTTCTGCCAAATCCAGGCCCTCTACTCATTAGGCACCAGGCCTGGCCGAAGCTCTACTGCTTGTATCATGCACCCAGGGTGTGGCTTGAGTGCACAGGGGAAGACACCATCAGTGGAGAGTTTCTGGAGCTATCCCCATATGGTTGAGAGAGCTATTTGGTGCCTCCCTGATAATCCTGGCGTGTACTTGGCTGAGTGACAGCTCTGAAAACAGTAAGACCACCAAACAGCATTTCATGTTCATTTTTCCACCCACCACTGGATCTGCCAAAATAAATAATAAATAATAATAATAAAAGAAGAGCTGTGAGTTGGCAAGAGAGCCCATAGTTTCTCCTCTCCCTGCAGGCAATTGGCGATTTGCTTTTTCCAGCTCTGCCCTACCCCGTGTTTCAAATTCATCTGCCTGCTTGTAAAGCAGCAGCTGCCTTTCTAACTATAATGGACATGACAAATGCTGCCTGCAGAGCCCATTTTCTTTTGTGAGTGTTCTTTTTGTCTGTTGCTAAAGACACACCTCTCCTAAGCCAAGTGCAAATATCCAGTCATCCTCATTATAGCTTTGTATCCTTCCTGTTACAAATCGGAGGCAGGCTAACAATGCTCCAAATGAATGTTGTTCAGAAAAACTACAGCTTCTACATTAAGTATTGAACATTTTATGCTACTGGTATTTACAAAAAATGCACAGAGAGGCTTCTGTCTCTATATTTTGAGGCTTTGAGACCGCAACTGCTGTGTTGTTTACTACAGTATTGTACTTTAACCTTTGATATCCAATGTTTCAGTTTACTTATTCTTTATTAAGCTGAGATCTGAGTCAACTAAAGATTTTATGCTTTCCTAAAAAAAGGTAGTTTCTAGCCAGCAATGAGATCATTACAAGGCCAGTTTTCAGAGGGATTTCACACTAATCTTGAGTATAGCTTGTGCAGTGGGGAGCCATACAGATTGTTAGTACTGTATTCAACACATGTATTAAAGCTCTAGGGTGAAATTCTGGCACCATTTAAAATCAGAGATTTGCCATTTTCTTCAGTGGAGCCAGGTTTTCATCCTGATGAAGATTGGTACTAGGCACTGTCCAATAAGAACACTAGGTCTATTCAAATAAATTGTGTTGCAATGGGACCCAAAAAGAAATAAAAAGGGGAGGGGGGGAAGTTGTGCCATTTTGCTTTTACATAGTATACAAATGAGGATTTTTGTTTCAAGAATGTTGTATGGCAAAGCTTAGCTCCTATATAGCCCGGAAGACTATAGATACACGTATGTGGAAAAAAAACCTCCTAAAAAAGTCTGTAGCATTAAGACTCAGAGTCCCGGTTAATTGACTCAAGCTTATGGTAAGGAGCTAAAAGTAAGTGTAGATATTTGGGCTCAGTTTGGACTTTGTCTGGAGTCTGGTTTCAGAACCTGATTCCAAACACCCATACTGGTATTTCTAGCTCTGCAGCATGAACCCAGTCAGCTGACCCAGGCTCTGAGACTTGATGTGGTGGGTTTTTTTTGCAGTGTAGACAACCTCTGATAACAGGAGAGTTAGTGAAATGACCACATGTGCCAAGGAAGTAAAAGTTGAGCAATCAATAGAAGAAGAGATTTTGTTTAATGTTTAGAACTCTGTTTTGCTTTTGTTAATGTCTACTTAACTTCAATTAAGTATTTGTGAAAGATTCAGCACTGGAACCCTTAACGTAAAGGGTCAAAGCTAACGTACAGGAGCAGTGGAACTGGGGTAGCCACAAGGGTTACTGCTCCCACAGTGGAAATACAGTGGGAGCTGCTCTCTGTTTTCACCCTCATCCATCATTCTTTACTCAGCTGCTTCATACACTCAGGTGCAGTGGGGCTCCACATCTGCTAAGGAGAAAGACAAGAGCAGGATCCACAGAGGCTGGAATGTCTGATGCAGTGCTGGGAAGCAGGTAGGAGCCATAATGACTGGGCTGAGTCTCAGTAGTTCAATGTGCTTCTCACACAGAGCATCCTTCCATTTCTATCCTTGACACCCTGACTGTCCCATAATCTCCAGAGCCTTCACTCCAACTTCCTGCCTGCCAGGATTATTATGGTTCTTGGGATGTTCAGGTTTCTCTATGCAACTCTGCTTCCCCATTCAAAACAAACTTCTGCTGCCTCTGTAACAATACAGATCCCTGAGAGCTCACAGGAGGCCCTACAGGATAACCAGAGAAGCCTGGAATTATTTGTGTTCTTACCATAAATTAAAAAAAAAATCAGATAATCAGAAAAACTGGCGCGGCACGGTGCGAGATGGCCGGCAAAGTGGTGCTTCACTACCGCACCACGAATGCTGGCGGGGCACAAGCCGGGCCAGCCAGTGAGGTGGTGGTACATCCCCATGCCACGGATGCCTGCATGGGGTGGTGCGAGTTGGCTCCTCCCCCCAGGTGCTGCTGCACATGCTCCATCCAGGCACCAGGAGCTTTAAACGCTGGCAGTTTGGGAGGTGAAGGGGGCAGCTGCAGGGAAAGAAGCAGTGCTCCGCTGAGGAGAGAGGTGCCTCCGGGCAGAGTCAGAGCAAGAGGCGGTTCAGCTTCTGCCCTGCCGGTAGAACCCGAGCCCAAAGACCCAGAGGAGCCTCCATCAAGGAGAGTACTCGGGATCAATGCACCCCTTCCTCAGAGATTGCCACAGGGCTGGCGGGCTGACGAGGTGAGGAGGGGGTTGCCAGTGGAAGGGACTGAATGGGAAAATGTAGCGCGGGTAGGAAGTGGCCCAGGGCAGGGTGGCAAAAACCTGAGAGGTTGACGGGTTTCGTTATCGTGACCCCCGTCAACCAGATGGAGGCGATTGCCCTCCCTTTAGGGCCCTGGGCCAGGACCCGAGAGTGTGGGTGGGCCTGGGTCCCCCTACCCCCACCTGGGGATGGATAGTGAAAACCCCTCCCCTCCCAGTGATAGGGCTGGGACAACTGAGACTTGAACTTATGGGGTTACTTAGACTTTACTAACATAGTGAGGCTGAACTGTGGACCCTGGGTATTGACCCGGAGGGGTCAAGGGTGAAGGGTTGTTGTGACGCCCACACGGGAGTTGACCCAAGGCAGGGCCACTGGTTGCCCAGGGCAAGGTGGGAATTCCATGAGTGGGGCTAGAATAATAGAGGAGTCAGACCCAAAGGGCAGGCCTTGTCTCATGGTGCCGTGGCCCAAGGGCGACTTCCTGACATCTGCATTACTCCTGTGGGAATTCTGAACCACTGTGCAATGAAGAATTTTGCAGAAATTTATGTTGTGCATGTAGAATTTCCTTTCCCCCATAGATATGGGGTGCAGAGCTTCTGTCCGCCACCTGGGGGCTGCTGGAATAGGCAGAGCCCAGGTCACACATAGAAGACACTGTTGGGGGAGAGGGAGGGAGCTAAGAGTGCTCCTGGAAGCTACAGTTCCCAGCGTGCCCTGAAGGAAGGGATGGTAGTGTGCAGGAAAACCTTGGTACTAGTGTTGCCACACATCCAGTTTTCAACTGGAAAATGTCAGGTTGAAAAGGACCCCAGGAGGCTCTGGTCAGCACCACGGACAGGGCCAAAGTCTGGATGGCAGCACAGAGGGGCTTAAGTAGGTTCCCCTGCCCACCCTGGCTCCATATAGTTCCCAGAAGCAGTAGGCATGTCTAGCCCCTAGGTACATGAGTAGCCGCAAGGCTTCACATGCTGCCCCTGTACCATGCACCAGCTCTGCAGCCCCCATTGGCCAAGAATCAGTTTTTTAATCTCTCTACTCCTGGGAGAATGTGTGAGAGTGTGTGTGTTACAGACATACTTGCTGACAGGTATTTTGAAACAAATTACCAAAATAATTGAAACTAGCATGATGATGTTGTTTTATTTTGACTAATAAAATTAGCAGAATTTTTAATTTTTTGGGCACAGAATTCCCTCAGGAGTACTATGCACATCATAAAGAAGCTAAAATCCTCAAACCTCCAACCACTTTGCAGAGGAATCCTGAGGTTACATTTGAAAGAGAAAGTACAGGCCGTCCCCGGGTTACGTACAAGATAGGGACTGTAGGTTTGTTCTTAAGTTGAATCTGTATGTAAGTCGGAACTGGCGTCAGCCGCTGCTGAAACTGATCAGTTTCAACCGTGGCTGAATCTGGATGCCAGTTCTGACTTACATACAGATTCAACACAAGAAACCCTGGCATCACCAAGTCAGCTGCTGCTGAAACTGATCAGCGGCTGATTCCAGGAAGCCTGGGGCAGAGCAACTCTGCCTGGGGCTTCCTGTAGTCAGCCGCTGATCAGTTTCAGCAGCAGCTGACTTGGGGACGCCTGGGGCAGAGCAGCTGGGGTGCTGCTGGGTTGCTCCAGCAGCGCGGCTCCTCGGCTCTACTGGAGTAACCCAGCAGCACCCCAGCTGCTCTGCCCCAGGCGCCCTGATTCAGCCGCTGCTGAAACTGACCAGCAGTGGCTGAATCAGGACGCCTGGGGCAGAGCAGCTGGGGTGCTGCCGCGTTGGTCCCCCAGCTGCTCTACCCCAGGGGTAGGCAAGAAAAGCCTCGTCTGCTGGGGGGGGGGGGCACTAGCTGCACCCCCCCCCCAGCAGACCAGGGGGACAGGAGCAAAGCCGCGGAGCACGCCCGCAGCGGGACAGCCCAAGCGCGCCCAGGCTGTCCTGCTGCAGGCGTGCTCCGCAGCTTTTCTCCTGTCCCCCTGGTCTGCTGGGGGGGTCCAGCAAAGCTGCTGGACTCCCCCCATCAGACCAGGGACACCAGAGCAAAGCCACCGCCTGGTCGGGGACTGCCTGTAGTAGTTATCTATTCCACCATAATTTATGACATGAGTGTAAACATAACACTACTAAACAGCTAAAAGGAATTTTGCAAGGATGACTGACACTAATTATTCTCTTTAGACATGAGACTAGAAAAGGATATGATATTAGATTGCAGCAGCAATTGGGGAAATGCTAATTAATATAGTAAAAATCCATGGGAACTACAAAACAAGTTAAGCAGAAGAACAAGTCAGTAAGAAACTTACTGAATTCTTA
Source organism: Pelodiscus sinensis (assembly GCF_049634645.1). Classification (NCBI taxonomy): domain Eukaryota; kingdom Metazoa; phylum Chordata; order Testudines; family Trionychidae; genus Pelodiscus; species Pelodiscus sinensis. Next base: position 21,517,982 of record NC_134720.1, on the reverse strand, counting down.
CAATGTTATTACTCAGAGACAACAGTGTGCTAGCAGCAGAACCATCACTGAAAGATTAGACAAGGCCCCTGCTCCAAAGAGATTACAGCCACAGGTACCTTGACTGGAACTATTCATGTCTTGCCATGATACTCAAGAGGAAAGGAGGATTTAGGTTAGCCAAGTCAATCCTTTCACCATGCAGAATGATGAATGACAGCAGAAGAGTCACTGGAGGTCCATACCCAACAATAGGAATCTATAAATGGCGAAGTTCAGTTTTTTAGTGTTGAAATTTTCAGCTTGACACAAATGAAGGACAAAAGTAGCCTGTTAGTTTATGAACACTGCTGATAACACACAATAGTCTCGGTTAATATAAATTGTTGAAGACTGGAGAAATTTCACATGGATTTTAACACTGGGGGAACTGGGCATCATATTGGCAGATGTCATTTACATTGGAAATAATTCACATAATAAAGGATTCCTTGAGCTTTCATAACATGTAGCCTAATGGGATGTTAGCACTGAACGTAGGAGTCCTCGGACAATGTGTCTGTCCATAATGCAGCTGCACTTTAAAGAACAAGTAGGATGCTTGGATACATTTAAAAAGAGAGTAAACCACACACAAAATAAATATGTAACAAAATATTATTCAATGGGATCCTTGTCCTTGGAAGAGTGCATCCAAATTTGATTCGCTAATATTAAGACAACCGAAAAAGTCAGTAAAGGATACTAGATATGTGTTAAGATTAGGGATATAAGAATTTCACTGGTTAACCAATAAGCTCATGCTTATCAGTTACAATTAACAGTTAAACTCTGCATGGGGCTGATGGCAGCCAGCAGCCCTGGCAGCCCCGCTGGGCCAGCAAAGTGTGGGGCTGGAAGTCTACAGCTAGCAGCCTCATGGGGCTATCAGCCCTGGCAATACCTTTGCAGAGCCAGGAACCAGCAGCTTTGGCAACCCCAAAGGGCTGGGAGCTGACAGCCCTAACCATGTAACCCACGGATTTGTTTATATGTTACACAGTTAAATTTTAATTCATTTTTATATCCCTGTTTGAGATATGTATGTAAGACACAAACATTGGGGGCATTTTGATAGAAAAGGAGATGAAGAGACACAAATAATACGCAAGTACAAACTGACAAGCTAAGTATTTATAGTCTTTCATGTAGTATAAGAAGATATTCAGTGCAATTAAAAAGCAATGCCATAACAGCTGATCAAATATGAGGCTTTAAGATACAAATTAAACAAACATGGAATTTTCCCATCTGTTGCATGCACAGCATTATGAAAGCAGACAGATACATTGAGAGTGGGAGGGTTCGTGTGTTTCTCCTTCTTCCTAAGCATTATATATTGGTTTCTATTGGAGGCAGATTAGCCAAATTAATTAAAATGATTCATGACAAATGTTGTTTCTATCAACAAAACGTATTTCTTAAGCTGCATGAGTGACTGAAATCCACATACAACAGTTATTCATTCTTCAGCACAGCAATTTTGAGATGTATAATATGATCAACATTTTCCATTTTACTCAAGTCACCTTTAAAAGTAAACATGGGTGGGTCAGGGATTAGTACAGTAAAGTCAAACAATGACCTTTCTAAATTAGAGATCACAGTTTAGGGACCTGATTTCTTATCTCACATACATTGTATAACTGGAGGCAGCTCTACTTGAATTTTACCTTAGAGAGATTCCAGTAATTAATGATTGTTACACCAGAATCAGGCCAATTTATACAAACAGGCAAACAACCCTTTTAAAAAGCTAGCTTTTCACTTATCCAAAATGCCTCAAGTCTCCTTTGCCTGCTAAGTACATAAAACAGCTATGCAAATTCATCAGGTGTATCAGTTTGCACAGTTTCCTTAGCATACATCATTCAAGAGGATCTCAGCACACACATGCTTTGTATTGTTGTTTTCAGCTTCAGTAAGGAAACACTGCTATAAACAGGCTGTATACTGCAGCAGGGCCAACACTAGATAACATTTCAGAAATACTATTGCAGGCAGAGCTTGTAGTGATTATAGTTAAGATTGTCTAAACACTCTGCATAATAAGACTCTGTTTTCAACTGCTTATAAATTTGTCAATATTTAACCATTTTGGCTGAAATTTTTCATGTTGGTTGTCTGTCTTAGGCTGAATTTTTAAAGGTTTTAGCATAAGTGGTTTAGCTGTCTACACTGCGGCGCTATTTCAGGATATTTCTGGTATCCGGAAATAACATTTTCCGCATCTTGACAGCATACCCGTTATTTCAAAATGTAATCAAAATAATGGGTGTGTTCGTCTGACGTCCCAGTAAACCTCATTCTGTGAGGATTAAGGAACTTGTCAGAATAACAGTCTATTTCAAAATTTGGCACTGTGTAGACTCTCTCGAAGTAAGCTTGAAATAATGAATAGCTTATTTCGAGCTAACACCACAGTGTAGATGCACCCTCTGAGAATAGATTTAGAGGAAAATACATATATTTTCTTACTTTGGAAAAACAATGTAACTGTTTCACTGAGAAGCTCTATTACCTCTATGCTTTGGAGCTTGGCTGTAGAGTCACTCAGGAGTCAGATGTGCCCAGTGCTATCCCCATGAAAGTCCATCCAGATTTAGCTGAGTTATCATAAGCCTCTGAAAAAAAATCACTCTTTGCACTTAACTACTGTAATTCCCAGGTCCTTGTATAAGAACTGACACTAAGCTAGTCAGTAACAGCGCACAGGATTCTTCTATCATACTGCACAAGAGGCAGGTACTTTTTGCTCAGAACAAGGTATTTTATAGTCAGATTAATTTTCTGTACAAAACATGAATTTTCCCTGGTTCCTTGGCATCATACAGCACAATTTACTCTGCTAAGTTGATTTTACAAACCTTTAGAGGTTTCCTGCAAAATGGGACAATATGGCCCTTTATCTGGAGCAACTTCTTCTCAGTAGACAATTCTGAGAAGTCTGAACTTTGCATTTTACTTAATGAAATCTTTGACACAGCGAAGTGCTCTGAATTGTTTTATGTTTTTATTGATACAAAATGCATATATCACATCATTGCAATAAATGTTTTAAATAGCTAAAAGGAACCAAACAAATCCAAATGGCTTCTTCCCACTACCTAAAACTATTATTGCTCTAAACAGTGTCTCTCACCCTGCTAATGTTAATAGGAATTTGGTGTGGGTGAGTAGTAGTTAAAAAAAAGCTCCTGAATTTATACAGGTCTTAAAAGCAATTTCAAAAAAAATCAGGAACTATTTACAGGCCTCTTTAAAACTTTGAATGTGTGACGTTATGAGGTTACGATACCATAAATGATCTGAAAATATTTATATCAGATAAGATAGAGGGACTGAGGAAGGTGCAGAAAGGGTAAATTAACCTTTTCTAAGTCAATGAAGTCTCTTGTTCAGGAGTGGGGTATAGTTCCTATCCAGGTTAAAAAAAATAAAATAAAAAAAAATCAGCAGGTAGAAACCATTATGGTAATTAACTAGTTCCCTTGCTGACCACTTTTTGAGCTACAGTTGCTCTTTGCAGTACCTTCAACTTCCAGCGCAAGAGATTTTCTACCAAATTTGTGCCCATAACCTCCTGCGTTGCTGAACAGAAGCCAATGCAAATAGCAAAGTGATTATGGCCCAAAGTGTTGTCTCAGGGATTTCTGCTATATGAAGATAAATGAATTAGCATACCTGTATTAGTTGACAGCTAAACAGCACCGAAAAATTATTGTTCAGATATATGTTAAAAAAATCAAATCAACTGTCAATCTTGTACAGAATGATTCCAAATAACTTGTCCCCAAACAATGTTTGAAAAAAAATGGAGTATGTTAAAGGATCTGCCAACTCTTGATTTTATCATAGACCTTTGCCTTGGTAAAAGTCCAAACTACTCTGTAGGTGTGGTAATTAACCTCAGTCAGTAAGAGTCCAGAGAAGGAAAATGAAAGTGCAAATTCAGTAAGAAGCTGAACTTCTTTGCCTTTTAAAATGCAAAATAAGGTAATTTATTGTTATCTACAACTTTAACAATCAATTTTTAAACTGTCTTTATATTTGTTTCTTTTTCTTACAACAAATAGTTATTGTCATTTTATCAGGTGAAGATTTACAAAAGGTGAAAAGAATAAAATGGCAAAATGAAACATCTACATTATTCCACTTCTGGCTTTGTATATACCAGGTTATCAGAGATCACCAGAACTGGACACAGTATTCCAGAAGCAGTTGTGCCTCAGCCAAATAAGGTAACATAACATCCCTACTTCTACTTGCTGTTCTTTTATACATCCAAAATCACATTAGCCTTTTTGGGTCATATCATCATATTGGGAGCTCATGTCCAGATAATTAACCATGATTGCCAAGCCTTTCCCAGGACAGAGTCCTCCACCTATAAGTATGGTTACTCAAGTGCTTCCTTGTCTCTTCAAACAAGTAGAGCTCTCCTTTTCCCACTAAGAAATCCTCTAATCCCATTGACCATCAGCCCACAGTTCTCGTCTTTGCTCTTGTGAATGGCTATGATAGTATACTTCCCCTCCCCAACTTACACTGCGTTCATTCATTTAGAGAGTGTCGAGTGTGCCAGGTTTCAGGAAGTCTCTTTGCCTCCACTCATTCATCCCACAGTGAGGAAAGTGCCTCCTGGCCAGAGCCTGCCTTTGACACCCCAGCTCCTCCCTCTTTCCAACCCTCTGTTCTTCCTCCTGCACCTGTATCCTGTGTAACCCAAACCCTTCGCACTCCTGCTCCTGCACCTAAATCCCTTGCCCCAGGTCACAACCCAAACCCCTGCACTCCCTTCTGCACCCCTACCCCAAGTTACAACCCCCTCCCAGGCCCTGCACCAATCCCTACACCCCTCTTTCAGGTCAGAATCTGCTTCTGCACCCTCTCAGACCCTACACCCCCTTGACCCAAGACCCTTGCCCCAGATCACATTCACTTCCTTCACCCAAACTCCCTCCCTGTATCCCAATTCCTTACCCCAAGCTGCCTTCTGCACCCACCCTCCACCCCATTAATATCATGGAAGAATGTGGCCTTTCACCACTTACCAAATTCTTGGAGTGGCCCCCTATAAAAAAATTATTGCCCACCCCACTGTTTTAGAGTTAACACTGCCACTATGTCCTCAATTCACTCTTTAAACCTAGGATGATCTTACATATCAAGTTTACTGCAATAGTAAAAGTGAGTAAAAGATGGCATGGAAGCCTCAACCCTAAATATCCTTGCTTTGCTCAGTTTAAATTAGATTTATGCAGATGTATCATCATCATGAAGGTGGAATTGTACACATAACTTACACTATATAATGGATAATGAGACAAATCCTGAATTTGTACTTAAGCATTAGCTTCACTGAGATTCCTGCATAACACCACAACTCTTGGAGCTGAGGCTTTTTGAAAGAGACCAGTTATTGTGAGACTCATGAAAAATCATGAGAGTTGGCAACAATGAAAAAGTCTTGACATATAATCAGCTGTTCTACTCACTAGATCACTGGTTTTCAAGCTTTTTTTCTCATGTTACAGTTGAAGAAAATTGTTGATGCCCTTGACCCAAAATAATTTGACTAAAGTGTGGGCTCTGGGGTGGGGCTGAGGATGGGGGCTGAGCTTTGGGCTGTAGGAGGGGACTCAGGCTTTGGGAAGTGGTTCAGAGCGGGGGCACGTGGGACTTACCTCAAGCGGCTCCCAGTCAGCAATGCAGTAGGGGTGCTAAGGCAGAATTCCTTCCCTATCTTGGCACCGCAGACCATGCGGTGCCATGGAAAACAGCCAGCAGCAGGTCCCAGCCAATGGGAGTGCAGAGCCAGTGCTAAGGGCAGGGGCAGTGAGCAGATCCCTATGTATTCTTCCCCCCCACAGGAGCCAAGCCTGCTGCTGACTACTGAGCACAATGCAGTCTGCCATGCCATGATGGACAGGAAGCTTGCCTTAACACACTCACTGATCACCCTGCAGCAATGAGACCCACTGCCTGAGTGACATTCCACAACCCAGGTTGAAAACCACTGCATTAGACCATACTTCATCCTTAAATATCCCATGTCTAACAGTGATGATAAACTGTTTCATCTTACTTAATTCAAATACTCGCCTACCTCTTTACCCCAACACATATATAAAGGAGGAAAGTAATCAAAAAGGGAATGAGAGAAACTGAAGCAAAACACTGACACATTCCCTAAGGTATTTAATACTTGCTATCCAAGTAAGCGATTATCATACTAGATTTCATAATCAATGTTTATTGCTGCTACCAGTAAATTACAATTATCTACTTTTAGGGCTGTATAGATCATCTTTTCAGAACTTCTTACCGGAATGTGAAATCTAGTGAACTACTGCAACTTACTTAATGGTACAGTCAAAGATTACCTGTTTGCAAAAGTTTTTCTGTATTTAAAACATCACTCATTTCTTTCATACCTTTTGCCAAACAACAATCCTTTTCCCTCACCTTCCCAAGCCTCTATTTGCTCTAGATTCAATGCTGTTTAAGAGGTAGAACAGATTGCACCCAAATGTTTTTCACTAGTGCCTTCCATACTAGCCATAACTTCAGAAATTATTTATCCTTTACAACAAAATCATAATGACCCATTTTTTCCTCTTTTTGGGTATGACAATATGAATTTCATTAGCATTAGACATCTTAAAATACTAAAACTATCAGTGAATAAGAGCATTGTAGGGAGTGGGTAGGGGTAGCTCTCATCAATTTTGAAAACTATATGTCTCTTTTTCTAAACATGCCTGATCTCTGTTAGTTTCTGAAGTCCTTAAGTCATTACAATAACTAGAAATCCTGCTGGCAGCCCTGGGGCTAGCTCTTACTAATGAGCTTGTTTTAAGTTCATCACAGAAGTTAATCACATAATGATCACTAAGTATAGTAGTTAAAAAAAAAAAAAAAAAAAAAAAAAAAGAGAGGTCTGCCTCCAGGAACACATCTGACATATACATATATGGAAATTTAATTCATTGAAATTATTGTTAATGCTCAGTAGCAAGTGAATTCACATTGTCAGACAGCTATTGCTTATTATCAGATGGAAATGGCCTTCTGTTATCTTGCTAATTCCTGTCCAACTCTACCTTGTTCAAAAGATTATTAGAAGATTAGACTGATCAGATACTAGACTAACAACCCACCAGGATTTTTCATCATGGAAAATGTATTGGTACTCCCCCCCTCCCCCCCACTGTGAAAGTACATCCTTCCCCTCATTTGACCAATCTGCAAACGAAAGTTAATGGAAATGGCAGAACTTAAAAGTCTAATCTCCTCTGCAGATCTGACAGAGAAATGTTATCTATTATTTAGTTTAAAAATACATTTTTGTTAAATTTGGTTGATTAACAGCATTTGGTGATGAAGAAGTGGAAGAGAAGTTTTACTGCTCAAAGCCCCAGAAGCCAGTTTGTTTGGAACACATATGAAGTTCACTTACCAGTATGGTACATAAATATATAAATTTAGTCCTGGTAAAAGTCTATAAAAATCAGTGTTGCCAAACCTGATTATTTTATTTTGAGTCTCATGATATTTGATGTTTTTTCTAAAAGCCCCAGCTCCACATGGTTAGGTGAGAGAATTTCAGCTTGATTTACAAACAAACAAACAAACCAGTAAGTTTTTAGTCCCCATGAACCATTCTAGAGAAAAAACTTGAAAATGTGGAACTACATTTACACAAACTCAGAAAACAGCAGAAAAAATTATTTCCAAATTGTTCTTTTTAAAAAACTCCCAAAATGTCATAATTCTAAGCAAAGTTGATTTTTTTGTGTCCTGATTCATATTTTTTGAATAGCTATGGTTTGGAAACACTTGTACTTCCAATTGGCATGCCTCGATATTCCTTAGCAGACCAAGTGGCCAATGGGAGCTGCAATCACCTGTACCTGTGGAGGCACAAGTAAACAAGGCATCTAGTGGCCAGGTAGTGGTTTGCCCTTACAAGCCGTGACCAAGTGTTTGAAACCCCCTGCTTTAGGCACCTCCTGGCCAGCAGGACCCTTAGGTATATTCCCTGCCTGCCACATGCTGCTCAAAACTGGTGGCTGTGGGGGTAATGCGCGTGTCTGTACCAAGTGTGCTTGGGGAAGGGGCTCTCCGCTGCTGTCTGCATCACAAGCATGGTTCAAGAAGCTCTCATTGGCTGGTTTCTGGTGCATGGCTCAGAAGCACGTGGCGTGCAGAGGTGAGACAGGCAGGGAGCCTGCGCAAGGCTACTGCTGGTCTGTAGGACAGATCTGGCAGTTTGGCAGGCTAAATCTGGTCCATGTGCTGTATTTTGCCCACCCCAGTCAACATGGAAGCACCACAATGTCACGGCTGCTTCTCTGCTGCTGTGCCACTGTAGCCTTTTAAAGTACAGGTATAATCTAACAAAAATATTAATCTCAGACCATTTTTTAAATTAGTATTTTTCACTGTTAGGCTTACATTAAGAATCTGTTCCCTTTGTGATTTTTTCTCTCTCTCACCATAAGCTAATTTTTTTTTCAAGACAATACTTACTTAAGTGCTAGGATAAGTGAATTTTTGAAAGTCCAGCCATGTGTGTCACAATGGAAATTATTAGGCACTGAGCATTTTGAAAATCTTGCCCTAGTTATGGGTAGTGATGAGTAATGACAACCTGAAGACCTGATCTTGAGTCCTTCTGAAAACCTGGTTTCACTGATTTACTTTTTATAGGGGTGCTTTTGTGCACTGAGTTGCTGATTTTTTAAAAATGGTCATTTGAAGCATTTCTTCTATAGAAATACAGGCTCTTTTATCACTGGCTGAAAGCTTGACTGGTTTCACTGAAAAGCCTGTATATTTTACTGAAGTCTTATTTTAAATCTTCCTCATTGGAAGACAAAAAAAAAAAAAAAAAAAAAAACCACCACAGCTCAAGGATACATTGCAACAGCCATGCAAAATCAGGATGAAAACTACCAGCCTCACAAACTCATTCATCCTTACTGATGCAAGAAACACATCTAATATTTTATACACCTATGGCAAATCAGCAAGTAGAATTTTGCATGGGTGCATTAGAGAGATTATTTTTTGTTTTCCAGCAGCGGAAGAACACTAACCACACAAAACTTTGTTGATCAGAACACAAACTGAAATGCAGTTTTACAATTTTAAAGACTTTTTTGATATTTAAAGATTTTATCGTCAGCCTCCCTGCTCCTTAGTTGCATACATCTACTAAATGTTTATTCTAAATCAAGGACTTAAAATTCCACAATGTGATAAAAGATATGCCTTTTACTTCACCGTACCAATTTTAGAACACTGTACTTATTATAGATCAAATCCTGTAAGCCTGCTACTGAGATCACCCTTACTTTACATTTTAACTTTTCATTCAGCTAAACTTGAATTCTGAGTAATCTAGATAACATACATTTAGAATATCCTTATTTAAAAATAGTCTTTAAAAGTTTAACAGTAAAATATGACAATATATGCAGATTCATACTCTGAATATAATGCTACAACATTCCTCAAAAATAGTCTTTAAAAGTTTAACAGTAAAATATGACAATATATGCAGATTCATACTCTGAATATAATGCTACAACATTCCTCAAGTTTGTAAGACATAATAGTAATAATTGTAGCTTTTTCAAGCTGTCTTTTTTGCTTTTTTAGTTAACTGTATTATTACAATGTTAGAAATGCTAATATAAATCAATCAATAGAACCCAAAAGTAAAGCAAAATGTTTCAACCAAGCACAATAAATTTTACATGACACCTCTTACACACTTTGTAGCGCTTGAAGAAGCAAAGATCCATACATACAAGCAAAGCTAAATTGTACATGAGAGTTCCTCTTGCTCATAAAATAATAAAACATACTTTTCGTTATATTATTGACAACTCAATTCCTCTGTAAGGGCAAGATGTAGTTTTCAAAGAGAGAATCTAGGGGTCATAGGACCACCAGCTAAACAAGAGTCAGTGTGACACTGTTAAAAAAAAAAACCAACATGATTCTGGGATGTATTAACAGGAGTGTTGTGAGCAAGACACGAGAAGTCATTCTTTCATTCTACGCCGCACTGATTAGGCCTCAATTGGCAGGCCCAGCCAAACACTGTGCGGGGCCCACGGCAGCGTGGCTGAGCTGGGTGGGCAGGGTTGGGAGCAGGGCAGCGCAGGGTCCTGAGTGAGCGGCCAGGTGGGTGGGGCCAGGAGCATGGCAGCCTGGGGCCCAAGACAACCACCTCGCTCACCTTGCCCGAGAGCCGGGCCTGTCAATTGGAATATTGTGTCCAGTTCTGGGCACCAAATTTCAAGAAAGATGTGGAGAAATTGGAAGACCAGAGAAGAACAACAAAAAATGATTAAAGGTCTAGAAAACATCATCTATGGGGGAAGGCTGAAAGATTTGGGCTTGTTTAGTTTAGAAAAGCAAAGACTGCGAAGGATCATGATAACAGTTTTCAAGGACCTAAAAGGGTATTATAAGGAGGAGGAAGAAAAATTATTATTATTAATCTCTGATGACTGGACAAGAAGCAATGGCCTTAAACTGCAGCAAGGGTGGTTAGGTTGGATATTAAGAAAAATTTCCTGTCAGGGTGGTTAAACGCTGGAATAAATTGCCTAGAAAGGTTGTGGAATCATAGTGATATTTAAGAGGAGGTTTGATAAACACAGATTGGTGTTTCTCAGAGTGGTTTACAGATCCACTCTGAGAAAGCTGCTGCTGGGCTGCTCTGGTTTGACAACTTACCAGCTCCTCAGTCATGGAGCCTCGGGGCTCCCATTGGTTGTGGTTCACCATTTGCAGCCAAGAGGAGTGGCAGGAAGCAAATGACGAACCACAGCAAATGGGAGCTGTGAGGCTCCATGGCTGTGGAGCTGGTAAGTAAATGAGCCGTAGTGGCTCGGTAGCAGTTCTCACAAAGTGGGTCCACGGACCACTTTGAGAAATACTGATCTAGATGGTGTTTTGCCCTGCCAGGAGCACAGGGGACTGGACTTGATGATCTCTCAAGGTCTCCTCCAAATCTAGTATTCTATGATTCTATGTTGAGATTGAAAATGGAATAAATTTCATGTTTTATTTAAATACAATGTAATGAGTGTAAATTTTAGACTTTTAATTTATAATGTTCTGCACCTAGAGCTAATCCTGGTCCCACTGAAGCCACTGACTTGAATGGTTCCTGGATTAGGCTCTTACAGAGTACTTTTCATCTGAGGATATCAAAATAGATTACATAAGCCAACATTACTATTACCAAAATATTCAGATGGAGAAACGGAGCCACAGAAGTTTAGTGAATTATCCAAAAATCACATAGCTTTAGTGATAGAGCAGTGAAAAAAATTAAATCCCCTGATTCCCAAATCTCTACTCTGGAAATTAGAAAATTATTATATTTTTAAGTTAGTTGATAAACATATGACTTTAAGATGGACTATTTTTAAACCTCTCTGAACTACTTACAATCTTACTGCTTCCTATGTTTACCTTTTATATTTGCTCTTGTTGGCCAGATTTTGCCACCCTTACTATATACCCTACTTCAATGAGTAGTACCATTGAAAACAAATCTGACTGTAAAGCTATGGTGCAATATATGTTGACAGAGTAGTCAAAGTGAGGTAGATCAATCCTATTAAGTGTAATACCTTGATCTTAATTAATTTGCTTACTAAAAACACAGTTGCTGCTTATACAGGTAATAAGCTATGAGACACAGTAGTTTAACAGATGCATCACCATAATAAATATTTATTGGAGGGAATTGAATGATATAACACAAATCTGTGCATTTATTTCTAAACCATATTAATTAATATTATCTTAAAGCACAGAAACATAGACTGTCAAATACAATCTTATTTAAAAAGGGAATTGACAAGGCTGACTCAGTCATAGAGTGTCAGCATGTTTGATTGCCACTTGGGAGACAGACAGCCTGGAGTTTGGTCTCAGTTACTCTCTTAAGCTGGCCTTGGAGACAGTGGTAGCTCTGCACTGGCACCATGTTGAGTCACAAAGATAGTCACCGTTACTTCTTGTATTGCCCTCAAGTTACTCCTCCTAGCCTCTACTCAGAGCAACTTTGATGGTTTTAGGAGAGAGCTGCTCAAATTGAGGGTTGCTGTTATATGGGAACTTTGAAAGTGTGAGAGGGAAGAAATGAAGTGATCTTAGTGAAATTTAAATAAATGACCTCAGGAATCCTAAACATAATTTGGGATCTCTTTTTTAAAAAACCCAGGTACAAAGAAGCTGTTGCATTTCCCTTCGTATATATGTTTTCAAGAGAGAACCTCTTAATCTATTTATAGCACATGCAGATAAAAGCTCAAGTTGGTTTTGGTTTTGTATTTTTGTAGAGTTGGTTTTTTGTTTGGCTTTTCTGTTTAGTTTTACGTTTTTATTATAATAATATTGACCTTATGGGAGGTCTGTACACAGAGGAAAAGAATAACACGCAAAACAATTAGCCGTTGGCTGACTGCACCAATTCACAACAGGACATATTAGAGACAATTTTTTAATCATCAGTCTGAGTTGCCTATATTGTGCTTTGATGGCAAGTCTCAGCCTGCAGAAATAAAGTTCCAAGTACATTTTAAACCTCTGACAACATGGGAAATGCAATGGAAGTCTGATATATCTACTTCTGTACACAACTAAATTAGACAGAGAAAAGAGTTCAGTTTTAAATTAGGGATTATAACTGAATTTAGAAATTGTACTTAAACACAGTTGAAATGTGGCCATAGCCAAATGGGTTTTTCAAAGCTTTTAATTTTTCCATTAGAAAAAAAAAAGGTACATTTTTTTTTACCATAAGGATAATTAACCATTGGAATAACTTACCTAGGGATGTGGCAGATTTCTCTATCATCTGAAATCTCTAAATCAAAACTGGATCTCTTTCTGAAAGATCGGAGCTAGCTCAACAAGATATTAGTTATTTGCAAAGTCTTTCTAACTGTAAGGATAGTTAAGCACTAGAATAGGTTTTTGAGGGAGGTTGTGGAATAACTATCCTTTTAGGTTTTACAGAGCAGGTTAGACAAACAGCTGCCAGGTACTTTGCCCTTTTTCTAGCACAAAGGGCTGCACTAGGTGTCTTCTCAAAGTCCCTTCCAGGATCCTGTGATTATGCATTTGATGGAGGAAAGAGTCTTTCTGATCTTAAAATCCATTAATTCTCTTCAGTATCCTGTACTGAAGGGTAAACACATTGAATTCATGGGCCTTGTCTACAATAAACTAGCTTCCCGGATATGTCCTGCTATTCCTTTTACCAGTCAAGAGGCAATGCAGCTGGCAATGCTGGAAAGTTTTAGAGGAAAATGTCCAGCGTGACCACTGCTCTAGAGTCTTTCCTCAACTCAAAGCAGACCAAACAGCTCTCAGAGTCATTCTGATGCTCTCCTTAGATTTTTCATCAATATCTGGATATACTTATTAGCTAGGTCACCACCACTTTTTTTTTTTTTTTTTTTTTTTGCTAACAGTCTGTGCTAGATGTGAAAGAGGATACTGTGAACATTTTTCCACTAATATTTAATATATGAACTTCAAGATCAAGAAGTTTCAAGTCACTCAAATCCTTTCCATGAAGATTGTGTTGATCAAACATATTAGTGTACCTCAGAGGGCTAAATCTGTCACATATACAAATACAGACTAATTAACTTCAGTGGAGTTGTGAGATTGTAATTTAGGGCAGAATTTAATTCTATGTCATCTATTCATAATTTGCTATCAATAATCTTCCTCTTGTTTTATAACTATATTTGTTAGCCAGAAAGTATGTCATTTTGTGAAGGTATGTACACATTTAACAACAGAATATTTATAGCATCGCTGGAATAAAACAGGTGAACGAAATATTTTCCAGACTTTTCATTTTAGTGGAATCCTTTCATAAAGATGAGTTCTGAGTTTATAGGCACAGAAGCAAAGTCTATATTGAGCAAGGGCACAACAAAATCTACATAACAATTTAGGTTAATGTCAATAAGTTGTATTTGGTTTTATCCAAGGTATTTATAGAGCCATAGTATCTGCGTGATAGTTACTCTCTTAAGTTGTATTTACCTGCATCCACATGACAGTAAGAAAAATGTGAAATTCTTCTGAAAATTCTGAGAAAAAGAAATCTCTTCTGCTTTGACCCTTTCAACTGAATACACATTTCTCAAAACAAGAGAGGAGCAAATATATCAGCTTCAAGAACTTGGTTGTAGACCCCAGTCTAGTAAGTCTCTTACTCATGGGTAACATTCCCATGGACATTAATGGAACTACTTACAGGCTTCAAGTTAACTATGTGCTTTGCTGGACTGGGGCCAGAGCTATAAAGAATCAATTTGGATCAGTAGCACCAAATTACTATTATTACAGATGGTGATGACTAAAACTGAAGTATCCTTTATTTATTTCTTCTATCTCCATATTAATTCTGTTAGAAAATAGCAATGCTAACTAAAGAACTGCAGACAAAATAGAACATCAAAGTCTAAACCCTAGTGTTACTTAGCTCAGTGGCAAAACTTCCATTCACTTCAGTGTGACCATTTTGGAATTTTAAATCCAGGTCTGAAGCCAGTCCCACGCTAGCCACGACTATGAGCACTGCTGAAATTGCACAGTGAGTCCCATGAGGGAAGGAGGGCCTCATAGTCTCCTGACTACTTTGCCTGATATTAGGAGTGCCACTGTATGAAAGTATATGTACCCGGAGTCCTGAATGGGTTAATGTGGGCCTGCTTGTCAAATTTGTTATGTGGCTGTACCTGCAGGGTGAGCTAGACTAAAATGAACATTAGTCTCATCTGGGAAGGAGCTTGTGGCCTACTATAAACCCACCCAAAACAAAATATTAGGCAAATTATCCAGAAAAATGGATGCTTATTGATCTGTTGTGTTCTGTCTGAATTAAATTATGGAGAGAATGTTGAATGAAGGAATGGTTGCCTTTTTAAGAAAACAATGACATTTTAAATAAGATGCAGAATGGTGTTAGGAGAGAAAGATAACCACTGATCACATTGTGAAATTAGAAACCAAAATTCAAAAATGTATGAGGCACAAAGATTTCATGTTACCTGTCTTTCTAAGTTTTGGAAAGGCATCTGACATGCTATGAAAGGAAGACTTGCTGTACAAAGTATGTGCACTAGGAAAGAAAGCACAGGTGGATTATAGACTTTTTGAGTAAAAAGACTATACAGGTCAGCGACTGGAAAATTATGTGGAGTATATATAACAATACTTGCCTTTGCTGTTCCATATTTTTCAGCCCACTCTTATTTAATATAAATTATCTCCCAAAATAAATAATTGCTGGGATAGGTGTCACTCTATTCACAGATGACTGTTCTCTGTGTTGATACATTCATGTGATAGAAAAGCAAATCAAAGTGTTACAAGAGACTTCTAACTAGCAAAATGCATGGGGTTTCAAGTTCTCCATTGCATAACCAAAGAACTGATATTTATAAAGGGGAAAGTTACAAAAGAAGGCAAACTGTATCTATTTCTGAGAACTAGATATAAAATTCCTAGAGATACTCAATTTGAAGCTTAATTACTTTGAAAAGATCATATAGACTATAGTACACATAAATGTACAGGAATGATTAACCTGCTTATCAGTCCTGCTGGTATTAATTGTGGGGGGAGGGGTGGATAACATTTCTGAAATTATAATAACCTTAATCAGACCAGTTAGTGACTATGGCTGCCAAGCTGTAGGGGTTAATTGCGGAAGAATTTTGTATGTGCAAGTTTAGGGGTGGTGAGGCCTGCATTTCCCCCTTGCCCTTTATCTGATGAGCCAGAAGCAACTCTTTGGGAACATAACGCCATTTAAGATAAGCATTGTTGCCAGTATAGCAAGAACAAGTATAAGATAAGGGTACAGGGCAAGAACGCATAAACAATCCTGTTTACCCTAATGTACTGATCACGTAAACAAGGCCAAAGAACAAGTAGAACCAGATCAGAACCAGATGGATAACTAACAGCTAAGCCCTACACCAGCACGTAATGAGTAACCCCTGGAAATTTCCAAACTGCAAAACAAGGCAAGAAAACTGTATTTAAGGCTGCACCTGAGCACAGCAATTTGGACCTCACCGATAGGCTTTGGGTACGGGCACCTCGGAAGCTGAGACAGTCTCCCACTTCATCCACAGCTGACATGGGATCCCCAACTAGCCAAAAGGATGTAAGACATACCGCTTCTCCTATTATGTTGTCCTTTTAGTTAAGGGGCACAGCTGTTAGCTGTCAGGAAATAAACTGCTTGTGTTTGACAGATACCTGTGTAGTGGTTTTTGTACTTTGAGAACCTAGTGTTGGACCTTAGACTCACTCTTGCCGGCAAAACAAGCTATTGAGTCAGCATCAAAAACAAAACTCAATCCCCTCCCCAGATTTAATACCAGACCAGGCACTATGGATTGCTTGCAGTGCATTTATTAAAACATCTATGCGGGCATAGGAGGCCAAGTGCCTTCCCAAAACGCCAGGCATGGCTCCACCCATGCTCTTCCCCCCAAAAGCTCTTTTTCTAAGTTCCCTAGTCTCTGTGCAGTGGCACCAGCTAGGGCTTGGGCTGGGGCTGTGCCATCTGCCCCGCCAGTGCTCTGAGACTGTGGGGCTAGGACCATGTTGCCTGCCCTCCCGGTGCTCCAGGGTTGGGTCTGTGCCACCTGTCCTTTCTATGTTCCAGTGCCAGGGCCATGGCACTCACCTTCCTGGCCCTCCAGGAGTGCCTGAGGTTGTGCCGCCTGTCCTTCCGGCACTCCAGGGCTAGGGCTACACCACCTGCCCTCCTGGCATTCAGAGGGTGGGACTGCCCCTCCTGCTTTCCTAATGCTCCAGAATTGGGGGGCCAAGACTGCACCACCCACCCTCCGGGTGTGCCCAAGCTGGAGGGAAGCTGGGACTCTGCAGCCTGCCCTCCCAGCACTCTGGGCTGGGGAACCGGTGCTGTGCCACTCACTCTCCTGTCACTCCAAGGGTACAGCCATGCCACTCTCCCTTCCTCACTGCTAGTTTATAGTGGGAGCCATTAGCTATGTGGGGGGGGGGGGGGGGGGGCCTCTGGGCTCCAGTGGGGGTGGGGCACCGAAGGGAAAGGGCCTCAGGCAGAAGGAGGTTAGCCTTTCTCGGTGATGTTTCATGCACTGCCCATGCTGATACGTGGTATAGAGCTTCTAGTGAAATGCCAATTATACTACCAATAAAACTGCAAGACCTAGCTTTCTGGGCCAAAGTTAATGAATTGTAATGATGAAAGTACCAAATAATTATAAGGATGAAAAGTGGCATGTCCAAACATTAATTAAGATTTATTTTATAAATTTGAGACATTAGTATGAAAGCGAAGTATACCAGTATACAGATGAAAAGTGGAGTCAGTTCTGACTATTATATACAAATGGGCACAGAAAAGAAAAAGCAGAATACGTATAGCATCTTGCATTCCAACAATTTGAACGAGTACATCTAAAGAATATTCAATTTGTTGCTACCATGACAGCCAAACTAGTAGCAATTATGCTAACACCAATGGAAGCTAAGCAGTTGGGCTGCCACCCAGGAGAGCAAATGCTGCCCAGTTGATTAGCAGAGTACCCACAGCTGGCAGTATGTGTTTCTATTGGTGATGCACATGCCCCAATGCAGAGAACAAAATTTATTCTGCATATGGGTGGAAAAAGTTAGAGGAAACACTGGTTAGCACTAAACTGGATCTGGGGATATGTATGACAGTCGCTTTTTTTTTTTTTTAAATTTAGTGTCAGGCCTTATGGTGATTAAAAGGGTGTCTCAGTATGAAGTAGTGATTTAATCAATGAAATTATTTTTCTAATAACAGCTAGATTAGCTGAGATCCCAGTGCATTCCAGGATAACAGGGAATGAAATAGCAGACAAGGCAGGTAAAAATACTGTAAGAACTAGAAAGAATGACACAGAAATGCCCTTGAGTGAATAGAAATTCAGAAGCCTAATACAGAAAAATGTAATGTAAAAGAGGAATGCAAAAAAAAAAAAAAAAAAAAAAAAAAAAAAATCAGAACAAAAACATTATTTTAAAAATTGTACCCTAGAGTTAAAAACAACATCCATCAGAGCTTAGGATAGGAAAAATGAACTGATTTTGTTTAGAGTTGGCTTTTGCAGCATAAATCAAAAATCTCTTTTGAATACGTAAGACACAATAATGGGCTATCACTCATGGTACAAAGCTCATGGTTAAAAGTGGAGCTTGAAGGTCTCGAAAGCAAGTCTAAAAATATGAACTTTAAGAAAATTAAAACATTCAGGATTACATCTGCAAGCCATTCAAGTTGGATGGAAGAGATAGGACATTTTGGAGTGTAATTAGGCTTTTACCAGCTGTACACTGGGGAGAAGGCAAGAGGGCAAAATCAGTCAGTCAAATGACAATTATGGGAAAGGAAACTGCCAAGAAAACCCAGAAATCATTTGTTCACAAAGAAAAATCATACATTTTATGTATAATTTAGAGTAGTAGCTTAATTACACTGGCCCAGATCTTGGATTGCAAAGAAGAACTTAAAGCAGAATAAACATGGTTTTATTTAGAACATTTATTAACTTTGAACATACTAAAGATTTTTTTCTGTTACATCTGTTTAGAAAAGTAAGACTTGTGCTTTTGGCTAACATTGGAGAAACCCACAGTTACCTTTACTGCTACAAACAGTAACACAAAATGTGACTCTTATGGAAATAGTTTACTATGCAGCTGCCTAGCTGAGGAGAGCTGTAACACACAATACAGATCAAAGTCCCTACAAACTCTTTGAAATCTACTTATTAAAAACAACTCAGTCCTACAGCTCCTACTGTGACAAATCCTTCAAAATTAGCATTCAAGCAAATACAATCTTCCTGATAACGTAAGGCCTCGTAAATCAGCTTTTATCTTATGTCAAAGGAGTTACCAGAGGGTGGCTCAGAAACGCAGACTGAAATTCACCAATGACTATAACAGGAAAAAAAGTTTAGCTAATTTTAAATGAATTAGTAGGCTAACTTTGATACCTGAGCAGATTACTTTGGCTACTACCTGTCACTGATAAGGAAAGGTGTACAAGAGAACTCCAGAAGAAAGCTGATAATCACCTCCCCACCAAAGGCATACACATCTCTTTTGCTTTATAAATAATTTATCCCTGAGGTTTAGTGATGCTGTAAATGAATCTAGAGTAATCATACTGATGAGCAGTTACAATGCATCATCTTTATTCCTTTTAGAAACATCTTACTAGAATAATTCAGAGCTCTAAAAGCTTAGGAACTCATCCAATATTTTATGTTTAGTAATACAAAAAAAACCAGTACAATAAGGTGCCGGTGGATAGGTATTTCTATATCCATTCTGATTAAATAGAAAACATTCAAAAGATCAGTATAATCTATTGGGTCTATGAACCAAAGCTTAAATCATGAAACTAGTAATTATATTACACACATACTTCGGGCAGAAGAGGATTTGATTCTACATGTTCGATTCTGCTGTCCTCCTCCCCCCTATTTTTACATATACCACCAGTAAATTCCAAATTGTCTCCCAATAAAATTGGACATGAGCAACTACAATGATTTATGTCACCCTGTAGACTTCAGAGGTGTTGTTCTCTTTTACATTAATAAATCAGAACAACTCCATATTTATATGTAATGTTAGTCAGGTGGAGTTAGTTTTTATTTTTATTTCCTTTCTATACTATAGTAAGTGGTGACTATTAGTTAGGTGTGTGAGCTTAAAGGCTGAAAAAGACTGGTCTAATAACATTCTATAGGACATAGTTTAGAAACCTCTATTCGGGATACCTGGGCTCCTTAGCTACTGCGATTATTTGTTTGCTGAAATCAGAGCCTACTATTTACAGGTATCACCCCCAGTGTCATTTTATTGATCAGTTTTGGATCCAATTACTTTGGTTTCTCACAGCAACAATTACCTCCAAGAATATGAAGAATTTCTGTCATAAGTATTTCACGTAGCTTTCTGAGTGCTGTGAAAATATTCTCTTTAATTAGTCATTGGTATAAAAAGGCAGACCCTGGATCCTAGTGGCATGTAATATGGGTACTTAATGTAAGGATTTGGGTGCAAACTTTTCCATAAAATAAAATCTGTTCCACCCACCCAAAGTCCATGTATTTTTGACTGTTGGAAAGCAGAAGTTCTGGGAATGTGAAATCCACTCTTACAATTCAATATTTAAACCAATAAATCATACCTGTTTCTAAGACATTTATTTTGTATATTTTGATACACAATGCTGACAGTTTACGAAGCTCTAACTTAAAATCTCAGTATCTAATGGTAAATAATAATTCTCCAGACTTACTTCCATAATTTCTAGAAAAAGTGAAGCATTGATTTTATCCATAAAACAGCATATATGAAAAAATAGAAATACAAATAGAATTGGCAGAATTCAATTTTATAGCACTCACAAAAGTGCTAGATGCTTTACCAATTACGGATGTAAGCAACTAATCAACTACCCGATGAGCCTAGCCTTATCGGGTAGTTGAATCACTACTTAACTAGTCACCTTCCCCCACCTTGCTGCCTCTGTATCAGATGCACCAAGAGTGGAGCAGCAGAAGCAGGTGCTAGGGGGAGCCAGCTTAAGAGCTGGTTCCCCCCAGCACCATTTCTACGGTGGGAGGGGTGGGGGAGGCAGAAGCACAGCCGGGGAAAGGTGCAGCAGTCAACTGCTTAAGTCCCTGCTCGCACAGGTTCCCTGCTGCGCCTCTTGCTTTGAAATGTACAAGAGCCGCAGATAGCGGGGATGTACAAAATCCATCGACTTCTCGATTAACTGATTAATTGAAATTTAACATCCCTATTACCAATACATAAGACCAGTCCAAAACCTAAATCTATGTATGTATTTTAAAGGCAGCTGTGAGTCCATCTGTGTATCTGCAAGTCCATTTGTTCAAGCACTCCTCCTAAATGGTAACAGCTAGGACCACCAAATTTGGTATGCCGTTTCCTCTTATCCTAATTTACAGCAAGGTCAAGGTTTGGTTGTGGCAGAAAAACAGGATGTGCCTAGAATTTGATTGTTTTCCATAACATGATACTACACAGTCATCTCTGGGGGCAGCAAGCATGGGGAACAGCAGTACTGCAGAGTGCCCATTGTGGGCAGCCGCACAAGAAAGGGAATGGCAAGCTGTCCTCCATTCCCCCTTCCCCGGGTAGTCCAGAAAGTACTGACAGGGCTTGCCTGTATGGTCTTTCCCTCCCCCCAAGCCCAAGAAGCACTGGCAGGAGGCCTCCATGGTACTCCCTAGCCCCTGGGAACACCAGCAGGCTTCCCCATACTCACCCTCCAAGCCGGGCCCAGGGAGCACTGTCAGGTGACATCCAATGTCCCCTCTCCAGCACCCGCCCCCTCTCCTGCTATTGGGCTGGGCCTGGGGAGGGCTGGTGGGAGGCCTATGCTGTGCACACACCCCCGCCACTCCATGGGCCAGACCCATTTAAATCAGTGGGACTTCTGAGGCAAGTTAAATTAAGCAAAACTTTTTCAAAGATAAGGGCTTACATACATAACATATCAATCTAAAACAAATGAGAAACAATAAATATTTGTGTTATATTTTCTTCCCTTGCTATATCTATTGTAACTATTTGCTTTTTGTCATATAGCTGAATTTCTACCCACTTGCTTTTCAATGGCCAGTTAGTTTGCAGTCTTTTACCCAATGTTTTATTTTTCAATATTTTCCTCATCAATTTTTATGTACCTTTTATTCCATTTTCAGTAATCAAAGTAATATTATAATAAATAGATTCATTTGAAGTATTGGGTTTTACTTTCATTTTAACTTGTGTCATTTCATTCTAGTTTTACAATATACAGGAAACAATACAATACACGAGGCAGTCAGCCATTCTGTCAGGTGGATTGTTTGGTGCCTACCTTCATGACCATATATGGAAATAAACCTTCATGTAATCTCAGAGGCTGACAGGTGTATTTGCAGCACACATGCAACTGATAAATTATAATCAGAATCTTGCTGTCACATAAAATTAATATTTATAGGGCCCCAACGTAAGTGCCCTGAGCAGAACTGACCATAATGCCATCCTCCCTAATGCAGCAAATGCCTAGCACAGCATCTGCACTGTGAGTTGGTTTTTGATGGTGCATGTCAGGCATTCTGTGCCCCTTGCCAAAGATCTGCTACCTCAGTGCAGCCTACCCTCTGAAGTGGTCCTGTAAGAAGGGAAGGGCAGGGAGTCTGACTTTTCAGAGTTTGCTTTGGGTCAGCTACTGGAGGAACCAGAACTACTTTATCCCCCAGCAGCTAGAAGGACTAGGGATGTTAGATAGCATGTAACTGAATAGTTGTGTAATCGCATCCAATTTTAGAGGTTATATGACTATTCAATAGTCACCGGGGGCGGGGCTGGCAGCCAGTGCACTTCTGGCCCCACACCTGGGGAGCCTCCCATCCTTCCCGTGGACAGAGGCAACAGTGGGGTAGAGGGAGGTGGAGCACCAGCTCCTGTAGGAGGCAGCAGGGAGGGGGGAACGCAGGTCCACGGAGCCAGCACGCACAGAGAGCCAGCTAAAAAGCCAACTCCCTGCATGTATAGACTCCTGCCTGTCCCCCTCATCTTCTGGGCTGCTGCCTCTCTATCAGAGGCAGAAGTGCGGGGGGGTGCATGTGAGGGTGGGCAGGCGGATTCAGTGTTTGTGGGGAGCTAGTTTAAAGCCAGCTTCTCCTGGACACCAGCTCCCACCCCCCTGTTGCTGCTTCTGATACATAGACAGCAAGGTGAGTGGGGGGAGAAATGCATGTAGTCAACAGGATTAATTGATAAGATCGGGCTTATCAGTTAACCATGTAGCTACACATCCCTAGGAGCAGGTAGAAGCCAACCCTTGGGGCCAGATGAAAAAGGCTGGCTGCTTCTATCAAAGGTCAATTCTGGGTGAGGTCAAATCTTGTCGGAGACTAATTTTGACAGTACTTTTTATTTCAGTCAATGAGAGGCTTATGATTTATTTTGTGGTGAATACGGCCTACAAAACTCATTCTGAATTAGACATCAGCCCTGGTCTACACTAGGAAATTATTTCAAAATAACTCCCCTTATTTCAAAATAACAAGTAGAGTGGCCACACTACTACACTATTTTGAAATAACGGGCTTGTTATTTTGAAATAACTCCTGCTTGTCATGAGGAACAGTACTATTTCAAAATTGTTATTTTAGGAGTTATTTCAAAACATTTCCTAGTGTAGATATGCCCTAACTGGGCCCATGAAAATTAGGCAAGCTCATTTCTCAAACAGCCACTAGCTAAGGGGCATCTGTGACATGGTGGATCCAGGGATCTCTTTGTACCAACTGGGTGAAAGTTCAGAGGTACATACCTGCATATAAGACCTCCAATGAAAGTCCGTGTCACTCTATTTATGATAATAATTGTAAGATATGTACATACACATTGTCAATTATGTTAAGAGTTCATAGTTAAAAGAAGATCAGTCCAATCTTGAGACAAACTACTCCAGACAATAGGTGGGAGACACTATCTAATCATCGTGGTTCTTATGATAAAAGTCTATTGATATACTAAATCAAATGCTAATTAGGAGCTTTCAAGGATTTCAAAGGAAATGAGAAAGGTAGTAAAGAGAGACAGAACAAGTGAATCTTGGCAAAAAAAGAAGTTACTGAGCCACTTATTGTCTGTCTAGTAGTCTTTGCTAATGGATACTGAACCAAGGATGGTTCTGGGCTTTGTGGGGCACCGTGGGAGACATGGGGAACCTCTGTGATTTCCATAGCTCACCTAGCATATTGGGATTTGAGTACTGGGCAGGTCAAGGTTTCTTGCCATTAGGGGAATATTGGGGAGTTTTAACAATAGGGCAGGGTAGGCAAAAGGAGATTTGACAGTCAGGTTATATCACTTGGAAGGAGATGTCAGGGAGAGCTTTAATAAATGGGAGAAAACTTAGCCTCCCACATTTTTTTTTTTTCATATTTTATTAGAGGACTTGGTTGTGGTGGACATTTGGGTCAGGCTATTTCATAGGAAAAGGACTAACAGAAAAAAGCCAGAGTATCACATATTGACATAATTTGCAAATGCACATAGCTGGCCCTGTATTAAAATAAAGCTATATCTCATCCCGAATTTATGACAATGAAATGTATGTTATAAATGCATTATTGTGATTTCATTGCTGGACTAAGAGGCTTCTAAGGAAAAATACTTATGTAAGCACTTCTGCAGCCTAGTGGTGCTATATGTATCCTATGGCCTGACATAGGAGGGTTATACACCCTCTTTAGGCTTGTGGTTGGAATTTAAAATGTTAATACTCTACCCGCCTTGGTCCTACAATCCCAAAATAGCGAGATTTTGTCAGAAAATTATCAGCAATTAAACTATGCATAATGTTGCTGTTTGAACTGACACTGTGTACAAACTGAACACAAAAGTGCAGACTCAGAAAAACAGTGCTGCATCAGTTCACATTTGGAAGGTTATTTTCACAATCCTAAGGGTTGACAATTTTTTTTTAAATTAAAACTTAAATCTTGCAGAATGTATATGTGAATCAGAAAAATCACCAATTTGATTCTGTTTAATCTGATTTCTGGTCTTTTCATTCCAAAGTTTGATGCCACTTGGCCATCGCCAGTCAAAGTTTAAGGTTTCTAACTGCACACTGGTAATGCCACTTAAAGGTGTTAGTATATATATATTCACATAGCAGTAAATGCTGCAATAAATAATTAAAAATGTAAAGGTTAAACAATTGTGTGCTTGAAAGTCTCCTGAAATATCCCAGTTTCTTCTTATCAAATAGATCTTGAAAGGACAGAATAAGCAGACCAATATTTAAATTTACCTGTATATTTAAATATAATGGGAAGGAAATAGTGTGAATGAAATAAGTTATGAATGAAAAGTGAACTCCCAACAATTTCTTGAAGAGCACTCATTTAAAATGCTTCAGAAACTGGGACATAAGCACATTGATTTCATTTTTTTATCTGTTTTACATACAACATTAATGCTTCAGAATTGGGAAACTGGCCACAGAAACAGAATCCAAAAAAAGGATTTTATTTCAGCCTGTGCTTACATGCATCCCTATAAACAATGCAGGCAAAAGGTTCATAGGCTTGAAAACAAACACAACAAAGACAGTAGCTCCCAATTTGGAAAGCCAAATCAAAACTACAATTTCCCTTTCCCTAGTCTCCTGGCTATTAATATCTGCATTTAGAGACACAGTAAGCTGAAGAACTCCTTTGTTTCCATATCCTGCAGACTGTCTATGTAGGGCAATATATGACTCCTCAGAACTCCATATTCTCCATCATAACCTATTTACTCTATTAAAATATACCTTTATTTTGATGTCTGCTGTGAGAAAGCAGGTTGTCAAGGTGAGAGTGGATGGGTCTCTAGCTTTTAGGTATTTTATTGTTTCATACTTTATGTGTTAAAGTCTGTTTAAAACTACTAACACGTGAATTTAAGAATAACCTGAATACTTTAAATAGATTGGAATATAATCTATTCTAGAATATCTATTCTAGAATATCTTTCCTGCCAAAGAAAGCTTCAGCCGGCTGGCTACAATGAATTGTAAAAAAGCGTAAAGTTGAACAACAGTGCCAGAGATATTCTGGGAACCACATTAAATGCATCTTTGTCAGCAAAGCCAAGGAAACCCCCATTCTCTCTCCCACTCTACCTGCCCGTCCCCTCCAAAAAAAAAAAGTAGAACGGTACAATTGTCACAAGGTATGTGCCAGACCCCTACCTGACGCTGGTCTTGTACCGGCCCCTCCTACTGCTCGGGTTGCAGCGTCTGCGCCAGCCGCGGCTACAATACTTGCTGCGAACTAGAAGACACCTGCTGCCGGGAGCAGTCGAACATCCGCGGGACAGGCAGCTGCCCAGACCAATCCCATTGCGTCCCGGGAGATGGGCTCGGTTCCGAGTGGCGAGCTCCCTCCCGAGGGATGGGCAGGACTCAGTGGCACGGCCCTCTCAAGCTATCAGTGTCCCGTGTCTTTATTAAACAGCGTCGTAGCTGAAGAAACCGGGCCATGGGGTGACACAGGGTCCACGCCCCCATTCAGGGCACTGAGAGAGGAGAAGCGGGCGGGTCCCTCGCTGCGCTGCAGTGGAGATTAGAGAGATGAGCCAACACAGTCCTGGATCAGGGCCCATACTGGTAGGAACTCATAACTCAGAGACCCTTACAGCTGGCATCTCGGTCCCGTTACCGGTGCCTAAAGCCAGCCTTGAATTTTAGGACTTTTCCTCCGTGTTAAATCTCCTGGGGGAGCTCCTCCTATTTAGCGCTGTACTGTGAGTCGGCTGTTCACTGGAAGGATCTTTGCCATGTACTGGGTCCTGCCATGGAGGTAGGGGACTGGACTCGATGACCTCTCCAGGTCCCTTCCAGTCCTAGTATTCTATGATTATGATTCTATGATCTTTTCATAATTAGCCACGATGAGATCTAATGTTAGAGCCAAGTTTACCTCACTCCTCTACCATTACTAGACTCCACAGCTACGGAGGGGAAAAGCTCATGATTGAGAAACATGCTATTGATGATTAGTTCCAAAATCTGGCTTCCGTGATTAATCTCTTGGTTTGTGATCCTTTTCCTTCCCTCTTTTAGTTTTACACACGTGATCCCCGCAAAGTTCATAGGCTGCTGTTGGCAGTGACGAATCTCTCGAGGGCTAATTAAAACCAGGAAACAAACACCCTGAGTTTTAGATCAGGTGAATAAATACGTAATACTTGTAAACAGTATCTGGGTTGAATAGCTTCAAATACCGTTTGCACGGTAGTGGAGTGAATGAAAAGGAAGACTGCCATTGCATTCAGTGTACTTGAGACACTGGCGTGTGGGCATCTCCCTAGCAATAAAATATATCGGTCAGCATGCGGATTTGTGCAATTGCGGTGAATACACTGCCTAGCGAATATGTTATTTCTGCATTACTAAAACCTGAATGTACAACTCCTGGAGTCAGCGCGTTGCTGATCCGTAGCGCATTATCAGCGGGGGGTTAATTACGTAGTCGTTAAAGAGTGTTTCCTCTGCAGCCTTCCTAGCCTGTGCAATGCTATCTTCAGCCGTCTAAAATAAATCGTATTGCTCTTGGCTGAAGTAAAGCTGCGTGCGCGGCGCGTCACAGCAACTGATCAGCCAAGCCAGCCCCTGCCGCGGAGCAAAGGAGGACGCGTTTGCGCTACGCCCTGCTATGAACTGAGGCGTTTTGAGTCCAGCCGGCCACCATCCACAGCTCGCTTTCCCGCCTCTGAGAGGAGTGCGGGGGCCTGCCGCTGAGCCGGGGCTGTTTAACCGCAATGGCCGAGCAGGGCCTGGAGCTGGCCTCTATGATCCCAGCCCTCAGGGAGCTGGGCAGGTAGGTCTGCAGCGGCCCCGCGCCGCTCAGAGCCAGGAGCCTGCGGCAGCTCCGACATGTCTGGGTTGCCCCCCAGCTGGGCTTAGAGCAGAGCGGTAGCTTGACTTCCTCGTGAGCCCTGGCAGCGGGGCGCGCAGGCTGTGGCGGTGGCTTGCACGCGGTGCTAGTAACACAACAAGAAATGGCATTTTACGTGCTGCTCGAAACAACAAAACCCCCTCGCGAGCGTTGGCCTCGTCTGCTCCGTTCGCTTCCAAATGTGCGGAACCTTTTCCAGAGTCTGAGCCGCTGACTGTCTCTGCTGCTGTTTTACTGGTCACGTTGTGGTGTTGAACTCTGCAAAGCTCTTTGCACCACTTGCTTGTTTATAGGCTTATTTGTGATGCTCGCTCACTGCAGTGTCTCAGCACGTGAGAAATGCTAATGGTTTAGTCTCCCAACAATGCTAAGTATTATTCGTACTGTTACAGAGAGGAAAATTAAGATGCAGTGGGGCTAAGTTGTTCTAGGTCACGTGACAAGACAGACAAAGCCAGCTATTTAAACCAGTTCTGCATCCCGGTGCAGTACTGGACAATCCTTGCTTCTCTCATAACTTGTATGTAGGATGCTTATGGAAAATGGTGTCTTGATTTAGTCAAACCTCAGTTTACAGGGTGGCTATGTTCTTGAAAAAACACTGCAAATAAAAACTGTATAAAATGATATCCAAAGTCCATGGGAAATAAGGGCTTAAGTTCCAGGCTCACAGGATGAACTCCCTAACTTATGCAGTGCAGTTTTTATTTTAAAATGTTAAGAAATTTAACCTTGCCATTACTGATTTGAGGATGAACTTGATATGATGAGAACATAACATAAGAATGGCCATAATAGGCAAAAGGTCCGTCAAGCTCAGTTATCCTATCATCTGACTTTAGTCAGTGCCAGGTGCCCAGGAGGAAACAAACAGAATGGATAATCACCAAGTGATCCGTCTCCACTTTTGGCAAATAAAGGCTAGGAATGCCATCCCTGCCCATCCTGGCTAATAGCTATTGATGGACCTGTCTTCCATTAATTTCTCTAGTTCTTTTTTGACCCCTGTAATAGTGTAGCTTCACAACATACTCTGGCAAAAACTTCTACATGTGGACTGTCAATTGTGTGAGGGAAAAAAAATCTTCCTTTTGTTTATTTTAAACTTGCTTCATATTAACTTCATTTGGTGACCCCTACTTTTTGTGTTATGAGAAGTAATAAATAGTGCTTCTTTATTTGCTTTATCAACACCAGTCATGATTTTATAGACCTAAATAATATCCCCCTGTTAATTGTCTCTTCAAAGCTGAAAAATCCCAGTCACATTATGGAGGCTGTTCCCTATTCCAATCACCCTGCTCTCCCTGCCTTGTGTTGCTGCTGGGGAACAGAATAGGGAGCTCACCTCATTCTGCCTGCCACCCTGATGGTGCAACTGGGGAGCACTGTCAGGGCATGGTGGTTTACTTGCTCCCTGGAATGCTGGGTGGATGGAGTCGGGTAAGAATAAGACCTGACCCCACTCTCTGGGCAGATGGAACTGGCAAGTCCTCTTGAACTGAACCTGCTCCCTAGTAGGAAGGCTGGGCAAAATGGCTAAGCCCCTGTGCCCTGATCCTCCTCCCCAGGTAGAGCACCAGGAACGTGCACTGAGTAGGGGAAACCCTCAAACTCACTGCCCACCTGGAGATACTAGGGCTGAAGCAGAGCCAGGGCTGGGGGATGGAGTTGATAACAGCAGACATGAAGAAAATTGGTGATAAGTCAAATTGGTTTTCTTCTGCATATCTTTGTAAACTTCCCTGTAAGGAGCAAGTGCACCCTCAGCTCTCTTGAATTTCAAGCTACGTTCCATATAAGGATGATAAATTTAGATCTAATTTGCATCAACTATTTGTTTAATTGATAAAGGTTCCTCTGCCTTAGAAATGTAGCAAGAGCCTTGCCAATTCTTGCTACTTTTTAAAGGCGGAAGCACCATGGCGAGCATAGCCAGCAGGGGACTCAAGCAATCCCCCACTGACCCCATGCTCCCACCTTGAGCTCCCTCCTGGGGCTCTTATACATTTCAAAAGCAGGGAGCTCAGGACCAGTGGGGGAATGCTTCAGTCCCCAGCTTGCCCCAGGCTCCCCGCAGGCCTTCTGCTGTTGAAATGTAGCAAGACTTTGCTCTTGCTACATTTCAAAGGTGAAAGCGCCGCCAGTTCCTTGCTGCACCCCTGCCTGCCCCTTCTCCCCATGGAGATGGTGCTGGGGGGAACTGGCTTCTAAGCTGGCTACCCCCCAGCACCGGATTTTGCTCCCCACCCTTGCTGCCTCTCTCTGATAGAAGCAGCAAGGAGGGGAAGCAACCAGTCAAATCACTAGTCGACTATCCGATAAGCATTTGCTTATCGGATAGTGGACTAGTTGCTTACATCCCTAATTCCATGTATGGATTCTCAGCAAAAAATAGTCTCGACTTCCTTGGCTAATTGAAAACCTTTATCCAAATTCTTCATTGTCAGTTACAGTTTTGGTGCCACTTGTACCTCCTCACTGTCCTCGTCACTAGTGATTCACTGAATTAGCTCCTGTAGCTCTTTTTTTTTGAGCTTGGTAATGTGGGACTCAAGTAACTCTATTTCTGTTGCTTGGAGTTCATCAAATCCTTCCCCTTCAACATCATGACGCAGCTCTGTGATTTCTCCACGTCATAATGCATTTTTGGGGAAGCCATCCACGAAAATTGTTCACTACCTTTTGTCACAAGGTTTTTCCAACCTCTCTTGATGGTGGAAGACTGTATTTAATCTGGAGACACTTATATTTTTAATACACTGTGCTGTGGTGTAGTCTGCCCAGCAGTAGTCACGGTTAAGCTTGGATCACTGTCCAGAACATCTAGAAGAAGGCAAAAGGTGCAGTGAGTGTAATAAACTTTAAAAATTTCAGTGACACCTTGGGCAAGAAGCTGGAGGAGCAATGTGGTGTTTGGAGGCAGAAAAAATTCTTCCACATTCGAATGTACAACCTGAAGGCTTGCAGAGTGGACCGGAGCATTATCCAGGACTTTAAATGCCAGGCTCTTTGATGCCAGCTAGCATTCTACTTCATGCACAAAATAATTAAAATACCAGCCTATAGGAAGATCCAACGTGACCATGCACACTTGATTAGACCTCCAAAATACTCGGAGCTGATATTTATGTTTGTCTTTGAGTGCATGGCGTTCTAAGGCTGTACCATAAAATCCCTTATTGCATTTCCACAGACGAGAACAGTCAGTCAATTTTTTGCAGCCTTGAGACCTGGAGTAGATTTCTCATCTTTTGAAAGAACCACTCTTTGGCATCCCTTTCCAAAAATAAGCCAGTCTCACTCATCTGTGTTAAAAACTTGCTGCAGCTTGTAATCTTTCTCCTCTATGAGCTTGGCCAGTTTGGGAGGAAACATTGCGGCTGCTTCAAGCTCTGCAGATTTAGCTTGACCAATTTGGCATTATGTAGTCCATATATCCTTTTGAAACTCTCAAACCATTCCTTGTTGACTATAAAAGATTCCTTGGCTATCCTGCTGTACCCAAAAGTTGATACAGCATCCTGTTTTAACTTATCATAGACTATCTTGTCTTTTTTCCCTTATTACTGGCCTATCCAGTGGAATGCTTTCTGGTTTTGGTCCTCAATCCATTCAGCACTTTCAGCCGTTAGGTTGCTTGTAGCAACACTTGCACCAGTTTTTGCATAATTTCTCTTCATTGTATGTACGGTTAACTCATTAAGGCCACACAAGCCCTATCCACAGATGATGAATCTTCACCCTTAGCAAGCCTATACAACGTTTCCACTTTAATATAGAAAGTTAACACTTTTTTTCTGCTTTTTCACGTGTGAGATGTTGCTTTTTGAGCCATTTTTTTTCCATTTCCTCTTTGAGCTCATAGGAAACACTTATTAAGAGCGATAAATAGCAGGTAAATGCAAGAGGACAACATGATGTTATAAAACAATATCCAATCACACACAGAGAGCAGTATGATGGAGACTAGCTAATTCTAGACACAGCTACCCATTCTCCAGATACTTAATGATGCCCTGTTCCCCTCCCCCCAGCCGCCTGCCTCTTTTTTTTTTCTCTTCCCCTCTCCTATTTATTTCCAGTTTTCATATCCCCTGCTCATAACTCAGGTCATCTGAAGAAGTGGGCTGTGCCCACAAAAGCTCATACCACCATCTACATGTTTTGTTAGTCTGTGAAGTGCTACCAGACCATTTATTAATTTATCATGCATAACTGAAACCATGCAAAAAACCCTACATTTGAATTACAGGTTTCTGTCATTGTATACATCTCAGCTTGTTGCATGAGTGCAAAAGTTGAAATTAGGCCTTGTCTATATTACAAGTTAATGGTGGCAAGGCATGGAGTGAATTCAGAGAGCTCATAGGCTTACCACACATAAGCTTTCTGCTGCTGCACAGTATAAATCTTGAGAGATTCAGCTTAATATACTGTGCATGTTTGTTAGGCTTTTACTGTGAAGTAGCAGCATCCACATTGTGATTTGATGCTTGGCAAGCTAGTGTGCTGTTGTTTCACACCTTGACTTGCCCACTGACTATTTGAATGGATAAGCACTTAGCTGAATACTTGGTATCACTATATCCTGTGCATTAAGGGTGTTAAGGACTAATTGACTATCCAATAAGCAAATGCTTATCAGATAGTTGACCCCCCTCCCCTGCCTCTATCAGATAGAGGCAGCAAAGGGTGGAGGGAAGAAGGGGTACTTCAAAGTGGCACCTCTGCACAGCTGAGCTGGGGATCAGCTGTGCGGGGCTGCCGCTTTGAAACCCCATGGCAGCATTTCAAAGGGGCAGCCACTGCACAGCTGATCCATGGCTCAGCTGTGTGGCGCTGCCCATTTAAAACGCTGAAGCTCCTTGGAGCCCCGGGTCAGCTGGGGAAATGCTGCTCGGAACTTGGGATCAGCTGTGGAATCCCCAGCTGATCCTGGGTTCCACTGAAATGCCATGCGGAGGTGGCATTTCAAAGGGGCAGCTGCCACACAACTGATCCCGGGCTCAGCTGTGCAGCGCTGCCCCTTTGAAATGCTGAGGTGGCGTTTTAAACAGGCAGCGCTGTGGAGCCTGGAGTCAGCTGGGGACTCCCCAGCTGATCCTGGACTCTGCACAGCATTTCAGCAGAACCTGGGATCAGCTGGGGAGTCCCCAGCTTACTCCGGGTTCTGGGGAGGTGCTGCACGGAACCTGGGGTCAGTTGGGGAGTCCCCCGCTGACCTCAGGTTCCATGGCTTTGAAATGCACAATAGCCCCCACTGGGGACTCTTGTACATTTCAAAGCAGGTACACCTGCATGCAGCCCAGAGTCAGCGGGACTTTCTCATGCAGCCCAGAGTCAGCAGGAGTTCCCATAGGGGTCTCTTGTACATTTCAGAGGAGGAATAAGGAGGTGCCTATCGACTGGTAAACTGCAATTCAGTTAACTGAAATTTAACATCCTTACTGTGCACAGTCAGTTGAACAGCTTCAGTAATTCCTGTTATGAAACGGTAGCTTTAACTTTTTTCTGCTATTTAACTTCTCTGTAGATGCTGTCAACATTTAGTGTAAATCAGCCCATCTCCACATGACTATAAATATTCTCATGAACTAGAGGCAGGTTGAAAATAAATCAAAATACTTTTTCAGCAAAAATTTAGTACTTTGTAAAACCTAGTACTTTAAAAACTATGATTCAGTTGTTTGGATTGGTTATATAGTGGTCAGCAAAAAAGAAAATAAAAAGTTTTTCTAATTTTAAAGACTTATAGAGGGACCCAATTCCAAATTCATTGTATAATATTTATTGCTCAGACATTTTACATAACTGCTCTTCTTAGTTTAAGACAGGGGTAGGCAATATTTTTTGACGGGAGGGGACACTCCAAGATTTTGGAAAGTGATCAAGGGCTGCTCTCTTCCATGATATTAATGGAGTAGACATAGGGTCTGGGATGAAGGTTGTTTGCAGAAGGGCGCTTGGAGTAAGGGATTGGGATACAGGAGGGAGATTAGAGTCTGGGAGGGAGTTTGGGTGAAGTAGATGGTTGTGACCTAAGGCAGGTGACTGGTGTGCAGGGGTTTGGGATGTAACCTAAGTTAGAAAGGAATTGTGATTTGAGGCATGAGATTGGGATGCCAGATCTTGGAGGGGGTATGGCTGCAGTGGGGGCGGGGCGCAGAGGGTTTGGGTATGTTGAGTGGGAGAGTAAAGGGTTGGGGTATGGAGGGGTTGGGGTGCCAGAGGCAGGTTGTGGCCAGGAGACTTACCAGCCAGCAGCCGTGCCAGCCTGCCTGCCTGCGTGCAGGGCTAAGGCTTGTAGAGCTTAAAACGTTTCCCAGCCAGCCTGCCTGCTTGCCTGGCCATGTGCTTCAGTGAATAATTGAGCTGAGGACAGGGGACGTGGTTCTTTTTGGCTGCCTGTTATTCAAACAAGCAGCTCCCATTAGCTGATTTCTGACCAGAAATCAGCCAATGGGATTGTGCTGGAGATTGGGGGCACCTTGTGAAGTTTCCTCCCTCCCCATCAGTTTTGAAACAGAGCCCAGCAGCTGTGTTTCTGTATGGTGCGTAGGGCTGTGGGGCAAGCAGGGAAGCCTGCCTGAGGTTCCTTGGTGCCTCCGCGGGCTGGAACTGGTGGCTTGGTGGGCCGGATCTGACACACAGGCCATATTTTGCTCAGACCTGTTTTAAGATGAAAAGATATTCAGGTGGTAATATACATTTTATAACTATAGCTATTTATCGCTCTTTGTTTTTAATTTCAGTGCTAGTCCAGAGGAATATAATACTGTTGTGCAAAAACCGAGACAAATTCTTTGCCAGTTCATTGACAGAATACTTACAGATGTAGATGTTGGTAAGTAAAGCGGGTTTTTAGTGGCATATCCTTTTCTTTCAAATATAGTAGAACCCAATAGAACCCTTTTAATCTGCATTTTGTACATTCTCATCAAAAACTTCTCATAGACTTCCTCTCATTTCAACACAGATTTAGTAATACAATAAGGTTTTGTGTTGCTTATTTATAAAATATATAACAAAGTACTTATTAACATAATATAAAAAGTATATTTAAACCTAAACTATAATTGTCAGAATAAATGATGCATTACAAATAAAGGTTTCTGCATTGTAAAATGTAGTTTTGAAGTCGAAATCCTGCAAATCCTGACTTGTGGATCCTACCAAATTCATGGTCCATTTTAGTCAATTTCATGGTTAGAGGGTTTTAAAATTGGTCAGTTTCATAATTTCAGATGTTTACATCTGAAATGTCATGGTGTTGTAACTGTGGAAGTCGTGATCCAAAATGAGATTGTGGAGGGTTGCAAAGTTGTTGTGGAGTTGTTCCCAAGATTGCCACCTCACTTCTATGCTGCTGAGGCTGCAGCCTTTATATTTCCTGTACTTATAGGAGGTTTCCACAGAAGGATGTGGATAGGAGCTCCCCCCAGCTGCTAGGAGCACCCACCCAGGGGCTCCTGTCTGCTGGTCTAGGCCACTGACAGATTAAGTCAAGGTCCCCAGTCAGTTTGGGGGCTCCCGGAGAAATCGGTGACCCAGTGCCAGAAGACACCCCAGGGTGGATGCCCTAACTGGGTTATCCCAAATCTCAGCAAGAGAGGAAGACACTCTGATTACAGCTGCCCAGAGCCTCAGATGCAACCCCATGGCTGAAGCCTTGATCCCAGGCAGTCTTGAGCCTGGATTGCCTCAGCCTTGGGTAAGGGGTAGCAGGAACACAAATTCTTAGCCCTGGCCAGAGCCACTGGGGAAAGAAGCCCAGAATGTGTCATGGGTCATGGCTGGAGTGGCTACAGTGGGACAGAAGCCCTAGTTCTTGGTTGGACTGTTGTGGTGTCCCCTGAACTCCAGCTGTAGCAACAAATAACAAAAGTCCAAAGCCTGGGCCCCCTTGGATAGGGGTGGGGGAGAAGCCCATCCCCAAACCCTAGTTGGAGCTAGGATGCCTCATCTGCAGCCGACAGGAGCAAAAGCCCCTAGCTCCAGGAGCTGCCAGGAGAGGAAGCCCCAAGCTTGGTGCCCCGAGCTGTGGCACGAGATGCCAGGTGGGACGTAGAGGACAAGAGCCTGGGTTGCTCTAGCTGTAAACAATGGGAGCAGACGCCCCCAGCCCAGCAGGAGCCTCTGGAGGGAAAGCCCCAAGCTTGGTGCCCAAAGGTGTTTGGAGCTGGAGACAACTGTCGCTTCCCAGTATGTCCAGACTAGCATCTAGAAGCCCTGGATTAGCACCTAGGAGCTCCCAACAAAAAGGGAGAGCAGATTTCACAGGGAAAGGCTGATTTCATGGTCTGTGATATGTTCTTTACAGCTGTTATGTTTGTAGGGCCCTACAGATCATGAATACTCACATAAAAAGGATTTGCAGGATTGAGTTCGTATGTGGATATTTGTAGTTTAGTTTTTAATTTTAGAATGCTGTTATCTGTATTATTTTAATATTAATTCATAGTAGGGCTGCTACTTTTATTCAAAGGGTAGGAATAAATGGTATATTTTCAGAATGGAGAGGGGTAACTAGTGGTGTCCCCCAATGGTCAGTCCTGAGACCAATCCTTTTCAACTTATTCATAAATAATCTGGAGAAAGAGGTAAGCAGTAAGGTGGTAAAGTTTGCGAATGATACAAAACTGTTTAGGATAGTCAAGACAGAAGCAGACTGTGAGGGACTCCAAAAAGATCTCACCAAACTGAGCGATTGGGCAGCAAAATGGCAAATGAAATTTAATGTGCATTACTTTACACTTATCCACATCGGGAAAAATAACCCCAACTATACGTACAGTATGAAGAGGGCTAATTTGGCTACGACAAATCAAGAAAGAGATCTTGGAGTTATTGTGGACAGTTCTCTGAAAACTTCCACACAGTGTGCAGTGGCGGTCAAAAAGGCAAATAAGATGCTAGGAATTATTAAGAAAGGGGGATAGAAAATAAGACACAGAATATGTTACTGCCCCTATATAAAACTATGGTACGCCCACATCTTGAATACTGTGTACAGATGTGGTCTCCTCACCTCAAAAAAGATATTTTGGCCTTGGAAAGGGTTCAGAAAAGGGCAACTAAAAAGATTAGGGGTTTGGAACAGGTCCCATATGAGGAGAGGTTAAAGAGA
Organism: Pelodiscus sinensis; assembly: GCF_049634645.1. Lineage (NCBI taxonomy): Eukaryota > Metazoa > Chordata > Testudines > Trionychidae > Pelodiscus > Pelodiscus sinensis. The sequence goes on along the minus strand of NC_134720.1, from coordinate 21,481,247 downwards.
CTGGGACTTTTCAGTTTAGAAAAGAGGAGACTGAGGGGGGATATGATAAAGGTATATAAAATCATGAGTGGTGTGGAGAGGGTGGATAAAGAAAAGTTATTTATTGGTTCCCATAATAGAAGAACTAGAGGACACCAAATAAAATTAATGGGTAGCAGGTTTAAAACGAATAAAAGAAAGTTCTTCTTCACACAGCGTGTAGTCAACCTGTAGAACTCCTTGCCAGAGGAGGCTGTGAAGGCTAGGACTATAACAGAGTTTAGAGAGAAGCTAGATAATTTCCTGGAGGGTAGGTCCATAAAAGGCTATTAGCCAGAGGATAGAATTGGTGTCCCTGGCCTCTGTTTGTCAGAGGCTGGAGAGGGATGGCAGGAGACAAATCACTTGATCATTGTCTTCGGTCCACCCTCTCTGGGGCACCTGGTGCTGGCCACTGTCGGCAGACAGGCTACTGGGCTAGATGGACCTTTGGTCTGACCCAGTACGGCCATTCTTAGATTCTTATGTTCTTACTTATTAGTGTGAATTAACAGAATATCAGGGAAACAATCTCATCCAGTAATTTAGAAATGGCTCTTTGCTTAATAAACTGGTTTGGTATTTCTTGAGGCACATGAGGTGATTGAGGTCTTTTATTGTATCTCCCTATTTTTTTATTAATACTTAAAAAAAAAATCTGCTCTGAATGTTGCTTCTGAATACATGGAAATTATCACATAAATCCTTTGCAAAAGCGACCAGGAGTCCTGTGGCATCTTATAGACTAACAGATATATTGGAGCATAAGCTTTCGTGGGCAAAGACCCTCTTCGTCAGATGCATGTGACGAAGTGGGTCTTTGCCCACGAAAGCTTATGCTCCAATACACCTGTTAGTCTATAAGGTGCCACAGGTGCAGATCCAGACTAACACGGCTACCCCTCTGATATATAAATCTTTTGGTAACTTAATTGCTGTCTGATCCAAGAATATAGTGTAAATAACTTCTCTCCTGTTTTTTTTTCTATAAATTATGAGGCTTTATAAAAATCTGAACTGGTGTAATGATGGTGTTAGAGCAGGGGTTTCAGACTTGTGGCCTGCAGGCAATCCCTGTCCAGAACAGTTGTGCAATCTGGCCAGGAGTCCTGGTTGGTGGGCGCTCTGTTCCCATCTACCCAAACCCCGCCACTTCCTGTCATTGTCCCGCCCTGCCCTCCCATGGCACCCTGGCATGGGACGTAGCCTCAGGGATCACTAGAAGGGAGAGGGCCTGGCATGGAGGGGCAGCACTGGTCGGGTGTCCCTGCACTTCCTCATTCTGCAAGGCTCCGCTGCTGCCACGCCAGGTCTCCCCCTCCACCCTGTTAATCCCTCAAGGGATGGAGTGTTATGGTAGTGGGAGGGTAGGATGATGTGGGATTGGGGGAAGGGAATGGACAACCCCGGTCCACTGGGATTCCCAGGCTGGATTACACGATTGCTCTCGCTGGAGATAGCCTGTGGACCTTGAATATAAGATTTGTGGGCTAGAGTTTTTTGGTTGATTGTGCAAGAAAACTATGGGATAATCTAGGATTTCATACTTATTTCATTACATATATTAGATACAACAGGCTGTGAGGGTGGCGAGAGGTGCCTGACATTTCTTTCATTTTTGGAATAATTTTTACCATGTTTTCTACTTGGATTTCTTTAACTTTCCTCCTGGTGGGGTTGGGGAAAACAGCAGATCTTCATTTAAGATAAATACATTGTTTATATATATGAATTTTTCATATATGTTAATGTGACATTCTGTAGATTACAGTATTTACAGTTGAGAAAATGTATATTGTGAGCATATAATAATGATATATTCTCTTGATTTATAACTACACAAAATCCATATTGTGTTGCATGACAGTAGTTTCCATAGTGCAGGGATTCTTAAACTTCATTGAACTATAACCCACTTCTGACAATGAAAATTATTATACAACCTTAGGAGGGAATAGGGTACAGAGCCTGTGCATTCCTGACCACTGCTGCCCCAGTTGCCGGGACCAAAGCCCAAGCCCCACTGCTTCTGGTGGCAGGTGGGGCAAGTCAAAGGACTGCAACCCCATCTAAGGACCTGCCACCCTGGGCTGAAACTCAAATGTTTCCACTTCAGCCCTGGACAGTGGGGCTCAGTCTTTAGGTTTGGTCCTAGGCCCCAGCAAGTTTAAGTCAGCCTTGGTGACCCCATTAAAACAGAGTTGCAACCCACTTTGTGTCCTGACCCACAGTTTGAGAACCCCTGCCATAATGGAAATGTTTTCTTTCCTTTAAGTTTGAAGTTACTAAGGTGCAGTTGTAATGTGAATATTTATCTTCTTTTCAGTTGCTTTGGAACTTGTCAAGAAAACTGATTCTCAGCCAAGTTCTGTGATGCTTCTTGATTTTATTCAACACATCATGAAATCTTCCCCCCTTATGTTTGTAAATGTGAGTGAAAATCATCAGGAAACTGAGTGTAGTTGCATTGGTGAGTTTGCTGATACACTTTGGGTGAATTTAAGCATGTAAATAACCTATTAAATTTCAATACAGTATTATACCCAGAAGATAACACAAAAATCTGCTTTCCAATTTTTGCTCTTTCACAGGTTTGTTTTGCATGTTGTAAATTAAACAGATATTTGATAGCTTATTATAACTGTCAGGGCTCGACAAATCCGCTTATCTACTCGCTCGTGGCGAGTAGATTTCAGCCGGTCGCCCCGTTCACCGGCGGTGTGCACATGCACAGTGTGGGGCTGGCGAGTGGTTTTTGCCGCAGTTTATCGAGCCCTGATAACTATGTGATGCATTTGAATTCTGCACATATGGCTTGAATAACACATATCCAAAGCCAGAATTTGACCCTCTTATTCATCCCTGTTGTTTGTCCATAGAAACACTGGTCAGCTCCTATCTGGGAGTGTTAATTTTCTGTGTTTTGATAAGCACACTAAGAGGTGGCATGCCAAAGAGACAGAAGAAGAATCTTTAGCTGTTGGGAGCATATATTGAGTAGGGACGTAAACGTGTATCCAAGTACACAGTTAACCGATGAGCCTGGGCTCTTTGGTTAACCCTCTTGGTTACACACAACTTTCAGCTCCCTTCCCCCACTGCCTCTGTATCAGAAGCAGTGGTGGGGGAGAGACAGGAGCCAGTACACATGGGGAGTCAGCTTTTAAGTTGGTTCCCTGCATGTGCCAGCACCTCCAAAGCTGCCTGCCCTCCTTCCCACACAGAGACAGCAGCACAGGGTGTGTGAGGGGAAATGAGAGCTGGTGCTCGCAGGAAGCCAGTGCTCCCACCTTCCTCCTATGTAAAATTTCAGCGGGTACATGTTTACACAAATAAATACATTTTAACAACCTTAGTATTGAGGCAGATGTCTTGGCCCAAAATCAGTTCTTGCAGTTGTGATTCAGTTTCTCTTTCTGAATCCTTCTCAGAGAAAGCCCCATTCCTGGAAGAAAAAGAGACCGTATGTGGTTACAACAGAGCTTAAGGGATGGAAATTTTCTTACATGAAATCAAGAACAGCTCTGTGTTGCAGGGCAGGCTAGTTGCTGAAAACTGGTGGGCTGTCAGGGTAATGAGCTACATGCCTAAGAAGCAGGGACCACTTAGAGTAGCCATAGTGAAGGAAAGAACCTGTTGGAATAGGCTATTGGCCATGGGCTTTGTCGTGAGATGGATGTTTTGGACAAGTGTCCTTGTTATTCTGGCCTTTCCTGTCTATAATTTACTGTTGCCAGTTATACTCATATCATCGTTGGTAGGGTGTGAGGATTAGGTATAGTAGTTAGTGAAACATTATTTTAATAGGTGTCTCTAAATGGTAAATGTTTTAGCATAAGCTTTGTAGGGTTGTCAACTCTCTCAGACAATGTTGCTGCAAATGGCACCCAATCGGTAAAACTGGCAACACTCCATATGAATCACAAAAATTCCTTTCTTTGTGTTTCTTTTTCCACTTAGAATTTAGTAATTGGATTATAACAAGGCTTCTACGAATTGCTGCAGCTCCAAACTGTCACACATTACACAAGAATATTTGTGATGTTATCTGCTCTCTCCTGTTTCTTTTTAAAGCGAAAAGCTACACTGTTTTTGAAGTGCTGACAAAAGATATACTGCAACTTTTCCAAGATCTGATTTTTTTGCATGAAAGAAATATACAGCGACAACCTCAGAAGAACTTGGTAGTCTGGCCAGTGGTGGTAAACAGGTTTTTAAGTAAGACAAATGAAAATCTAGGTTATTTAAGCTCAGCCACATTACAGTTGATGGACATGCATGATGTGGAATACTTGGAAATTACATTAATGACTATTCTGATTGACATTGTTTCTGATGTGTTTTTTGCGAGAGAGGACCTTATTCTGTGGGGGATAGGCTGTTCCCTGTTGGAGTATGGTAGACCAAAAAATAAAGTTTTAGCCTTGAATCTTTTAATAAAATTGATCCAGTTAGGAGGGCCTCCAGAACAGCCTGCCAGCATTTTCTTCACAGTCTTTTTTGGAATCTTACAGTCACTACTTGAAATGGATGTTGGAAAATTAGAACTCTTTGGAGAACCACTGTTACTCTTGGTGAGGACGTTATTTCCTTTTGAAGCAGATTCTTATGTAAATATTGAATCTGTCTACTTAAATATGCTGTTAGAGAAACTTCGAGTTCTCTTTGCAGCTGATGTGCTTAGACTTCTTCAGTCGGACAAGTTGAAAGCTGCTTTGTGTCACATACTTCAATACTTTCTGAAGTTTGTTCCAGCTGGATATGAATCTGCTTTACAAGTAAGAAAGGCCCATATCTGTGCCATATGTGGAATTTTTGTTGATACATTTGGAAGTCAAGAAGAACAAGAGGTAGGTTAATCTGAAAAAAAATATTGTTTTTCTCATCCATCTATGTAAAAAAGAATACCTAGAAATGCTTTATGGTAGATTATTGGGTTACAGTTAAAGCATGTCCTTCCTTCTGTGTCTGTAATTACATTCTACACATAATGTCTAGATTCAGGCCCTGGTTCTGCAATATGATGTGTGTAGGTCAGGGCTGGGCAATAATTTGTGAAGAGGGACCACTTCACAAATTTGTGAATTACTTGTGTGTATTACTTGAAGTATAAATTTGTGAAGTGGTCCTGGGTTGCCTGGAAGGGGCAGGACCATGAAACTTCCCATGTTCCCCTGCCCACAGACCCTGATTGGCCTGGAGTTGGGGGAGTGGATGAAATCTTTTGTCCCCCACCTACTCTTGAAGGGGCTCATAGCGCCTAGAAGAACTGCCAGCTATTTAAAACAGCTGACAGTTTCCTCTGGTGCCATGCGCCCCTGGCTGGGGGGAAGAGACTTCACATGCCCCCACTTCCCCAGGTCTCAATTGGCCTGGGCGCAGGGGAGCGGTGGACGGCTGCAGGCCAGATCAATTGGCTTGGCAGGCTGGATCCAGCCTGCAGAGGCAGTCTTGCCCACCCCAGGTGTAGGTGAACCTTTATGCTTGCCTGGAGCTGCATGAAGCCAGTAGAACTCCATGCAGGTAGCATCTTGCCCGCACACATCATAATGTAGAGCTGAGGTTCAAGGTTGTCCCTGCCCTGAAGAATGTACAATGTACCTCTACTTCTATTTTAAAGTACATATCCCATTTTTGGAGTTCTATTAAAAAAAATAGGTTGCTTTTAATGAATGCAGATTGGCCATCTTTACTTACATGCAAAAGATTAAGAATTAGATAATGTTTCTTCCAGCCAAGATGCTATTGATGTGTTTGTATGGTGGCTGTGGAAATCTTATGGAACTTATTAAAAAATTCTTTTAACAATTTGGGAGAGGCTACAGATGTGAATGTGGTTGAAAAGCTTATTATAGGGCAGGAGAAGAGTGTATTGGAGCAAATTACAATTTCATAAAATACTGGTAAAATTAGCTGACTAGATAAAGACCTCCTCAATAGTTAGTATGAGCACTATGGCCAGCAAGCAGGAAACCCATGCTGAATTTTCTAGACCTTTCTGCAGTTTGGTTTCTAAACCTAACTAAAGTACAAAAAAAAAGTGGTAGGGAAGTAACATGTTTGCCTGATGTTTATTGTATAGGTAAAATAAGGAAATAAAATGGACTGAATGGATAATCCTAACTGACTAAATAATGTGAATGAAAGAGAACTAGCAATATCAATCCTCTCTCAGAACATAGTACAGAAAGCTGCATTGAGATATGAAAGCTTTTGACACATAACTGAGAGACCCGTAAGCACTTATTCACATAAGTAATTCTGTGTGGTTTTAGAGTTCAGTGGGATTACTCCCCAAAAGTAGATATTCCATGTGCATAATGTTTGTGGAATCATATTCTTATAAAATATTTTTTCCATTTTCTGGAGCTGACAATGTTGTGAAACATTTTTCCTTTGCTATGCATGAAATATTGCCACGATCCTATCTGACTTGACAAAACAAAAATCAGCTTACATAATACTGCTTTTGTGTGTTTCATATTTGGTTTTTTGTAGTATCTGGTGAGTCCACTTTATGCAGCATTAAAAACAGAAGGGCTGGAAATCATTCAGGAACTTCAGTGTCGGAACCAGCTGGACACTTCTGATACAGATGGATGGAGCAGCAGTAGTGATGAAATTCCAGAAAAAAGGCAACGACTAAGTCTGTCAATGAAACATCCAAAGAAATCACCTGTGCCAGCAGTGTATGATATTTATTCAGTAATTATTTTTATAGCATTTTGGCTAGATCTTGCCCGTTAACTGGATGGTGAATTAGATACATTCAAGATATTTCTTTTCAGCATTCCACAGCATTCCTGCATTGCATCTATTTTTTAAATTTTATTTTTCAAAGTATAAATGTGCAGAGATCATTTTGTGGATTAAATAATTATTTGCCAAATTTAATTTAAAGTAAAAAAGGGATATCTTTTGTTGCTCGGTACATAAAACCAAACAATTTTTTGTATAGCTATAAATTAAAATAGCAAAACAGAGAGTGTATAATACTTTAAATTGTCTGTTTTGCAGTCTTTATGTGAGCTTGTATGTGCCATACACAACATATAACCCAGTCATATTTGTCTGGAGTCTCAAATACTCCATGATAATATACTAGAGGATTTACCTGTTGTTATCCAGGTGCTTGTGGGGACTCGGGGTAGGGGCTAGGAGGTGCAGGACTCAGGCAGAGGGTAGGAGATACAGTGCAGGGGACTTAGGGCAAGGTGTGAGAGATGTGGCAGGGCCAAGGGCTGAAGGCAGGAGTTAAGAGGGCTCAGGGAAGGAGGAGATTTAAGGGGGCTCAGTAGAGGGCTGGGAGGTGGAAGGTCGTACTGGGACAAGCTGTGGTGAAACTTCTCCAGCTGCAGCTTCTGAGGGGTCAGGACTGCATTGGTGACCCCTCCCAATTGGATCCTGAGAGTGCAGGGCTGGACTGTCTGACACCGAACCCTGGGAGCAGGGGCTGGTGGCTCCTCCTGGGGACCTGTGCTGCTCTTCCCAAACCCTCCCTAGATAGTGGCTCCTGGCGGAGGGGCCGCCTAGGTCCCGTGACTGACCAGCGTGCCAGCTCCCCTCCCCTGGTGGCTCCTTATGGGAAGTGGGGCTGGGCAGCCTGGCCCACCTGCCCTCTACTCGTTGGGAGGTTGAAGCTGGGCTGCCTGGCCCCATTCCCTTGGCCTCTACTTGTAGGGGTGGGGAGGCCTGGGCTGGGCTGTCCACTCCCTGCTAGCCTCTACTCTGTGTGGGACAGGGTGGGGCTGGGCTGCAGTTCCCACCCCCTTCCACCATTTGCGGCAGGGAGAGGGACCTGAGGCAGGGCCTTGCTTCCTGGCCTCCCTGCCTCTTAGCTTGTACTGGCAAGGGCTGGGGCTGGGCTGCAGTTTTTGGTCTGCCACACCACCGGTCTCTACTCACAGTGGGGGCAAGCCTAGCTCACAGTTCCCAGTCCTCCCGTCCCCCAAGCATCTGGGCTGGCCATGTTTTCTGCCCCTCCCCCAACATCTCCAGGCAGGGGACCAGGGCTGCATTGCCTGGCTTCTGGGGTGGTCCTGCGGGGGAGGGGGCTGCAACGCAGGGCTGGTGGCCAGGAGGGCTCCGCCTCCATTCAGCATTGCGACCAAGTGCTGTGGGGAGGGGTTTGGGGCAAGGGGACCGCTTACCTGGTTCGATGTCAGGCAGGATGAGGAGCTCAGGCCGCAGCTGGCCACTGTCTTGCTGGAGTGGGCATCTCCCTGTGGTCACTGCAGTATATCTCTTCCCTGCTCTTACTACTCCCTAGGGGCACTCAGCAGTATTGTTATCCTCCAGTCTGTCCCCTCCCTTACCATATTATGGAAAACAATCCCATTCTAGGCACATTTTCCTGGCACAACAAACCTTGACCTTGCTTTAAGTTAGGATAAGAGGAACCTGCATACTAAATGTGGTGGTCCTAGCTCTTATTGTTTAGGAGAAGTTCTTGAACAAACCGACTCATAGATGGACAGACAGACTGATATACCTTTCTGAAATTATATATATGAATAATTCACATGTATTTCATTTTTATTTTAATACTAGCCAATTAGTCCGTCATAAGACGGGATTTTCAGGTCTCTCCTCCACGTCGGTCTTCTCTCCTGAGCCTCCGGTCTCTCGCTCCATCTCTCTCTCTCTCTCTCTCCTCCTATTGCCTCCCTCCCCCCCCCCCGCTTTCCTCCGCCTTTTGCCTCTCTCTTTCTCTTCTCCCCCTTCTGCCTCTCACTCTCCCTTTCTCTTTTCCTTCTCCTGCCTCTCACTCTCTCTCCACTCCGTCTCTCTTTCTCTTCTCCCCCTCCTGCTTCTCACTCTCCGCTCTCCTCTGTCTCTGTTGGGGATGCGTGCTCATCCATGCCTCGTCTCCTGGGCGTGTAAGTCACCGTCCCACTCCCCTTTGCCTCCCGCCGAGGAGCTCAGTTGACTTTTGCGCCTCTCAGCCGGGCTGCGGCGCAGGAGCAAGTGGTGCAAACAGCCTCTCTTTCTCTTCTCCTCCTACTGCCTCGCCCTCTCTCTCTCTCTCTCTCTCTCTCTCTCTCAGCTCTCATCCGCCTCCTGCCTCTCTCTCTCTTTCTCTTCTCCCCCTCCCGCCTCTCACTCTGTGTTTCTCTTCTCCTCCTGCTGCGTCTCTCTGACTCTCGCTGTCCTCCGCCTCCTCCATTCTCCTCTCTTGTCTCCTCCACGTACTCTGTGTCTGCTCCTCTTTCCTCCTTTTGAATCCGGCGCCCTTTCCTGACGTCAGAGACGCACGCTTGTCCAGGCCCCCCCCCCGCCTCCTGGCTGTTCCCTCTGGGCAGCGCTGTTGCCTCCCGCCATGGCGCTCGGCTGACTTCTGTGCCCGTGCTGTGTGGGGAGCGCGGACCCCAAACAGCCGTTTGTGCTGCTTGCTCCCGCGTGGCAGCTTGGCTGAGCAGCGCAGAAGTCAGCCGAGCACCACGGCAGGAGGCAACAGCGCTGCCCAGAGGGAACAGCCAGTGTTACAGAGTCACAGACATTGGGCTACTATATATATGATACTTAAGTAGGTATTCATAATTTAAAAAATACAGTTTTGTTCCTATCTAAATGTATGCATTATTTGTATAATTGAATGACTGTTTTAGATCCTGATTTTGTTATTAATGATCTAAAGAGACCACCAAAAATGTATCCCATCTAAGGAGGAACATTAACGCACTCCATTATTCTGTTCTCTCAGGGTATATCTACACTAGCCCCCTAGTACGAACTAGGGAGGCTAATGTAGGTATTCGAAGTTGCATATGAAGCCCGGGATTTAAATATCGCGGGTTTTATTTGCATCTTCCCGTCCGGGCGACGTTTTTAGATCCGCCTAGTCCGAACTAACTGCCCGCGGCTACATGCGGCAGTCAAACCTTAACTCGAACTAAGTCCTTAGTTTGAGTTAACTGTTACACCTCATGGAATGAGTGTAACAGTTAACTCGAACTAAGTCCTTGGTTTGACTGCCGCGTGTAGCCACGGGCAGTTAGTTCGGGCTAGGGGGATTTAAAAATGCGCCTGGACGGGAAGATGCAAATAAAGCCCGGGATATTTAAATCCTGGGCTTCATTTGCAACTTCAAATGCCTACATTAGCCTCCCTAGTTCGATCTAGGGGGCTAGTGTAGACATACCCTCAGTTACTTACATCTTTGATCCATGATAACCCTTTAAAAAGGTGATTGTATCTTCTACGGCTGACGTTGACTTTTTCAAAATAATTAACTAAACCTTTATTTCTCATGAATGCATATTAATGAATACTTCTGAAGTTGATATTTTGTTCTCTCAAAATATAAGAATTAAATGTCATTTTTTTTACAACTACATTTTTGCATTCAAAACTGGCTAGTTTGAGCATTGTTTACTTGGAATTATATGTTGCTGAACAAATACTTTTAAAAACTAAAAATAATGTGGTTAATTACAGGCTTAGTCCCATGAACATGAAAACAAAGAGTACGTTGTGGAATGCAATAAACAAAAAAGCTGCCTCCTTATTATTTCTTCTGGAGCAAGATGCTCTGAAAGCAGACATTCTTCAGACTGTAGAAGGGGTCGCAGCAATACTACGACTAGCTGCCTTGTGTACAGTTCATTGGTCTGAAAATTATAAGAGGTAACAGTTTCAAGTTGACACCTATTGGTGTCTTGTAAATATGGAATTACTCCTTTGTGAACTTGTGTTAAAGAAATAAGATTACCTGTGTATTTGTCATGCAACTGCAGGAAAACTGCATTTTGAATAGCTGTATTTTCATAGATAAGACTTTTGGTTATATTTTAGGAAAAAGTGGTAACATTATGACGATCACATGATTTCTAAATCTTTTCCTTCGCAGCCTGGATCATAAAGCTGCTCATATGTGTAGTGTAAGCAGTCATAAACGTAATGCTGCTTGGTCTTCCAATTCTGAGGTGAATGTACAGCTGAGCTGGATTTCTTCTGACTTTGTCATGAGGGTAATCACTGCCTGCAGGAGCCTTTTGGAGTCTGCTGCTCAGATTGCTAACATGGAGCCAGTGATTGACAGAATAGTGAAAATCTTTGATGCTTTATTTTATATGCAAGGTGAGAAGTTGTTGAAATTAAAAGCTCTTTCTTGAATTCTGATACTTTGTAAGCTTATAACTGCAGAGAGAAGTTGGTTTATTGTGATGAATTAATTTATTAAGGTCTGGAGTTTGTGCTTGAACTTAATGCTCCACTTTTCATTGTACACAATAGGAATACAGGTTGCAATAAAGGCCGTCCCATGAGCTGGAAGTTGGCAGGGAGATTTTTCTTTGTGCAACCACCTTGAAAACGAGTAAACTGTATTTTCTTTTTCATTCATGTGTGCTTCTGTTTTTTCTGTTCTTCTTCGAACAGAACCAGTGTGTGGACAGTGAATATGCCTAAAAATGAATTTTGTAGATTTTACTTTTTGCATAACTTTACAATGTTTTGCTCTAATACATCATTGCTTCACTATTTCAATTCTAAAATGCAGAATTCTGATATATGGGTGGATTGTTACTGTATTTCTTTATAGGAAAATAAAATGTATTCTATGTAGCTAAATAAGAAAGTATATTCACATTCATTTTATAAACCACATAGATTAACAAATATGATTTTATGTGGATTTTCTCTAGTAAAAAGCCATCTCAATGATCAGACTCTTGAAAATTTATGTGGAATGTTATCTCTACCATGGATTTACAGCCATTCTGATGACTCTTCTTTCAAGCTGTCTCCTTTCAGCTCTGACCTTCTAGGTCTGAGTCAACAGGTTGCAAATAGTTTCTGTAAGTATTGATACTATATTAGAGTTTTTCTACGATTGCACATTCGTGTATTTATTATATGGCATATACATTGAGGTTCATTTAATATGTGCTCTATAAACCCATTTGTTAGTGACAAACAGAAAGATTACTTTGGTATGTGCTAGGTCTTACCTATCAATTTATGTTCAAAATACTAAATTTTAATAAATATTCTAGTGTGTAATCTTCTGAATTTGAACTGATGTATTGTTGTTTCCCTGAATATCCAGTTAGCCTGATTCAATAGAGAACAATGAATTGGCCAACCAAATCCTCAAATCTGTATCTCCTTCCAAGAGGAGGTATTTACAGTGCCAGAAAGCTAGCTGGTTCCTTATGATTTATAACAAGTGGGGAACGTATAGCCTTCAGCTTGACAGTATATTTTCTTTCCGCTAGTTTGTCTTGTTCTTTCTACCCTATTGGCAACAGAAAAGAACGAAATAGTATTCAAAGCCCTTTGTAACGTTAATTTTTTGTTTTGTTTATTTTTTCTCCCCCTCAGCACCTCAAACTCAGTCACATTGTGTATTCCTTCTGTCTCTGTTCCCAAAAAACGTTTGTCTGGAGTGGAGAAAATGTGTTTACCATTGCGCACTACAGAGTTCTCATGAAGTCATCCGAGCTAGTGGTGTTAAAGGATTCCCTATCCTCCTGCATCAATTAAGTGTGAAATCCTTCAGCATAATTCCCAAAAGTCTCTTGTATGTATTAGTGCTGCTTTCATCTTTCTGATTACATGGTTGAAAAAGAAAATTACTACAGAATGTTAGTGTTGGTGGATTGTTATTTTATTATTTATTTACACAATCGAAAATCTACTAGGAGTCTCTCAGAACATATGAAAGAAATAGTCTTTGCCTGTAGATCTTAGTCTAGATCAGGCCTGGGTAAAGTACCCTTCATGGGTTGGATCCAGCCTGCGAAGCCGCCAGATCCAGCCCACGGATGCAGTGGGGGGAGCCTCAGAGACTCTTTGCCTGCCCCCCACATGCTGCTGAGAAAAGCAGCTGTTGTGAACTTGTAGGGCTCTGTTTTAACAGCTGTGAGCCTAGGGGAAGGAGGAGTGGCTGTGGGCACTGCCCCCGCCCTCAGCATAATCCTATTGGCCAGTTTCCAGCCAATGGGAGTTGTCTGTTGTCAATCGGCAGCTTGTGAAGCAGCCTCCCCCTCTCCCTCAGGCTCCTAGCTGTTCAAAAGCCACATGGCCCCTGCACCCAACTTGGGGACAGGGCAAGTAGGAAGTTTGCTTGGGAAGGCTGCTGGATGGGAGTCAAGCAGATAAGTCTCCCGGTCAAAGCCTGCCTATGGCACCCCAACTCTTTGCCCCGCTACCACATACAACCTAAAACCTCTGCCCCATATCTCCTCCCAGATCCTGCATGCCAATCCCCTGCCCCATGTCACAATACAAATCCTCTGCCCCCCTCCTGTACCCCAATCCCCTACTCCAGGTCACAACCGAAACCCCTGCAACCCAGTCTCCTGCCCCAAGTCACAACTCCTTCCTACGCTAGGTCACAGGCCAAACCCCTCCACCCTCTTCTGCACCATAGTCCCCTTCCCCAGGTCACAACCCAAACCCCTGAACCCTAGTCCCCTAACCCAGTCACAACTGCTTCCTTCACTCAAACTCCCTCCCAGACCCCACACCCTCTCCTGCACCTCAGTCCCTTAATGCAAGCTCCCTTCTTCACTCAACCTCCATCCCAGAGCCTGCACCTCCTCCTTTAGTATGGGAGAGTGCGGCCCTTGGCTACTTTCCAGATTCTTGAAGTAGCCTTCCATGAAAAATTATTGCCCACTCCTAATCTAGATACATAAAAACAAAGATAGGGAAGGGGATCATTGTGCAACAAAATGTGAAAGAAGTTATGCTTGTGCTTCAACTTTTTATACATGTAAGTGGGGGAATGGCCCTGCTATTGTGGGGAACTTTCCTGGCTTCTCTACTACCCCGGTGAAATGGACCAGGGAAAGGATCTGAGTCCCCACTGCCACTTCTTTTACCCAAAGGCCTCCCTGACCCTGAGGTCTCCCCTTCCACTCTCCTGAGTAGCAGAATCCACGAAATTTCAACAAGGCTGGGCCCAGGTTTTCTGGGGTTTAATTCCTGACCTTGTAGTCACTTAGGGCAGGGGCTAAGGTGTCCCCACTCCTGGGTGCTCTCTTTACACTGGATACTTTCCTGACCCACTGATTATTACATACGGTTCAAAGCTAATACAATTTATTAAACAGAAACTGATTAAAAAGAAAAGAATAAGGAAAAAATGAGAATGGTTAAAAGAGAACACGCAGACCCGCTCTGTGGCACGGGGACATCACAAACAGCAGTCTGCGGAGTGTAAGGACAGTTCACAGTCTGTTCCTCAGAAGTCCCAGAGCTCTTTCTCAGGCCCTAGCTGTGCTGCAAGGGGTGGGGGCTGCAGGTTGGACATGCTTGCTCTGGCAGTGACCACACGACTTCAGGCTCTAGGTGGCAGGACCCTTCTTTCAGTTGGAGTTACAGTCCCTCTCCAAGTCTGGCCTTCAAGGTCTCTTGGCTGGTGGCGTCTCCCTGCCCAGAGCCTCTCTCCTCCTCCACTCCACTTTTTGCTGGTTCAGCTGCTCACCACACCCAGCTGCAGATTATGCTACTTTGCCAGCCTCCAGCTCTTTGCATTGCTTCTCTGACTCCTTTGGCTCTGGTCACTTCAGGTCTGCTTCTTAGCACAGGATCTGTGCTCTTTGGGCTATATGGGCCTCTGGCACTGTCACTGCAGGTCTGCTTCTTAGCACAGCTTGAACCCCTTGCTGCTCTTCTTAGCTCTCTCCCCTTTTTCTCAGAGACCCAAAAAATCCCAGCTCACATGGAGGATGGAACCTGGCCTCCTAATTCCCTCAGTGGCCTGTCAGACCTGTCAATTAGGCTGACCTGGAGTGTTGGCCGCTTCCCATTGTCCCTGAGGGACTGTCAGTCTCATGGACCCTTCCCCTTTTGATACTGGGAGCTAGCCAACCAAAAACCCCCACTGAGTTTTGGTAAGGGGCTAACAGTCTCCTTACATTGTGTCCCATTCCATTTTCTTACACTCTGTCCTCCCAGGGACCTGCCTTTCCCTGCTTTTTAACCAGTTTTGCATGCACAATGTGCCTATTCCTGTGCTAGTTTGCCAGATTAAAGTTATCTTTCTCCACCTCCATTCTACATTATCCACCTACATGGTAGATTTAGTAAGTTTGAGGCAGTGACAAAAAAGAAAAACACAGCCATTTTAGTGAGCAACTATTTATGTAAACACTTAAATTTGTTAAATATATAGAAATTTTTATTGAATGTATTACATATAAAATGCAAATGACTATTTAAGTGATGTACTGAAGATTTTTTTTCTTCTTTCATTACAGAGACCAAATCAATGATGTATCTGAGTTAGTCATGAAGGCTTGTGCCAGTATTGCTGGGCAATTAGCTTGCTATCTTGCTGGGACCTTTAATTTAAGTCCTTATTTAACAGAGCCTGATATTGAGCATGTAACTTACGATATTTTGTGTAGCAGCTTCACAGTGATCTCTTCTCATGAAAATACACGTTCAGTTAAAGTCTCCATTTTCAAGCCATTTTTTAATCTTCTTGAAAGCAAAATACCTAGTTCAGTAAAGCTAGGTAAAGTGGTTTTATTTTTTTCTTTGCCTTCATGCTCTTGTGTAACATTCTAAAATTACTTCTTCTGTCTTTTTTTGCCACCCAACTTCTATGTTATATTCCTTCTATCAGCCTGGAACTTGTACAATAGGTAAGAAGAAGAGTGTTTGCTCATGGCTTGACAACACGTCTCAGGTGTCAGACCTGTGATACTTTGCTGCTGAGTGCCTTCATCTCCTGTTGAAGCCAGTGGGGATTGTGGTTGCTTAGCATGTAGCACTAAAGGGCCCCTCCTTAACTGTTAACTTGTATCTTCTATTTTATTCCTTCTACTAATTCTGCTCTCTAATTCTACTCTTCTTTTGTCTTTTTCATCTTCCATCCTATTTTCCCAGACCTTATTTGCTTTCTTTTAAATATGTTATACATTAATACTAGACCTTCTCATTTAGATCAAGCACTTGACTTTTGAAATGGTTGATGAATATGCAACTTTCTAGAAGCAAAATTGTACTCATGATCTTTTCCATTGTTTCTAGCTGACAGAAGCAGAAAAAAATGGATGCTTATCATGTAAAAGCTTCTGTTCCTCAACATGTAAAATTGACATCTTACTATTTTTATTAGCTAACATATAGTCAGCATTTACAAAATTGTAATGGTGATGCAGTGTAAGCAAATTACAGTCACTTGTGTACTTCTGTACATCATATTGGCTCAACAGGTGCCACTATAAGTATATAAACATGAACTTTCAAGCATGGTTAACTTAGTATCAAATGTTTATTTTAGATGTTAAGTCCAATTAAATTTACTATCTACTGTTGTTACTTTTTGTGCACCTTTTCAGTGGAAAACTAATATTTGGTATAAATCTGAATTATAAATAGCCATTTTGTTTGACACTTTTTAATAACTTTATGAAATATAGAACAGTCTGCTTGATGTTTTTATATATTATTTCATCATTATTTTTTCTGGTACATTTTACAAAACTTTAAACACTTAACTTCCTTTTCCTTTTCCCTTAGCATTTATAGAGAATATACCACATCTTTGCAAACATTTGGACTTTAGAGATGATGAATCTGATATAAAGATTCTTATTGGAGCTTTATTAAATCTAATGGAAGATCCAGACAAAGATGTAAGAGTGGCATTCAGTGACAATATTAGGAACATATTGGCATCCTTGGAGTCTGAGGAAGGATTCATAAAAGAGGTGAACTCATGTTTTCTTTACTGATGCCAAAAATGCAAAACTTTTACAATAAAAACAATCTTGTTTTTACTAATGAGTTGAATCATTTCTCCTTTTCAAATTTGTTTTTTCAGCTTTTTGTTTCAAGAATGAAAGAGGCCTACACAAAAGCTAAATTATCAAGAAATAATGAGTTGAAGGATACATTAATTCTAACAACAGGGGATATTGGAAGGTATCTTTTGGTTGTATGTTATATTTTGAACATTCATAAATATTTTCGGTTTATAGTTCCGAGACTATTGTTCACAACAGTGAATACAAAAATAAGTAAGAGTCCTCATCTTTTGAAGATAGATCCACCAGGCAGACCCTAGCAGCTGTACTGAACTTTGGTGTATTTCCAGGGGCTCCATATGGAAGAGTCTTCTGTCATAGGTCCAGTTCTGTAGGCTAGGGCTCAAGTGACAGTATTTTTTTTTCTTTAGAAAAAGATAGCATTATACTTAGATTTGGAAGGATTAGATTTTTATTGATAAACATTGATTTCACTGTACATACACAAACTGACAAATTATTTCCATCTGTAATTATTGAAATTTACAGATGGGCAAAATTTGAACAAGTAAAAAGCTGCTTGCGAACTGGAGCTTGGTTTAAGGATATGTACTATGTATATTTTGATGTGATATTGACAGTTTGTGTTTTAACTATTAAATATTTAACTTTTTAAATCTCATATCTACTATCACTAAATAATTATTATCTGACACTTCCATGCTTTCCTAAAACTGAAAATTTAAATTGATAAAATAAAAAATGCTGAATAATAAAGATATTATCCTTCAAAATTAATGTTAAAAGTTGAATTCTGCCAAGCTTAATTATAAATAGACACATTAATTCAAAGTCTTTATACTAAATGACTAAATTCTATATATTCATATTTGTTGAGATCTTTATCAAAGCATCCATTTTGTGCATAGTGGGAGGTTATGTAAAATACAGTGACAAACTGTGTTTTTCATGGTAACCTGCATATGTTAAAGTAGTCTCACAAGTGTTGTAACTAGCATCTCATGCTAACTAATTTTTTTTCTGCTCACTTTTTGAAAGGGCAGCGAAAGGGGATTTGGTGCCATTTGCGCTCTTGCATTTGTTGCATTGTTTGTTGTCAAAGTCAGCATCTGTGGCTGGAGCGGCATATACAGAAATTAGAGCACTGGCTGCAGCTAAATCTATAAAACTGCAAGCCCTTTTCAGTCAGTACAAGAAGCCTATCTGTCAGGTAAGGAGAAGGGGTATTACTTTCGGGAACATGTATTGCTAGGTTGAAAGGAAGAATGTTGCCTCACATATGATTTTGTGTGGTATTGTTTTCCCCATTCATTTTTAAAAGTAGTTCTGAAAGTAAAATTTACAAAAATATTCTGTTTAATGTAGAGTACAAACAGGAGGAGTCCTATTCGACAATCAATTTCTGAAAGAAAATGAAACCTTTAAAGGAAGAATAGGACTTTTTGACTTTTGATTGGATTTGTGACACTAGAAGTGCCACTGTCTTATCCTCTTATGTCCCAGCTCTCTACTGAAATAGTAGAATCACACAATCTTTTGTGTTATATGGCTCGCTCCCTCATAGGATCTACTCTTAAAATTGTTACTGCATTTGACCTTTAACTTAGAAGTATAATGTGACAGTGATTTTTCCCCAAAGGAATTTAAAAAGTTATGGTTTTCCTCAGTTTTTAAATATTCCCTACAGGCAATAGTATAACATCAATTTCTAGCTACCCAACATACCATCTTTAAGTTTTTCAAAGTAAAAATTTTAAAGTACAATTTGAGTATCATCAAATGATCCATGGTTTTCAGTTTGAGCCGTTCTTAATTTAATATATGTAAAAGAAAATGTAGCTAGGATGCAAGAGAAGCTATAACTTTTACCCTTAAATGCTTGGCAGTATATTGTTCAGTGTGGATTTTCTGCCCTGGAGGTGGGAAATTAATATTGAAAGTTACCTTTTAATGTTTAGTTTCTAGTGGAATCCCTTCACTCCAGCCAGATGGCAGTACTTTCTAATACTCCATGCCAGAGTAATGAGCTGCAAAAACAAGAAGTTGCTCATCAGAGAGAGATGGCCCTGGACACCTTGTCTGAAATTGCCAATGTATTTGATTTCCCAGATCTCAATCGCTTTCTGTCTGTAAGTTGATAATTCTTTTTTATTTCTGAACTTTGGAACTTGGATGTTTTTAAAATTTTAATGAAAGATTCACAGGAAGATGATGGAACTCTGGAATTTGTTTCTTAACCCCTTCCTTCTCTAATTGTTAGTAGATAATTGGGATAATTTAGAGTTGCTGTTTCTGGCTGCTCAAGCAGCGAAGGATCTGTTCAATCCAGATGTTGGGACATACTGATCTGTGTAGCGATGTTAAAATGAGTTTAAGTAACTGTAACCACAGAAAATTACAGTGGTTACACAGTTACATGCAGGGTGGCAGTTGGCTCCCTGGGAGTGGATACATGTGGGGAGTTGGCTTTTAAGCTGGTTCCTTGCACTTACTGGGAGCCTGTGTGTAACTGTGAAGATTAACTAATGAGCCTGGGCTTATTGGTTAACCATGGACACGGTTACACTTTTATATCCCTAATCTGTACTAGTGGTTCAAAGTGCCGGAGGACATGTACTACCTAAGTATTAAACAAAAGTACTCATTTGCTCAAAATATTTATTGGCTTTTGCAGCTTCTGAGTAGATAAGATGTTTTTTGAGCCTTCATTCGAGATACTTTTTTTTCCCCCTCAGCTCTAAGTAATCTTATGATCTCTGTTTTTAACAGAAAATACTAATATGCTGTAGTTAGATGACATCTTCATTTGTTAACACTCCTCCCCTTCCCCCCCGCAATATAAACACTGTTGGTTTTCTTGAAGGTCAAAGGGCTTGTGTCTATTTCCCTGACGTAGGGATGTGAACAGTTAACCAGTGGGAGCTAGAACAGAGCCCTGCCTGCCACGGGCAGGTAGCTGCTCCAGCGCAGTCCCTGCCTGCGGCAGGCCTGGGCACAATGCAGGCAGGGGCTGCTCTGGTGTCCCTGCCAGAACATCCTCTCTTTGCGGTGGATCCAGGCGTCCCACAGGCAGGGGTTGCTCTGCTGTCCCCCCACCCCCTCCCCGCCTGCTTGCACTCCTTTAATCGCTTAACCCAGCGTTTCTCAAACTGTGGGTCGCGACCCCCAGGGGGGTCATGACCAACTTACAGGGGGGTCGCAGATGGATCTGGTTTTTTTTTTCGTTAAAAAAATTTGTCTCCCCCTGCGGGCTCTGTCCAGTAAAAAAAAAAAACCATGAAATACTGGACGGAAGCCCGGCGGGGACAATTTTCCCCTGACGGGTCTAGTAGGGGTAGGGGAGTAAGGAGCGCCACAGAGTCTAGTGATGGGGGAGCAGAAGGGGGCAGTTGCCGGGCGCCAGAGCACATGTTGCTCTGGCCAATGTGAGCAGCAGAGACTGGCAGCTGGCTACGTGATGCTTCTCCTACACGCTGTGGGCTGAGGCAGCCCAGCCAGGCTTCAGGCGCAGCCACTTTAAAAGTAAGAGTTTCCTCTGGCTTGGGGGGAGGGAGGAGATTAGATTGGAGCAGGCTCCCAGACCCTGAGGCTGCCTGCCTCATGGGGAAGGGGTAGTGTACTGGAATGGGGGGGACATTAGCGGGCCTGCATCAGGGAGAGGGGGGAGCACTGGATGGAGGAGGTGCTGGGGGGCCTGCCTCGGGGGACGGCTGGGTGCAGTCCCAAACAGGACAAAGTGGTGCAACTTTTGCTGTGCAACTTTAGCTCCCCCCCCCACACACACTTTTTTTTTTTATTTTGCCTAACAAGTTGGGTGGGGGTGTTTGTCACACACATTCGTTTAGCATTTTAGGAGGTCGCAGTATCACAAAGTTTGAGAACCCCTGGCTTAACCAGTTAAACTATATTGTTAACTAGTTAAACAGGATTTTACATACCTATCCTGAAGTTCAGACTAGAGGAGTATGACTAGCGGTGCACACCAAAGTGCTGTGCTACAGCTTCTTGTATTGATGCTGCAGGTGTGAAATATAAGTTCCTAATTTGCATTAGTGGTGTCCCGTTTGAAAAGGAGCACAGCCAAAGTTTTCACACAAGTTCAAACTTTTTTTAATCCGCATTTGGTTTGTTGGCAGTGGTGAAAAATGTAACTGTTGAACATGATTAGAGTGGAGTGTTCTGGCTGTGTTTTTTTGTTTTTGTTTTCCTCCAGATTTCCTTTTGTTGAAAGATTATTTAGACAAACCTGAACATTTGCTTGCCATTTGATGGATTCATATCTCCTGTTATTGCAGCCCTATGAAATTACTATTTTTCCATTAGTCTTTCCATAACTAAGAGATATTTTGCTTTCTAGTATCCTTGTTGATTCATTTTCAGTAAGTCAGTCTTAACTCAAGATGATAGGTGTACAGGTATATTTTCATATTGACATTCCAAGGTTAGATGCAGAAATTTTCTGTAACTGTTGTATTTTTAATTTGTCAGCGAACCCTGCAAGTTCTACTGCCCGATCTTGCTTCCAAGGCCAGTCTTGCAGCCTCTGCACTTATTCGAACCATAGCAAAACAGCTGAATGTAAACCGAAGAGAAATCCTCATCAACAACTTCAAATACATCTTTTCCCACTTAGTCTGTTCCTGTTCTAAGGATGAGCTCGAGCGAGCACTTCACTACCTCAAGGTAACTTGAGCATTTGCCAGCTTATTAAGAGTAATAATGGATTACAAGCTAAAGATATCTTTTTCTCTTTAAACACAATAAAGTAAAACCTGTGTTATCCGGCACACCTGGGGATTAGGGTGTGCTGGTAACCTAAAAATTCTGGTTATCTGAGAGGGTGGCGGGAGCTCTGTGGGGGCCAGGATGTGGTATGTTGGGGGGGGCCACAAGCTGCGACGGGGGGGGGGGGGGCAGGATTCGGCCTGGTGAGGTGGGGTAGAAGCCAGGGGGCAGGAGGTGGAGATGGTGGGGGCAGGAGCAGCGGGGGAGTGGAGTGGAGTGGAGGGCTGGCCTGCCGGGGTGCCAAGAGCTGAGATGCTTTCTGCTTGCTTCTGGATGCTGTTTGCCCCTCCCCCAGGTACATGCCACACACTCTTCTGAGAAGCAACCCGGCACGTAAAGGGCTAGTTTCCTTTTTGTTGTTTCGTTTTGCTTTTCCCAGTATCAGAAATTTTCCGGTTTCTACAGCTTTCTGGATGCTTAAGTAGTGCAGATTTTACAGTATATTAAAGACATGTGAGAACTTATTATATTAATTTTTTTCTTAAATATATTTTTGTACATAGAGAATAGTTTTGTCAGCTTATAGTCCGTTCCTTTTGGATTTTGAACATATGGGTTCAGAGCTGACAGCTAAATTCAGAGCTCGGCCTTGGAAGATATGAATTGTCTGTCATATGACTGATTGGAAGTTTTTCCTTGGAACTATTGGACTCAAACATTCTGTCCATAAGACAATTACCGCATGTAATATATTTTGAGTATTATAATTTTTTCCTCTACCATTGATATTGATTTATAGAATGAAACAGAAATAGAACTTGGCAGCTTGCTGAGACAAGACTTCCAGGGATTGCATAATGAATTATTGCTCCGTATAGGAGAGCACTATCAGCAGGTCTTCAGTGGTTTGTCAATATTGGCTTCATTTGCATCGAATGATGATCTGTATCAGGGTCCCAGAGATATAACATCGCCTGAGCTAATGGTAAGGAGAAATAAATTACATCTCTTTTGAATTCAACAATTCCATTCTCTGCTGTGAGGGAGGGGAAGGGAAATTTGGTACATTTTGAGCACCTCTCAAAAATTTGTCTGTATATAAACAATTTTTTCCTGTGGAACGACAGACTGATATCATCACATCACTCTCCATCCACAGGCTCCACCCTCACATGGGCTTCCTGCCTGGATGCTGTTCAGGGACTGGCAAAGCCGTCTGGCAGCCTAGCCTGGGCAGATTCCGTGTCCCAAGGGTCCTACTTGCTCAGCTCTGGCCGCAGCCTTTTGGGTGGCCCGTCCCTTGGTCCAGGGGCTGCTTTGGCTGGTGCAAGGCCCAGTCATGCTGGGAACGGAGGCAGGTTTCACGCCCTGGGGCGCACAGCTTGAGACCCAAGCCCAGCCCATCTCCTAAGCCCAGACTGTCTCCCTCCTGCCCAGCCATGCGTGGGGCTGCAGCAGCGAGCAGCGCTTCTGCAAGGCAGGCAAGGAGGCACCCAGCAGCACTGACCTGGGCAGCCCAGGCCCCTTATGCCTGGTGCTGCAGTTTCCCCTTGTGGTTGGAGCACCAGTGCTGGCTTTCCACTGCGACAGGAGGGAAGGGAGAGAGAGAAAGCCCAAGCCTCGCTGTGCAGGGAAGAAGTGCTTTCTCTCCCAGGCTGGTTAAACAGAAGCATGATGTCTGGAGGCTTTCCCTGCACTCCCATTGGCCAGAATCCGGCTAATGGGAGTAGTGGGAGGCTGAGCCTAGGACTGGCATGGGGCCCAAAGACCAGTAAGTGCCTCGCCAACTCCCTCATGCCCAGACCCTGCACCCCAGCCCCCTCACCCACCCTCTAAGACCCTGCACCACTAGCTCGCTCCTGCCCCTGGCCAGACACCCTTCCCTCACTGCCCTCACCCCACTCCTGTCCCATCCCCCCTTGCCAGACAGCCTACCCCCAGCTTGCTCCAGCACCCTACTTCCCACACAGACTTTGCACCTTCATTTCTTCCTGCACCTCACCTGCTTCCCAGATCCTGCAGCCCCTTTCCTATGCCACTCACTGGAAGCCCTGTCACACATACTACACCCCTCATTTTTGGCTTCCCCCTCCCAATAGGGTTGCCAGGTGTCCAGTATTAACCCAGACAGTCTGGTATTTTCAACTCCTGTCCGGTAAAAAAAAATCAGAAAATAATCGGACACCTAATTCAGTCAGTCTGGTATTTTATGGGTTATTTTCCCCCTGCCAGGAGGCGAAAATACCGGACACCTGGCAACCCTACAACACACTCAGCAACTGGGCCCAGCCCGGAACCCCTGCCAGGCCCCCTGGACAACACTCTCTCCCCCCACCCCCCACTTACCTGGTTCCGCAGGGGCTTGTCTTGTGGTTGGAACAAAAAAACCAAAATGGCCACTGGCAAAAAAAAGCCTTTTCTTAAAGGGGACATGATGATTTATTTTATTTTATTTTATTTTATTTTATTTTATTTTATTTTATTTTATTTTATTTGCTTAACTGCTGTTGGGGTCCCTTTTTGTTTTTCTTTTTCTCAACAACTTTGGTCTCCCCCCTTTTTTTTCTCAACAGAACTTTTGTTCGGTGGTTTTTTTGGGGGGTTGGGAGGGGGTTTGGTATTTTTGGTTAAACCATCTGGCAACTCTACCCCTCGAGTCTAGGGGGGGGCCACAAAATCCTCTGAACCTGAAACCCCAGAATAGTTAATCTGGAGTGAGGTGTTTAAGCTGGAGGCTGAATCAGTGAAGGTTGGGGGTGTTTGGAGAGGCTTTTTTTTCCCTTCTCACTTGTGTGGTCTCCAGCTGATTTTTCTGCAGGTCAGTGGCCCCGACCCAAAAAAGGTTCCCCACTCCTGCCATAAATAAAGACAATACTGAAACTTTTTTGTGTTGGACATAATATTTTACTTTATTTAAAATGAAGCCTGGCTAACAAAGCCCCAATCGGGGACCAGTCCCCATCTGGCTGCAGAAAGGGCTGGAGGCGCTGAAGGCAGCCCCACCTCCTGCAGTGGCACTGGTAGGCAGAGAGGCCATGATCTGGGCTGCAGTGGACAGAGGGGGTTGGCGAGCATAGTGAGCAGGGGGCACAGCCCACTAGTGATATATAAAAACCTGAAGAAATGTTTATATTTCAGTAGTCTACATTAAATAGAACTTGTGTAATGTGTAGATAAAACACACAAATAGATATTAAAAAAGCACAGCTGTTGAAGACTTCCATATAATTGAAGTAATAAAATGGCATATGTGCAGCCAGTGATAATTCTTTTTCAAAATAAATTATATATATATTGGCAAATCTTTGTTTGCTCTTTGGTGTGTGGGCTAAATTATCTCAATAGAGTCTTTTTTTTTATTTTACCATAAAGATGTACTTACAGTTAAATGTCTTTCCATTCACTTTATGCAGTCAGGCAAAATGTAAAAGCTGACATTATTAAAAATTATCAATATGCGGTGAAACTTACTCAAACAAGGAAATAAAATGGATAAATTGTCAGTTGAATGTTTAATTTCTAAATATTTCAGAATGTCTTATTGGTAAATGTTTATTTTACATTTTTTTAGGCTGATTATCTACAGCCTAAATTGCTGGGTATCTTGGCCTTCTTTAACATGCAGTTACTGAGCTCCAGTGTTGGCATTGAAGATAAGAAAATGGTGAGTGAACATGAGTTTCAACAATAAAAGAAGGACAAGTATTTGGTGTTTTCAGGCAACACGATGACCAACACAGCAGGCTACCTTGCAGGGATTAAATTGATTCTTTGAAAGTGGTATTAAGCTCATGGCAAAATCTGAAAATCTGCAATTCTGAGGCAATACCTTTTAGCTATGAGAAACGTGCCAGGTTCTCTTTTAAGCAGCCTCCTCTAGCAAGTGAGTGGTGCTGACAGTTTCTGCAGAGAGTTGCTTCCAGTTGAAAAAAAATTGCTGTCTTGCCAAATCTAAAGGTCACCTTTGCATTTCTTTCCTGTCTTTGATTCTGTAGAGTTCTTGTTGAGATACTCTCATCTTTTTACCTTATATGTCTCTGTCCTTGCTTGATTTGCATCTTAGCTTTAGTGAACACTCCTTCCACTTTATCTATATTGACTCCTCTTCTTCTCCCTCCGTGGTGTTCCTAGAAGTTTTTTCTCCTGATTTCTCATCTTGCTTCCAGGCTGATAATTCTCAGATCTTCCTTTGGATGTTTCTTCTTTAGTTTGGGCTCACATTTCTTCCTGTGTTCCTGATATCTCCTGGATGTTCTGCCACTCTCAAATGTAACGCCTCCGCTTCCTTCACCATAACCATTGACAGATTTACAATTTTCCTAGTCATTCAAACTCACTGATCCAGTTCCACATGGGTTTTATCTACTAGTCTCTTGTCAAATGTTATTACTCTCTATACAATTTCTAAAATCTGCCCTCTCTTCTATCCTACTGTTGATTCATGATAGGGTTCTGTCTCTCTTTTTTTAATTTTTTTTTTAACTGCTGTAGCTACCACTTCCTCTGACGTTATTGACTCTTTCTTCAGTCTGTCAAACATATTGCCTGTAAAGTAATGTTTTTGTTGTCACCCTTGCACTCCTTTGTTGGTTCCCTGTTTATTTGAACATCAGATTTAAACCAGTTCTCACTTTCTAAGTGCTGCATAAATCTGCCCCTACTTACATCTCAGACTTTGTTTCTCCCTCTTCTCCTGTCCTAAGTTCTGCCTCTGTTCCACTGAAACATTCCATTTGCATCTTTTATGGCCCTTTTTTTTTCTGGAATGATCTCTCTTTGTAGCAAACATCTTCATTCTCTGTCTTTTAAAATCCATATTTTAAAATCTGTGTATTTCATCTAATTTTCATGGTTTACTTCTGAAATTATTTGTATATCCTTCCTTGCCCTAACTTACTCCCAAATGTCTCCTTCTATGCTTCATACATATTTAATATTCTTTGTTTATTGTAATCCCTTACCTTTCTTTGTCATTTTGTTTCCCTCTCTCTTGCCTTGATGAGCTTACATTCTAAAGTAATCATATTTTTTATTTGTGTAATGTGCCATGCATACTAAGGGCACTAGATTAGTATTAAACAATCCTGCAGCATGAAGACTTCTTGTGAGGAGGAAGTAAAATTTGGGGAGCCTGGAAGATTTTTTCCCTTTTATTACACATGCTTACAGAAGGTAATGTTTAATGGAAAGATTACATGGATCTTGTGAAATGCAAAAAGAAAACTGTTATGTGTTCTGTTTATACCATTTAGCACAGTGTTTCTCAAAATGGGCCCATGGACCCAGTGGGCGGCTCCGTTTTGTTTTCTTAACAGGCTCCACAGCCACAGAGTCTCTGACCACACTGCTTCTCATGGCTCCCCTTGGCTGCAAATGGTGAACTGCATCCAGTGGGAGCTGCGAGGCTCTGTGGCTATGGAGCCAGTAAGCAAACAAACTGGAGCCACCCATTGGCAGCTCTTTGAATGGGCCCGCGACCCTCTTTGAGCAACACTTTATTTATCAGAAAGATCGTGTTTCAAGTTTTACAGGGAAAAAGTAAAATGAATATTTACTTAAGGATTTGTATTTCCATTCTTTTATAAAAGAAGTTTGCTAGTCCTCTGGTTCTGGTTCTCCGAACACCACGTGAAGAATAACTGTAAATTCTCTAATGGTGAAAGCTTATGGCTCATATTCTTATTGTTGCAAGCTATTTTCTTGAAAGAGAAGAATTCATTGTGATGCTTATATAATGGCATGAATACAGCATCATTATGGACATTCACATACTTCTCTTTGTATAATTCTCAGTAATTTAATAAAGTATTACACTGGAGAAGGGGAAGTTTTGAAACATCAGTTGCAGTTCTCCTCTGGTGTCCTGTGGTGAGGAAGGGCCTCCCTGATTCCCCACCAGATCATGATTTGGTTTGCCAACAGAGTCTTTCCCTGTTCGTGGCACACAGGGCATTCTCTAAATAAAACAAAATAAACAGGGTAATGAAAAAGAAACAGGGGTATCTTAGGCAGTCTTCTTTGTCACCTCTTTTAGGGTTTGGCTTATCTGCAGGCATAATGTCTTTAATTAGGGTTGGGGTCTGCCTCCAGCCCCTCCTTTTTAAGTCAGTTCCACTTTAAACTTGCTCGGTTCAGAGTCACAAGGTCTGTGACTACCTTCGTCTTTAATGAGCTGTCCGTATAGCAGGGGCAGGCAATAGTTTTTGAAGGGGGGTCCACTTCACAAATTTCTGAAGTGGTTGTGAGCCACCCCGGAAGGTCGCAGGCCAGGAGGCTTCCTGTGCCCCCTCACCCAAAGACCCTGATTGGCCTGGGGGTGGAGAGAGCATGTGAAGTCTTTGCCCCCACCCTCCAACGCCTAGAGAAAACCACCATCTCCGCGGTCCCCAGGTCTTGCTTGGCCTGGGGGCAGGGAAGTGGCAGGGTGGCTGCATGCCGGATCAGCTGGCTTGGTGGGTGCATCTGGCCCACCCCTGTGGTAAGGGATTTGGGTGCAGGAAACCCTGTGAGGTCTGGGAGGGAGTTTGGGTGAAGGAAGCAGTTGTGACCTGGTGCATGGAATTGGGATACAGGGATTTGGGCTGTGATCTAGGGCAGGAGGAGTTTATGATCTGGGGCAAGGGCTTGGGTGCAGGGTCTGGGAGGGAGCAAGGAATCAGGAGGGGGACATAGGGTTTGGCTTATGTGGGGTAGGAGTGGGGGGCAAAGTCTGGAGAGGGAGGGAGGCACTACAGTGCCAGAGGCAGGCTTTGGCCAGGAGACTTACCTGTGAGACTCCTGGCCATCAGCCCAGCACGTTTTTCAGGCAGGAGCCTCCCCTGCCCCCGCCCAGGCTGTCGGACCAAGTGCTCTGTGAATAAGAGTCCGAGGAGAGGGAGCAGTGGTGCTTTGCATGATGCCTGTTTTTTCAAATAGGCAGATTCCATTGGCCAGAAACCAGCCAATGGGATTGTGCTGCAGGCAGACGCAGCCGTGAAGCAGATCTCCCCAATCCCTCTGGGTGCACAGTTTGTGGAACACAAACAACCAAGCAGCTGTTTTTCTGAGAGGGGGCAGGGCAATCAGGGACCTGAGACTCCCTGCTGCATCTGTGGACCAGATCCAGTGGCTTGGCAGGCCGGATCCAGCCCACGGAGTGTTTTGCCCAGGCCTGCCTATAGCTTGCAGTCTCTGAGATACAGCAGTCTTCTTAATAATTAGCT